>NW_006776646.1:407630-413507 GCF_000442215.2 Lipotes vexillifer
TGATTCCTCTGAGATCACTAAGAATAGTTCAACAAACGCATTTATTAGTTCCTTCGTGTCCATGGGATGTAATTTGTCTTAGGTGAGAGACTTGAGCTTCTTTTAAGCATAAAGTTGCCATCTGATAATATTCAATCTAAAGACAATTTCCCTGCATAGGGAAGCTGGAAACAAGCTAGACTCAGAAAATTTTATTATCTTAGTGTCCATTCATTATTAGTAGTAGAATTCTTTTATTATGTGTTATTATTATACCATTGTCTCCTTTATTGTAAAATTATACCATTGGGCCTAAGCAGCAGGACCATTCTTTTCATTGTCATCATCTTATTCTGAAATAAGTTTTAAAGCCTTTCTTAGTCTCCTAAACAGGTCTCAGTTCATTTTGACTCCATAATTTCCAGTTGCTTTTGTGTCGATCCATGCCATCATTTCGTGTTCACTCTTGGTTGTAAGCTCTCCCTTCTTTTATACTTTGTTGCTTAGGTAACCTAATCAGTCATTCATTCACATCTTTATATTTGAACCCATTAGTGAGGTCCATAAGAAATCACACTTTTTCTCTTTCATCATAACTAGGATAATTAGCTATTCCACAATCAAGATTTCTTTTGTAAGGGTGTCTTAATTTTAAAGCCAGTCTTTTATAGAAGTTTCAAACTATTAACATGCCTTCAGGTATGTGCCTGTTGGATTTCCAAATTGTAATGAAAAAACTGTTAATAAAATTTTGATCCTAAAATTAATATTTAATTTCAAATACTCATCCTGGATTTGGAAGGAATGAATTGTGAAATATTTTCAAATGACTGTAATTATGAATTAGTTGGCTAATGGGTTAAGAAATTTTACTTTGCATGCAGATCATGAGCGAAACCAACTGTGTCTGCAGTGTGCTTGGAAAACCTGTCTATTCTCTTTTATGTTTCCTTAGAGGAGTCAGGCAGGTCCTCAGCCATTTACTCACCATCCAAAACTTTCCTTGTTGCTGTCCTGTTCCCCTTGGCCTTCAGTGGCCCTAAACTTATTGGCAAGGGTTTACTTGGTGGGACAAGATCACAGTTATCACAGAGATATTAGCTGGAAGAAGAACACATTGACCTATTCCTTAACATGCTCCCCAAGACACTCTTGAAACCAATCTGAGGGGATCAAAGCATTTCTGCTTTTCTATGGACTGTAAACAAATCACTAACCTCTCTGAACCTCGGATTCTGAAGTTCCCTGAGTGAGAAGATTAACTCGATGACTGTAGGTCTCTTTCTGCTTTAAAGTCCTGCTCTCTCCTAGAGGCACATTTCTGATTGGGATCTGTCAGGATGTCTTTGAACCTGAACTTAAAATGGAAGAGAGTAAGATACTGGGGGAAGACAAGTGGTTGTCTGGGCAGAGGCTGCTGAGAGAAGGGACACTGGACAGTTCCCATTAGTCATCCCGTGCACAGCAATAGCAGAAAATAAGCATCATTAAAAAGAAATTACAAAAAACAAGCTACAGAGGCTCTTGGATTCTTTATTAAAAGGTTATTATAAATTGCCTTAACATATTGGTGCAGTTTTACAAAAGAGTGTTTGAATACAAAGCCAAATTATATACAAGTTGTTAATGAACTGCTAACACTTCTTTCAGTTCACTTCATTGTGTAATCGCCAAGATGTGATTGACTTTCTTCATTTTGTCTATGTTCTTTTGAAGAAAAACAGGAGCTGTGCAGTGATACTGCAGAAATAAAGAGAAACCCTTCATCACCTAACTGGGAAAGGTGAGTGTACTGCAATTATACAAATTCCAAGGGAGTACAATTATACTGTTGAAAAGTAATTCTCAATGTTTAAATACAAGAAGAAAGAAAATAATAGCAACAAGCAAAGGCAATGAAGAGTGGAACCAGATTTTACAAAGGAGACAGGAAAGAATAGAATACACTAGACTTCTTACTCTTTCCCCAAACTTTTTCATTTTCTTTTGTGAGGATTTGGGAATTATGAAATGGAACACGCTTAACTTCCTGCTCACAGAAAGCAACTAATTCAAATTATTGTAATATAGTGAAAGAACTAAAAATGTCACATATATGTATGACTATGAAATCATGAGCTGATTTTGTGTGGCTCGTTATCTTATTGCCATACATATGTGCAGTAATCATCATATGCTAGAATTTTCTTGACATAAGACTCTTGTCACTTTTAAATAGAAGCTGAATATTTTGGTTATCCAATAGAATGAAAAAAAAAAATGTTTTCAAGGAAGCAGATTCTTATCCTCACGCTGCTCCAAATTTGTCTAAGCTGCCTTCCAAGCATTCAGACCCAGTGTTGCTGGGAAGAATCCTGTGTTCTTTTTGCAGAGGGGCACACTGAGTTAAGTACAAGAAAAACAAAACAAAACCAAACCTGAGAGGTGCTGTTATTGTCCTGCACTTGCTGACTGAGTAGTCACTCTTACCCTCAAATCCCATCCCTCCACTCTTCCACTCAGAAGCCTTTCATAGCCCCACCACTTTTAAGACAAGGCAGAAACTCCTGAGCATGGCACAAGCCCCCTGTGCTCGTGACTCCCAGGTTAGCTCCCACTTTGCTTCCCAGACTTTCAAAATTGCTTCCCGTTCTGTTTTATCACAAAATTCCACCTCTTTTTCCACACCACTTCCTGGGTTTGAATGCCCTCTTGTGTACTGGTCTGTTACCCTTTCATTCACGTCCCAGTTCAAGTGTTCTCTCCTTTGGGGGCCCCGATTCTCCTGGGCAGACTCAGGTGTTCACAGAGCCACCACTGCGGGGATCAGATTGCATCATAGTTCATTCAACTGCAGTAATTATTTGTTAAATACCAACCACGTTCTGACACACAGTGTGAACAACTCCTCACGTCAGGTGGAATTGTCATCTGAGTATCTGTCTTCCCTCTGCATGTGAGCTTCATGAAGGACAGGGCTCATATCTTTTCTTCTTTGTAACTCTGGCCTCTGACAGGTCTTCCCCGAACACTCCGTCTAAAATAGCCCACCCCGCTTCTGATAAGGCACACCATCAAATTGTATCATCCCACTGTATTTCTTTCAGAGCCTTTATTACTATTTTAAAGTATCTTATTCAATTATCTATTTCTTTTAACACTTTACATTCTAGCTTTCTTGTTTTCTGTATTTTTACTTGAAACTAACTCACTCCACGAGAGCAGGGGCTGTCTTACTCACTGCTGTGTCCTTAGTGTCCAGAATAGCACCTGCCTCAGAGTTGGCATTCTATAATATTTGTTGATTGAATAAATGATGTAATTTTTCCCCCAGTGCTGTTGTTAGGTCATTTTATGGTCGATGCTTTAACCTAGAGTTATCTATTAAAATTTGAGTTGAAATTTAAAATCCATCCAAACACTAAAATATGTATTTTTGCCTGTGTGTGTATTATTTCATATATTACTTTTAGGCTTTTATGAACTTGTGTTTTTTAAAAATAATCTTTGAGTCATAACTACAATATGAATGTTAGAACTATTATCCAGTTAAAACAATCTTAATGGGAGAATCTTATCGAATTCATTAGTAGTGGTAGTAATAATAAAGATGATTATAATAACATTGATAACTAGGTACTGTCTGCTGAGCACTTACTATTAGTAGGCATTGAGCTAAATTCTCTGTATGTATTATGTAATCCTCAGCACAGCTCTGTGAGGCAGGCACTATTATTATTTGGCAGAAGAAGAAACAAAGGTTCAGGGAGGAATCTCTGTGCTCTGGTGTAGTACATTTTACCCTCCACCTCCCACCCCAGCACGAATTTCCAGCATCCCAAAAATGGTAAAAAAAAAAAAACCTTAAAAATTTAAGGACTTCTTTAATAAAATTCCAGCATAAAGGAGGTTATAATTAATAGGCTTCAGACACTGTGTGAGTGTTCTTTAACAGACAATTAAGCATTAGTTATAACACAGTGTTCTTAATTTTATATAAAGTATCAGCTGAAGTTAGGCAGTATAATTACTGACAAAGAACTGTTGACAGTAGAAGCATGTTCCATTTGATATAAATTATTATCCAGTTTTTTTAAAAAGGTCCATACATGGTAAACATAGGAAACTCGAGCTGTGGTCTTAATTCACGGACATTAGCATGAAGGGATGACTAAAATCTCCTTTGCACTTGACAAATAAGACCCTACGTGGTCTGGCCCCAGCTTTGCCTCCCGTGTTGCGTGTCCCCCAGCCCTCTTGAGCTTTTCGGTTCCCCCGGTACTGAAAGCCTTGGGGCTCGTTAACACACTACACACGACTTTCTGCGTCCTCACTGTGAGCTCTTCTCCATGCTGCAGCCAGTTATCCCTTTAAAACATGTATCAATCAGATCACCTCACTCCCATGGAAGAAACCCTCCAATGGTAGCACCTGCTCTGCTGAAAATGAACTCCCGTCCCCACCCCATGGCCAGTGCCTCTCACCTCCTCTCTCTGCCTCTTCTTCCTGTGCACTCCCCCCCTGCAGCCCTGGCCTTCTCGTGTGTGTCTCTCAACAGCCCTACCTTGTTTCTCCCCCAGGATCATTACACTTCACCTGGAACGCTCTCCTTCCACCAGATCTTGACTACATATTTCTTTCAGCTGACTTTGCTTTATTTCTGGGCCTACCTTCTGTACCTACCTTCCCCCAGGCTAAAGTAGAACTTGGGTTTAAAAGCCTCTTTCAGCAAATAAGAGACAAATGGTATATGACTACTGTTATTAAGAATAAATTACTGCCAATTCTATTTAATTGGGGCTACCCAACAACCTTGAAACAAGATTTGTCAGGAATAAATAGTAATCCTTATACCTGAGAATTGATTTTATATAACTACATAAATGACAGTTTTTAGCATTACATCTATGTCCTAGCTTTCATTTTTTGTGTATTAACATCTCATTTGTTGTGTATTAATATTTCTGAATTTATTAGTATCTAATGTGATTTCTACTTAGACATTATAAACCTTGGCTTGTTTTTGCCCAGTAGGCCAGTGGGAGATTTAAATTCAAGTTCTGGATACGAAGCCAGCGTGTCTGTGAGGGGTGGTTGTAAAGTTGCTTCTCCACTGACATCTTCTCAAAGCACATCTGTCAAGGAAACAGTAAGAAAACTGACATCTAATTTAAGGTAAAGATACTTACTTGCATATTTCTACATATGCTTTGTTGAATTTTCTAAGCAGTGACAACTCCTGTTATTTTTTTCTCTGTTGGGTGGTGATATTATTGAGAAAATTCAATAGAATGACTTTATGACTTGTCTCCTAACTGCACTGATTTAGATATAACGTGGGTGACATGTCTTTTGAAAGAGAACTGTTGTCACTAACTGCCCTCTTGTTACATGGTCCAGCAATATGGTGGATGTTAATCCTCTCTCCAGTGTAATAAAGAACCAGGGTTTGTAAAGATAGAAGACAGGACAGAAAGGGCTATTAAAAACAGACGAATGGTAGTGTATATATGTCCATGCCACTCTCTCACTTTGTCCCAGCTTACCCTTCCCCCTCCCCATGTCCTTAAGTCCATTCTCTACATCTGCATCTTTATTCCTGTCCTGTCCCTAGGTTCTTCAGAACCTTTTTTTTTTTTTTAGATTCCATATATATGTGTTAGCATATGGTATTTGTTTTTCTCTTTCTGACTTACTGCACTCTGTATGACAGTGGGAAGCAGCCGCATAGCACAGGGAGATCAGCTCTGTGCTTTGTGTCCACCTAGAGGGGTGGGATAGGGAGGGTGGGAGGGAGGGAGACGCAAGAGGGAAGAGATATGGGGATATATGTATATGTATAGCTGATTCACTTTGTTATAAAGCAGAAACTAACACACCATTGTAAAGCAATTATACTCCAATAAAGATGTTAAAAAA
>NW_006776646.1:413794-437395 GCF_000442215.2 Lipotes vexillifer
ACAAGAAAAAAAGAAAAAAAAAAAAAAAAAAAAAAAAAAAAAAAAAAAAAAAAAAAAAAAAAAAACCCAAAACGAATAGGGGCCAGTTATAATGAACGGGGCAAAAAAAAAAAAAGAATTCTTACTGAATTCCTTCCTTCCTTCCTTCTTCCCTCCCTCCCTTTCTTTCCATTCTTTCTCTCTTTTTTTTTTTTTTTTTTTTTTTTTCTTGCGGTACGCGAAGACCCTCATGACATTATGGCCTTCTAGAAAGTCTCTTTTTGTAGCTTTAGATACTGAACTTATTGAGAGAAACTGAGTTTTACTTTTTGGTTCAGTGTAGAATCTTAACATTTGTGGGCATGGTTAATGAGGGATTTAAATGTCTGGATCTCAGTTCTCAAAGGATGGAGACAGGGAGGGGGTAAAGTCCAAGGTTCAGAGTTTTTCCAGGTAGGGACCAATGATAGGAAGGGGCTTTACAGTCAAGCCAAAGAAGTTAGTATACAGAAGAGTGCTCTCAGATAGGTGTCATATGAGCAGGTGGGGGACAGTAGCAGAAGCACCACTAAATCAGTACAGCCAATTGGTTTGGTTGGGCTTCACAAGCTTTGAGGGGCCTGGGTGAGGTAAGAGGCTTTCAGCAGAGGGAAATACACAACATGCTCTAGCTGGAATAGTATTTTCCCTTAGGATGTTACTTTGACTTTCTGATCAGTGGCTGACAAAATCTTCCTGAAGAAAGGAGTTGGCAAAGGATAGAAACAGGGAGGAAGAGAAAGTTAGAGGTGGGGCATATATATAGGGAGCTATGGCCCCTACGCAGGTCCAGGATAGGGTCTAGGTTCCTGTGTGTGACAGTAGACTGCCAACCACTGGAAGCCATGAACTCCATTCTGCAGTTGCCCTGGGCTTTATGGAAGTTTCTGTGGCGGTGTCTAGGGCTGCAGGGCTGTACTTACATGGATGAGGGCCCCACCTACCATCCTTTAGGAACACACACCTAACATCCATCCTGCCCTAGGAGAAAGGAGGCCGCTCTTGTTATATTCAGGTGGATCCACCTTGGACTTTGCATTTTCATCAGGACACATTTTCACTAATGACACTAGGGATCCAGAAACAAGTCACTGATCAAGAAGTGAAGCCAGAGTGCTGCATTCCTGAACAGTAAGTTCTGACTACCAGATCTGCACAGCGTCTGGGTTGGCAAGCTTGCACAAGCCTGGGAACGGGACAGAAGCAACCCAGACCTCAGGGTTGTACAAATATTATGAGGTTGAAAAGGCCATTCATGCAGTGATCTGGATGGATGTCAGTCTCATACTGCCATGGCCTACAGTATAGTCCCTAGAAAATATGATTCTCCAACCATCTTCTTGCCTTCTGTCAGTGTTTGTCTGGACGTAGTATGTAGGATCCTCATCCTTGATGTTGGGTAGCCTTAAATTTGAATCCTGTTTTCTTACTCACTAGTTCTGAGATTCAGGCATGTCAACTGGTCCCTAAGACATGGTACTATGGAAAAAATTATATATCAATATACCTGTGTATATCTGAGTAAATGTGTGCATATTATTAAAAAATGTATGGATATGACATGTCCAATGATTGGGACATTGCTTCAAGTGAACCAGGCCTTATTGATGATAATAATAGCCACTATTTATGAGTCATTATTATGTTTTACGCAGTCACCTAAGTGCTTTGTATACATTAGCTCCTTAGACAAACTTACAAGGCTGGTATTATTTTTAATTTTTTTTTTTTAAAAAATGCTAAACTGAAAAAGAGAAACTAAGTAACACTCAAAATCACAAAGACAATTACACAGCTACTAAGGATAGGGCTCCCTGATTTGGAAGCTCTTGCTTTTAATCACGGTGTATATATATACTCACACATACATATGTACATACTTACATATATACACACACACTTTTTGTAAAATTCACTACATACACACACACACACACACACACACACACACACACACACACACTTTGCTACTCTCTGCACTATGAGCCTGGAGAGATTTGCCTGGTTGTGTTGCAGCAGAGTTTGGATGTACAACTGTGCATTATAATTTTCTTTATTTTTTCTTGGCTAATTTTTGTTCTGCCTCTAAGTGTATCATCATTATTAATTTTCATGAGTTACATGTGATCAAAAAGGAGATAATCTGATTGAGTGTACTAAGGCTTTAAGGTGCATCCACCTCTATAATTAGGCATCACTAGAAAATTTAAATTTCCCAGAAACCATCTCCCTAATGAACATGTAGAATCTTTAGTACTTGAAATCATCATACTGTTATTAACTGAACACTCTGAAAGCCAAATGAATTGATGAATAAGCTCCTTTCTGTACCAGCTTGAATTTTTTTGTGGTGATTGTTTTATCAAAATATTCAGTGGGAAAAGAATTGTACACAACACAAGGCTTTAACTGGAACAAAAGGAGCTCCTCATTTACCAGTTTTCTCTTTTGCCTTTGGCAGCATGTCATATGTTTTCTCACATTTCACCAGTGAAAACAGATTTCTTGTCTTCTTTATGTTTTCTTCCCTGTACTGCACTATTCTACTGTCTGGTCCACATATTAGTCCTTGTGTTTACTAGACTTTGAATTCCTCCAGGCATGAAGATTGTGGCTGGCCATGTACAGTGTGGAGGGGACCATGTTCTTTACACTCATGATTGTTCACCAGACTTGCCTTGCTTGTCACAAATAAGAGAGCAGTCAGGCCCTTTGAAGTGTGTGGAGTGTTCCCTCCACTTGCTTCACTTTGAACATGACATCATCCTATCCCTTCCTACACTGCTAAATGGGCCTCTTCTATTAGATTCATGTTATAAATTAATAAAAAATAGTCGTTCTTATTGTCCGTTTTTATCACCCGATTATGCTCAGTTTAACATTTTCCTATCGTGCATTGTTTTGTTTTATGTGTATTAATTTATTTAATCCCCAAATATAGTAACTCCTTTGAAAACAGATTGAATTTTCCACACTGTGTCCAATGTGTATTAGTAGATTTTCAAAAATAATTTTAGTTAAATTGAAAGGGATTAATGTAAAAAGCAGTGAATAGTACTACTGGATGTTAAAGTACTTTCAAATAATGGGGTGCAACTGAGTTGTGTGAATAAATCAGAGGTAAATAAGGTAAACTGAGATCCAGATTGTTACATTTTATCAAATGGTCCTAAATATTGAAGCATTATCAAATCTCAGATCACTTTCAACAACAACAACAACAATAATAATATTTTTTATGCACTTACTATGTGCCAGGCACTGTCCTAAGGGCTCTGCATATGTTAACTCACTTAAACCTTACAACAACCCTATAAATAGATACTTTTATTATCCCCATTGTACAGATGAGAAAATTGAGGTATGCAGAGGTTAAGCAAGTTGCCCAGCATTACATAACTCTTAAGTGGTAGAGCTGGGATTTGAATATTGGCAGTCTGGTCTCATAGTCCTTACTCACTACTGCTAACCTATAATGCCTTGTTTTAGTTTATTGTTGTATATGTAAACTTGATATAAGTCAGGCTTCATTTATTTCACCTCTACAAAAGTGCAAACATGCTTCATGTTATCTTAACTTTTAAAAAGAAAGACACTTTTTACAGGTTGCTGCCAGTTACTGAAGCAAAAGAAAAGACCACACACACAAAAAAACCACATTAGCAATTGAGGTCTATCAAAAACCAGGACCTGACTCCTGGTTTTAGAAAGTGGAGGCATGCCATTTCCATAGCCTTTCACTGGGTTAAGGAGAGAGTTTCGCTCTACCTCAGGTGGGAGGCTTGCTCTTCTCCTTAGCCAAGACCAAGCTTATTATTAACTAGTTTACTCTTTAAAAAGAACAGCAGGATAACCAGGAACCTCTGTGTATCTCTGCTCATGTCTACAAAGAGCAGAGTTATATTAATGCAAGAAAGATTTTTCTTCAGGAAAAATTACCCTGTTGAGAAAGGATATGACCATGGATTGAAAAGGAAATGGCCCTTAGCTGGAGCTTTTCAAAGCTTGGTCGTCATATATGGAGACAGAGCTGATTTAGTGTTGTAGCTCAGCTAGTCGAACTCTATAAAAATTTCCAGCTCAAACTTGTAGATATGGATATGGTTTCTGTAGGAATTCAACTGAAATGGGCATTACAGCCAAGAACCTAGTACAGTCCTGGGTGCAAACAATAGCTCTGGAAGATCTTCAGTTACTTATTTCTTGAATCTCCAAGAAGGGCGATAATGTTAATAAAGACAAATTCCTGATTTTATTAGCAAGTTTGCAGGTGGAACTATGAATAAAAGCTCCAAGGGAAGAAGGGGTGTTCTTGGTAAGAGAAGACTCCCCTTGCATGGTAGCACTTGGTTCTTGAGTCCATCCAAAATACACAGCATCCACTTGGATACTCCAGACACCAGGTTATTCCTATAGTTCTGTGCTGAGCACATCCTTGAAGGACCTTTTGTGAATTAGAGGATCACTGTTTCTGTCTTAAAGGAAACCCGAAGTTTGAGCGTGGAGAGGAGTTTGATAATATATACCCTCCTCAGGAGCAAAAGAAGGTGTCATTGAAGAAGTGCATGGAAGAAAGGGACACTCAAGACAATAAATGAAGGAATGTTTAAAGAGTTCTTAAGCACCTACATTCAGCCCCCACATTTATGATTTTGGGTAGCTTACAGCTTTTAAGAGGATCTAACAGTTTTCCTGGATTAATTTTTCGGGAAAAGGAAAATGTGGAGGTCTGTGCGTTTGTGCTTAGAGACTACAGGAGCAGGATAATTCGTCTTTCTCTCCAGGCAGTCTCGTGGGACAGAATCCCCAAGGGAAGAGCCTTTTAGCAGAAGTGAGATGGAGGAGAGAGTACAAAGGTGGATACTAAGGTCTTGGAGGGAGAGGGGCAAAGGAGAGTACAGGTGGGCATGGAGATGAGGATCCTTAACAATTAGGGAACCAGAGAGGTTCAAAATAGGAATAAGTCCTCAAAGAGCTTCCATTAAAGATGACATCAAGTTTTGTATATGAAGCCTATAGCAACACTTAGCACATTTCCAGCACTTTATAAAGAATGGATGAATCTGACCAGGGTGCTCAATACCATCAGAAAATACTCAGTTCCCCAACATATAGTGCAGTTGGCCTGGCATTCTTTCTTCACAGGCTGTACCCCCCTTCCCCGCACAGCTAGCTGACTCCTACCCTTCCTTTGGGGCTTCCCAGATACGAATTTGGTCCCCTGCTCTAGGTAGCCATGGTGCTGCATTCCCATTCTAGCTTCTGTCACACTGTGTTGGAATAGTTTGCTTCCTTGTCTGTGTTCCCTACTAGGCTGAGTTCAGTGTAATAAGAATGTATTGGGTTCCTAGCATGGGGCACGATGCCAGGCTCTGGAAGGTGCACTAGATAAAGGCTTTGTTTTAGTAGCGTTCAGGGAATGTCTGTGGAATTAATGAGCTTGAGGATATTGAGAAAATACAACATGATGAGCTACTTGTGACAAGTGATTCCAATAAAACCTTTACATAAAGTGTTTCACTTTAAAATAATCTCTCCTCCCCTCTGTGTGTCTTTGTCTCTTTATCTGTCTTTAGAAATAATAGTACACACGTGTGAGACATTATTCAGACTATAATGGTGTTTCATGTAAATTTTGATGTAGAGATTTCACAGACTGAGAATAATCCAGAACTAATTCAGAACTTTGTCTCTCCCCAGCCTGCCCCCTCACCCTTTCCCACTCCCCACCAAATGCCACCGCCTCTGAATATTTGTTTTTCTAGAAATACTTCCTTGGAAGATTGCTGATTAGCTCTAAATCTAAACCCCACAGAATTTGTACCCACCATGAAAAGGACCAATACTCAGGACCAGTACAGGTGTTTCAACCCTGTATTGGAGGAAGGGAGGCTGGATTTAGGGGAGGAAAGAGGTGGTTTGTATTTAAAAATACCTCTCACCACTTCTCCACCAAACCTACCGTAAACTTGACCACAGGCCTCCTTTCCCAGGGACTCCACTTGAAGCTTTTCTTTCTATGCCATCTGATTTCTGCTCAGCTCAAATACCCAGAAGCCCTTTCTCATCCTGCCTCTTCCCTACTCATCTTCTTACCAGCCAGGCAAATAATTCTGAGGACTGTGTGTGTGTGTGTGTGTGTGTGTGTGTGTGTGTGTGTGTGTCTGTGTGTTACATTTGATGTTGTGAAATGCTGAGGATTTTTAACTTTTTGGATTGAATCTCCTTAAAATTACAAAGGAATATTGCCACAAATAATATAATTAAAATACTAGGAATGTAACTTATATAAGAAATAGCTGTTTTATCCTTTGTGTGCCATGTTATTTTATAATTGAAAAATTTTGTAAGTCCCTTGGGTAATATACATGAAGTTCTTGGAACACTTCAACATAAAACACTCTATATACTTTTAGGATGTGGTAACTGTAAATTTCTAGATTTCATATTCTCCCAGGAATGAAATGTATGTCATCTAGGGGATTAATCCTAGGAAAGCCATCACACTAGAAGGGTGGGGTGCTCCTGCCTTTTGACAAAATGAAGCAAGCAACTGTCAGAACAATGACCATGGCTGTCTGGAAAGAGCAGGGTCCATGTATGATTTCTAGGAGTAGTCCCGGAGGCCCCGATGAAAGAATTACTCCGAAGAGTTAAGTTCTTTGGTTTTCTTAGGGAAAAAGTCAGTAAGCCTGTAGTCAGCCTCTTTTCCTCCAGGAATTTTGCAATGCTGACTTAGTTCTCTGCCAAGGAGAAATTCAAGTAGGTGCAAGGCTTTCCTGGACTGCTTGGTTATGGACGGGCATTGTGAGCTCATGCTTGCTTGCTTTAATAAACGTTTTATTTTAAGATAAATGTAGATTCCTGTGCTGTTGTAAGAAATAATACAGAGATATCCCTTGTACCCTTTACCCAGTTTCTCCCAGTGGTAACATTCTGCAAAACTATAGAACAATATGGAAATTAGGATATTGACATTGACACAGTCAAGATACAGAAGACTTCCATCACCACAGGGATTCTTCCTGTTGCCCTTTTATAGCCATGGCCACCTCCCTCTCCCCAGTCAGTGCCTTTTGAAGAACACTTTGATGCCACTTATAAAAACAAACTATTTGGCAGGCACAAATGTTCGTCTTTGCCAAGATATTTAACAAAACCCAGGAGACAGAGCCAGTTTGGACAGATGAGCACTGCATCTCTTTTCCTGGTATATTCTCATCTCTGCTGTGCTTATATTCCTAGGGAGATTCTTCTGTATTTTTTCCCTGAGTATTGTCTACCATCAGAATTTGGCCACACGTCTCTGGAGGAATTTACAGCAAATTTGGAGGCAAGCTGACTTTTTTTGAACTTTGAGGGAATGACAGAACACCCTGAATTGAATCTTCAGTGAAGAAAAATGTAAAGGGTTACCAATGAGAGGACCTAGAATAGCTTAAGTGAATGAGGATGGGGATCTTTGTACTAAGTGGGTAACTCGGAATTAAAGCTGCATTGGAAACCAGCATGGCCAAGGTTTAAATAAACTCTGGGAAGATTGTACAGACTGAGAGTAGTCAGTGTCTGAGATGAAAAGAGACAGGATATAGTCCTTAACTTCTCTCCCTGCACCAAAAATAGTTCCTATCCCTTAGATACACTTCCTCCGCTACCTTTTATGAGGAACTGAGGTGAAGATTGGGTTAGAATCACTAATACATCACAGGGAAAGATGAAGAAAATTGCATTTACCAAATCTCCTCTCAGAGGCAATACTATATATGATGGGAAGGAAAACTTTGATCAGCAGCTACCTGGGGTGCACAGGGTGAGCCTGGCACTGGCCCACAGTGGGCGGTCCCTGAGCTGCTGAGTCACAGCAGGCTGTGGTGAAGCTGAGTGAGGGGTGCAGGCCTCAGGCCGCCAGAGCTGCTCACGGGACTGGAAGAGCCCCGCCAGGTAGAGGAGGGTGGGGGCCTCCTTCGCCACCCTCATGCTCGGTGTTGCTTGTGGAAGGGATGGATACACATGAAAAGCTATCAGTGAAAAGAGCACCACATGATTAATTTGCAGAGGTGCCATTTGTCTTCATCTGATCCTGGATGAAGTCCTACATCATTGTTTCTGCTTCTTCACCATCCACTCTCACCTCATTCTTTCCTGTGGGGCTTCTGACTCAACAACGTCACTGGGACTGTCTTGTCAAACCACCAGTGACCACTGTGCTGACAAGTGCAGTAGTCACTTATCTTACCTGACCTCTTCAGCCCAGCTGACCACTCTTTCTTTCTTGAAGCACTTTCTTTATGTAGCTTCCATGACAACACACTTCTCATTTTCCTGCTTCCCTCCCTCCCATCCTCTGCGCTGGCAGCTCCTTCTCTATTTGGTTTCTAAATGTCGTTGTGTCTGAAGGCTTGTTCCTGGACCACTCTCTTCTCTCTATTAAATGTTGTTTCTAGGTGACCTCAGCTAGTCTCTGACTTTAAATACTATCCCACATGCCAGTGACTCTCCCCGGTCTATTTCTGTGGCGTCCCCATCCAAGATATCTAGACTCCAATGGCTTTATTATTTATCATTTACTTTTCCTTCATCTTGATTTTCTTTTTCATCTGAAAAATTTTAAAACCATGTTGTATAATATAATTAGGCCCTGGCTTAAAAGACCCACAGCACCAATGTTGGCAAGTTCTAGACTTTGATGCTTTTTTAAACTAGGTACTTGCATGTTATAACTCTACTGTAGACAGCTCATTCCCTAAAAGTTAATATCCTGTTCTGTTATCATTTTATGAAAACAGCTGGAGCAATGCCCAGAGCAGACAAACAAGAAGCTGAAAATGTGTTTCAACCAGGTAAGCTTCCTTTCAACGTAATCATTTATATTCTAAATGATCCTGTATTCCAAAGGAGAAATAATATACATTTCCAAATGTTAGGTTTGAAAGGAAATCAAATTTGCATTTACATATCAAGACTTAGATTAATCTGTAGCATATCAGATGCCACAAAGCAACATCTTTTTGAATTTTAAAGATGCAAATGTTTCCAAACCATAAAGCTTGTGAAACACTTGGAGTAGGACTATATTTTGAACAGGAAACATGACATTCTGAATCTTTAAGCAATAGGTTCACTGGATCCTCGAGACACTGTGCTAAATCAGAAATCTTTTGTACAAAAGTCTTTAATTATTTTGGACAATTTGCTATCTCTCTGGGTTTTTTAAATTCTATCAACAGTTTTTTTTTTAAGTTTATGATTTTTCTATTTTAAAAGCAGCTATAAAATAATGCTAATAAAAGAAAGTAAAAGGAATTTTAAGAAATTCATCCATAGTCCCAAACCATTCCAAGATCACTGGTATTTTTTGGTGTGTTTCATTACAACCTTTCTCTCTCTCTGGGTAGATGGTTTTTTGTTTTTGTTGTTTTGTTTTGTTTTTTTTTACAGTTTTCTTATAATACTGTGTATCTAGTTCTTAAAGATTTCCTTGGTGGTGGCAGGGAAGAGTCCATAGAGTCCTTCAGTTCTACTAGAGAAATATCTCAAAAAATCATATGCCCTCAACTTCCTTAAATCACAGTCAAGGGAACTGAGACTCCAAGAGGTGAACCTGGCCCAACTAACACAGGGGATTAGCATTGGATCCAGTACAGCCACTGAGGTTCCCAGATACTTCATGGAGGCCACAACAGTCTAGAACTTTTCATGGCACCAGGATCAATATTGAGATGCTTAGGTCTCTGCTGACACTTCACCTGTGTTTGCTCAAACAGGTGCACCAGCTCTATCACTAGCACATATACTAGCATCTTCTTCCAAGTGCTTATGCTTACAGCCATTTTCTGGAAAACTCTCATAATAATATGCAAATCTCTAAAGACTGGGAGGTGAATGATGCTCCCTGGAATTGTGCACAGCACAGCTGTAAGCACAGGCGCCGCCTCATTTCTTTTGTGGGGAATGGAATATATTTGAATATTCATGTTTTATAAATGAAATAGAATTGGGAAGTAAGTTCCCCAAAGCATATGACTAGGCAAACTTGAAATGAAAATTAGAACCTAAACTAGATTTCTTCTTAGAAAGGCTGTGTCACAAAGTGTTTGGATTTTAGGGTGTGCCTAAATGTAATACCCCTGTTGATATATTTGCCTCTGATATTTCTGCCTGAGTGCCTACTGGCCTGTGATAAGCAACTGGAAATGAAGGAATATTGTGGTTCTTAATTTCTCATCATTGTTCAACTGAAAAGTGAATTTATTTTCTGAGTAGCATTTTGTTGAAAAAGCAGTAATTGAACATTTTCAGTGTGAAGACTTAGTTGTCATTTCCTAATTAGAGTAAAAGACAGCTTTTATCCAACATATTTTTGACCCTATTCTAGCACTATTATTATTATTATTATTATTTTACTAGTATTATTTTCATCAGCAAATCTAACACTGTGATTGATTAAGAGCCACTAGCTCCAGGCACTAAACTAGGCCTTTTATATATGTTACCTCATTTAATTCTCACAACTTTGGGATGTATAGGTGCCACTATCTCCATGTTAGTAATGAGGAAATGGAGAACCAGAAAGATAACATTCCAATGTCATGATGCAAGTAAGTAGTAGATTCAGGATTGGAACCCAGATTTGTGCCACTCCAAAGCTCTTTTCACTACCTCACTTTATTCCATCTCATTCTTATCCAGACTGTAATACTTCATCCTTATGATAAAGTTTGCAAGTATTACTTGCAACAGGTATACTACAGCTTCTCAGCCTATTGGCATAAAAGAATTATTGTTTACTTATTAGAGACCTTGACATTACATGGTGAGATGTATATGGGGAGATGCTGACAGTAAAATATGGTGTGGAGAGGGCATGTGGTAGGCAGGTTGTTTACTGTCCCACCAGGAATTGTCCCAACTCTGTCTGTGGCAGCCAGCTTGACAAATCACCAGTAAGGTTCCTGGATCTCTTGACACATCCTAATCTACTGGTTAGGGAACTCTGATTTAACTATTTACACTAAAAATCTTAGAAATTTGCTAAGAATTAGTTTATCATACATCTCAGCATATCCAAGCTTATACATGTCCTTCATGTCTGTTTCTAAATGATATTTTTTCAGTGTCTACACTCAGTAATGGAGCCAAGTTGTTGGGTCTTGGAGGCCAGACTGAATAAGTGTTTATTCAAGGTGTTAGCATAGATGATGAGTAGAATCCTCGTAATGTTCAGGGAAAGTGGGATTCAAAGAATCAAAGCAAGATAAACAGTCAAGAGACCCTGAGTTCCTGTTGAAATGGAGATGTTGCAAGCAAAATACAGAACAGTTGGAATCACGATTTTCTTCACATGAAACTGGTCTTAAGGACTTTATTTATTTTATTATTTTTTTAACATCTTTATTGGGGTATAATTGCTTTACAATGGTGTGTTAGTTTCTGCTTTATAACAGAGTGAATCAGTTATACATATACATATGTTCCCATATCTCTTCCCTCTTTGTTAAGGACTTTATTAATGATTAGTAGCTTTAAGTGGATGGTTATAAAAACTATTGAAATCATTTATTGAAATCCATGTAGGGTTAACTCTATGCACCTTGCTTTAAGGTGTGTACTTTTAATAAAGGGAGGACCCTTTGTAGAGCACAGAGTTTTTTGGTCACCTCGCCCTGACCACATCAGCAGTGTCCATAACTATTAGAGTAGCAGATGATTCATGGTCCTTTGCAACCCAACCTGAACCACCATCTTTTATTCTTTCCTTTTGCAAGCCATCTGCTCCATCCAGAATGGAGTTGCTCCAACCTACTACACTGGCCTGCCTCTGAGCGCTTCCCCGTGCTGTCCCCCCGAATACGCTTCTCCACTCCCCCAGTCCACGGTTGGCCCCTGGAAATCCTGCCCACCCTTTGTACAGCCTGATCAATGCTACCTTCTACATCAAGCCTACCTCAGTCTCTCCGTGTGAAATTAATCTTGACTTCTGTGTTCTGAGAGAACCTTAAAACTCTACTTTAGCATTAATTAAATTTTCTGCCTTGTGTTACAGTAGTTTCCTGTATTTTATTTTCTCCCCCACTAGATTATCGAATCCTTGAAATTAGCAATCCTCTCATATCCTAGCAACATCAATAAGTAGCTTCCAATGCATCTGGACCTTACTATTGTGCATTGACTCAAAGTTGATTGTTTCTGCTATAGAGTCTGCCCACACAAACACATGCATATTCTTGTAAATAGGGTGCAAAATCTATAGATTTTGTAGTCCTGCCTTACTTTGTGCAAACTTATTAGGATTCTGGAGCTCCAGAGCTGCCAGAGCTCTGACTTTTTAAATTCAAGGCAGAAAATTAAAATCTCAGTTGAATATCCTTTCTTTCAAATCCTAATTCCATTCTGAATTAATGGGGTTTGGAAGAATTCCAGTTTTGATCTGCCGCAAATACCTCTACAAGAGTGAGTTTAACCAGCAGAACTAAGCCTCTCATCCTGTTACAATTCTATACTCACCTTAATTAAAATGTTAAAACAACCAGAAGGCCTTTTATATTGAGCTTTAAAAGTTGTCAAAATTGTTACCTTTTATAGAAACCTCATTGAGATGTTAGCCTGAGAAAGGAAGAAGCGTAAATCAGGAAACCGGCTATACTGGCCGTTAGTGCTTAAAGGAAATACAGTTTGCTGGTTACAAAATAATGAATGTTGAGAGACTGAATATGATTTTGAATGTAGCATGCTGTATAAACATTCTTTTTTTCATTTTTGAATTTTATTTTATTTATTTTCTTATACAGCAGGTTCTTATTAGTTATCTATTTTATACATATTAGTGTATACATGTCAATCCCAATCTCCCGATTCATACCACCACCACCACCACCACCACCCCTGCTGCTTTCCCCCCTTGGTGTCCATACGTTTGTTCTCTACATCTGTGTCTCAATGTCTGCCCTGCAGACCGGTGCATCTGTATTATTTTTCTAGGTTCCACATATATGCATTAATATACGATAATTGTTTTTCTCTTTCTGACTTACTTCACTCTGTATGACAGTCTCTGGATCCATCCACGTCTCTACAAATGTCCCAGTTTCGTTCCTTTTTATGGCTGAGTAATATTCGTTTGTATATATGTAGCACATCTGCTTCATCCAGTCGTCTGTCGATGGGCATTTAGGTTGCTTCCATGACCTGGCTATTGAAAATAGTACTGCAATGAACATTGGGGTGCATGTGTCTTTTTGGATTAGGGTTTTCTCTGGGTAGATGCCCAGTAGTGGGATTGCTGGGTCATATGGTAGTTCTATTTTCAGTTTTTTAAGGAACGTCCATACTGTTCTCCATAATGGTTGTATCAATTTACATTCCCACCAACAGTGCAAGAGGGTTCCCTTTTCTCCACACCCTCTCCAGCATTTGTTGTTTGTAGATTTTCTGATGATGCCCATTCTAACTGGTGTGAGGTGATAACCTCATTGTAGTTTTGATTTGCATTTCTCTAATAATTAGTGATGTTGAGCAGCTTTTCATGTGCTTCTTGGCCATCTGTATGTCTTCTTTGGAGGAATGTCTATTTAGGTCTTCTGCCCATTTTTGGATTGGGTTGTTTGTTTTTTTAATATTGAGCTGCATGAGCTGTTTATATATTTTGGAGATCAATCCTTTGTCCGTTGATTCGTTTGCAAATATTTTCTCCCATTCTAAGGGTTGTCTTTTCATTTTGTTTATGGTTTCCTTTGCTGTGCAAAAGCTTTGAAGTTTCATTAGGTCCCATTTGTTTATTTTTGTTTTTATTTCCCTTACTCTAGGAGGTGGGTCAAAAAAGATCTTGCTGTGATTTATGTCAAAGAGTGTTCTTCCTATGTTTTCCTCTAAGAGTTTTATAATGTTCGGTCTTACATTGAGGTCTCTAATCCATTCTGAGTTTATTTTTGTGTATGGTGTTAGGGAGTGTTCTAATTTCATTCTTTTACATGTAGCTGTCCAGTTTTCCCAACATCATTTATTGAAGAGACTGTCTTTTTTCCATTGTATATCTTTGTCTCCTTTGTCATAGACTAGTTGACCATAGGTGCATGGGTTTATCTCTGGGCTTTCTATCTTGTTCCATTGATCTATATTTCTGTTTTTGTGCCGGTACCATATTGTCTTGATGACTGTAGCTTTATAGTATAGTCTGAAATCAGGGAGTCTGATTCCTCCAGCTCTGATTCTTTCCCTCAAGACTGCTTTGGCTATTCGGGGTCTTTTGTGTCTCCAAACAAATTTTAAGATTTTTGGTTCTAGTTCTGTAAATAATGCCATTGGTAATTTGATAGGGATTGCATTGAATCTGTAGATTGCTTTGGGTAGTATAGTCATTTTCACAATATTGATTCTTCCCATCCAAGAACATGGTATATCTCTCCATCTGTTGGTATCATTTTTAATTTCTTTCATCAGTGTCTTATAATTTTCTGCATACAGGTCTTATGTCTCCCTAGGTAGGTTTATCCCTAGGTATTTTATTCTTTTTGTAGCAATGGTAAATGGGAGTGTTTCCTTAATTTCTCTTTCAGATTTTTCATCATTAATATATAGGAATGCAAGAGATTTCTGTGTATTAATTTTCTATCCTGCAACTTTACCAAATTCATTGATTAGCTCTAGGAGTTTTCTGATGGCATCTTTAGGATTCTCTATGTATAGTATCCTGTCATCTGCAAACAGTGACAGTTTTACTTCTTCTTTTCCAATTTGTATTCCTTTTATTTCATTTCTTCTCTGATTGCCGTGGCTAGGATTTCCAGAACTATGCTGAGTAATAGTGGTGAGAGTGGACATCCTTGTCTTATTCCTGATCTTAGAGGAAATGCTTTCCGTTTTTCACCATTGAGAATGATGTTTGCTCTCGGTTTGTTGTATATGGCCTTTATTATGTTGAGGTAGGTTCCCTCTATGCCTACTTTCTGGAGATTTTTTTTCATAAATAGGTGTTGAATTTTGTCAAAAGCTTTTTCTGCATCTATTGAGATGGTCATATGCTTTTTATTCTTCAGTTTGTTAATGTGGTGTATCACATTGATTGATTTGCATATATTGAAGAATCCTTTTATCCCTGGGATCAATCCCACTTGATCATGGTGTATGATCCTTTTAATATGTTGTTGGATTCTGTTTGCTAGTATTTTGTTGAGGATTTTTGCATCTATATTCATCAGTGATATTGGTCTGTAATTTTCTTTTTTTGTAGTATCTTTGTCTGGTTTTGGTATCAGAGTGATGGTGGCCTTATAGAATGAGTTTGGGAGTGTTCCTTCCTGTGCAATTTTTGGAAGAGTTTCAGAGAGATGGGTATTAGCTCTTCTCTAAATGTTTGATAGAATTCACTGTGAAGCCATCTGGTCCTGGACTTTTGTTTTTTGGAAGATTTTTAATCAGTTTCAGTTTCATTACTTGTGATTGGTCTGTTCATATTTTCTCTTTCTTCCTAGTTCAGTCTTGGAAGGTTTTACCTTTCTAAGAATTTGTCCATTTCTTCCAGGTTGTCCATTTTATTGGCATAGTGTTGCTTGTAGTAGTCTCTTAGGATGCCTTGCATTTCTGCCATGTCTGTTGTAACTTCTCCTTTTTCATTTCTAATTTTATTGATTTGAGTCCTCTCCCTCTTTTTCTTGATGAATCTGGCTAATGGTTTATCAATTTTGTCTTCTCGAAGAACCAGCTTTTAGTTTTATTGGTCTTTGCTATTGTTTTCTTTGTTTCTATTTCATTTATTTCTGCTCTGATCTTTATGATTTCCTTCCTTCTGCTAAGGAGAAGGGTTTGGGATTTTGTTTGTTCTTCTTTCTCTAGTTCATTTAGGTGTAACGTTAGATTGTTTATTTGAGATTTTTCTTGTTTCTTGAGGTAGGCTTGTATAGCTATAATCTTCCCTCTTATAACTGCTTTTACTGCATCCCATAGGTTTTGGGTCATCATGTTTTCATTGTCATTTGTCTCTAGGTATTTTTTGATTTCCTCTTTGATTTCTTCAGTGATCTCTTGGCTATTTTAGTAACGTATTGTTTAACCTCCATGTGTTTGTGTTTTTTACGTTTTTTTTCCCTGTAATTGATTTCTAATCTCATAGCGTTGTGGTCAGAAAAGATGCTTGATATGATTTCAGTTTTCTTAAATTTACTGAGGCTTGATTTGGGACCCAAGATGTGATCTATCCTGAAGAATGTTCCATGCGCACTCAAGAAAAAAGTGTAATCTGCTGTTTTTGGATGGAATGTCCTATAAATATCAGTTAAATCTCTCTGGTCTATTGTGTCATTTAAAACTTGTGTTTCCTTATTAATTTTCTGTTTGGATGATCTGTCCATTGGTGTAAGTGAGGTGTTAAAGTCCCCCACTATTATTGTATTAATGTCGATTTCTTCTATTATAGCTGTTAGCAGTTGCCTTATGTATTGAGGTGCTCCTATGTTGGGTGCATATATATTTATAATTGTTATATCTTCTTCTTGGATTGATCCCTTGATCATTATGTAGTGTCCTCCCTTGTCTCTTGTAACATTCTTTATTTTAAAGTCTATTTTATCTGATATGAGTATTGCTACTCCAGCTTTCTTTTGATTTCCATTTGCATGGAATATCTTTTTCCATCCCCTCACTTTCAGTCTGTATGTGTCCCTAGGTCTGAAGTGGGTCTCTTGTAGACAGCATATATATGGGTCTTGTTTTTGTATCCATTCAGCAAGACTCTGTCTTTTGGTTGGAGCATTTAATCCATTCACGTTTAAGGTAATTATCGATATGTATGTTCCTATTCCCATTTTCTTAACTGTTTTGAGTTCGTTATTGTAGGTCTTTTCCTTCTCTTCTGTTTCTTGCCTAGAGAAGTTCCTTTAGCAGCTGTTGTAAAGCTGGTTTGGTGGTGCTGAACTCTCTCAGCTTTTGCTTGTCTGTAAGGTTTTAATTTCTCCATCAAATCTGAATGAGATCCTTGCTGGGTAGAGTAATCTTGGTTGTAAGTTCTTCCCTTCCACTCCCTTCTGGCTTGTAGAGTTTCTGCTGGGAAATCAGCTGTTAACCTTATGGGAGTTCCATTGTATGTTATTTGTCATTATTCCCTTGGTGCTTTCAGTAATTTTTCTTTTTCTTTAATTTTTGCCAATTTGATTACTATGTGTCTTGGCACCTTTCTCCTTGGGGTTTTCCTGTATGGGACTCTGCACTTCCTGGACTTGAGTGGCTATTTCCTTTTCATGTTAGGGAAGTTTTTGACTGTAATCTCTTCAAATATTTTCTCGGGTCCTTTCTCTCTCTCTTCTCCTTCTGGGACCTCTATAATGTGGATTTTGCTGCGTTTAATGTTGTCCCAGAGGTCTCTCAGGCTGTCTTCATTTCTTTTCATTCTTTTGTCTTTGTTCTGTTCCATAGCCCTGAATTCCACCATTCTGTCTTCCAGGTCACCTATCCGTTCTTCTGCCTCAGTTATTCTGCTATTGATTCCTTCTAGTGTATTTTTCATTCCAGTTATTTTATTGTTCATCTCTGTTTGTTCTTTAATTCTTCTAGGTCTTTGTTAAACATTTCTTGCATCTTCTCAATCTTTGCCTCCGTTCTTTTTCTGAGGTCCTGTATCATCTTCACTATCATTAGTCTGAATTCTTTTTCTGGAAGGTTGCCTATCTCCACTTCATTTAGTTATTTTTCTGGGGTTTATTTTGTTCCTTCATCTGGTACATAGCCTTGTGCCTTTTCATCTTGTCTGTCTTTCTGTGAATGTGGTATTTGTTCCATAGGCTGCAGGATTGTAGTTCTTCTTCTGTATAAACATTCTTAATGTTGTACTGTATTAACAGTGCTGTCTTTTGAACCTTTTAAAAAATTAGTTATAGATACGCAGCAACTTATAGAATTGTAGAGAGCTCCCATGTACCCTTCATCCCAGTATTTCCAGTGCTTATGTCTTCCATATTTGTTTACTTATAGTACAACATCAAAGCAGGAAATTGAAATTGGTAAAATGTGTCTTGTTTTATCACGAGTGGATTTGTATGACCACCACCACTGTCAGGGTAGGAGCGCCCATTACCACAAAAATCTCCCTCTGCTATCCCTTTATAGTCACACTCCACACACAAAAACACCCCTAACCCCAGGCAACTGCTCATCTGTTCTCTGTCTCTATAACTTTGTCATTTGAGGGATGGTATCAAAATGGTATCATACAGTAGGTGTCACTTTATGATTGGCTTTATTCACTCAACATAATGTCCTTCAGATCCATTAAGTATATCAATCGTGTGTTTCTTTTTATTGCTGATGAGCAATACTGTTATTTTTCTAGGTAATATTGTTTTTCATATTTTATATTTTTAATTTTATTTGTTTTGGTTTGTTTTATTATTGTTGTTGCTTTTTACAAGAAAGTGTTTCCTGGCTATTTTTTAGGATGGCAAAAGCTGTAAAATTCTAAAGTTCTGAAAACTAAGAACTATAATTGGCTGTTGACATCTGAACTGTCCATGACCCTGTCCTCATTATTCCAGCTGTGTTGAATTATTTACCCTACTCTACCTTCAGGCCGTGGGAGATCTCACTTCCTGGGTTTGACAGAAGCCTCCAAGGGAAGCACCTATGAAGCTTCTTGGAGGAGGTGGTTATTGCCCTAGTTTTAAGCCATCAACTTCTTGTAGGTTGAATTGAGCATGTTCAAAAAAGGATGCCCCTCCAAGATCTCAGAATGTAGCCTGCATTTCAAGGCGGGTTTGGCCCTCGTATTTGAAGTCCCTTTGCTGTGAATTCTGAACATCTGCTGTCCTAACTCTTCACTATTTAGTGCCATGTGGCAGGCGTTGGAAATAGAGAGGTGTACGAAACCAATTTTTTTTTTTTACATTGATGTTACATTCCCGAGGGAAAGATAGATAACAAACACTTAAATAAAACATAAATAAACATACAATGTGATGTGCCATAAAATAATTGTGCAAGGCCAAGGGATAGACAGTGATGGTGTGTTGGGGAAGGGGAAGCTATTTCAGATACAGAGAGCAAGGAATATCTGGGCCATGTTTTCATACTGGTTGAGACCAAGAGTGAGCCTTGTGTATATCTGGGGCTGAATCTGCTGAACAAAGAGAGCAGCAAGGGCAAAGGGCCTGTGGCAGGAGGGAGCTTGATGTATACCTGGAAGGGTGAGGCCTAGAACTCAGGAAATGAGGTAAGAAGAGGCAGAACCAGGTCAAGGATTTCAGAGTCTAATTCCTTGTGCCCTCACACAAACATCCAGGCAGTGTAAGTCTCGAAAGAAATCTAAGATTTCTTTACGTGGCAATCTACAGATTTCACAATTAAGTCTCACCTTTAATACAACACATGATATATATGTGTGAATGTATGTGTGTATATATATATATATATAAACGCACACATATATGGCCATTGTTTATTACTGTGGAGTGGTGTTTGGGTCCCTGCTCCCAAATATTCCTCTCAGTTAATAGCACATGAATAGTATACATAATTGGAGGTAAATTAGTGATGTCAATCCAACTCAAATACCTTAAGTCAGGACTTTAATGCTCTTCTATTTAATGGAGACTCCACACCCGCCTCTCAACTCTAATAGTATCTGTGCCTTACTTGGGGCACAATACATTTTCTCCCATAAAGATACAATATTTGCATACCTGTATTGTCTCATTCTGTAGACTAGAAGCTTCTTGAGGGCAAAGACTGGATCTTACATATCTCTGCATCACCTATAATAAAATTCAGTGCCTCGAATTTAGGAAGTAGTTGGTGAATGTCTATTAAACAGAATTCAGTATACTTAGGGGGTTTTGTTTGTTTAAAGAATTTTATAGAAAAAGGAGAAATGTGTGAGGTCAGTGAGTACTTAAAGGGGATGATGTGGCAGTGTTGGGGAAGGGCCTTCATGTATTAGTGAGTGTAGTGGAGGAGGGTGAAGGGGGACAGGGTGGACCCAGAAGACAAACGAGGCTACCTTACAATTTTCCTGGCAACCCAGCATATTAGAATGCAGAAATCTTCTTATTGCTGAAACATTCAAATGTTTATCAAAACAGGATTTATTTGCCCTGTATCTCTTTTCTCAGAATATCCCCTGGCCTTCTCAAAATGTTGATACAGGCAATTAATGTCATTTTGAAATTGAAGCATTTGGCCATTCCATTACTTCTTTCTATTCTGTGAGTGTCTTAGGCGCAACACGAGCTCTTGGAAAATAACCAAGACTCTTGAATTAGCAAAGGTCACATGCGTTAGTATATAACCGTACTCTTTACATCAGATTAGGGAACCCAAGGAGAGTGGCAGACTAGGAATTCCTCTTACTGTAGCTTCTGTGCTTTTCAGATGCTACAGACTTGAGTTATAAATCACACATTTAAAGCCCCAAGTGGCTGGACACTCTGTCATCATCTATGAGTTACTGGTGCTGTGGCGAGTAGTCACAGGCACCTATCCCCTTTGTGCCTTGAAGAATATGGTAGCCCTGGTAGGAGAACAAATTTAAGCATTACTAGGTTTCTTCTTTATTCCAAAGCAAGGGTTTCTGAGCTGACCTTGGCGTGCCTCTTTATATTATAGTTACTGGACTATTGTGCATTTTTCCTTCTTTCTCTTCCTCTTCCATCAGATTGTTAGTTCCTTAAGGGATCAACATATCTTAAATGTAGACCACCCATAGTACATAGGTACAGAGTTGACACTTGGTATATATGTGTAGGATTGGAATATGATATTCTGCTATTAGGGAGGAAAGTAATATTTTAAAAATATACTAAAACTGTTTTTAAAACATTCCCAGATCCATAATGTTTACATGGTCCAATATGAAAAAAAACTAAAGAAAACCATGCATTCCATTATCTATGATGCAAACAGAAGAGGAGTGGTTAATGAAGTATCCCTGGGACAATGTGAAAAAAAAAGAAAAATCACCGAAGACAAACTGAATAATCTTCGTGTGAAACTGACAGTATTATTGCAGAAACTTCAGCTGGTAAGAAATGAAATTTTATTTGAGTAATAGGAACACACATTGTGTAGAGAGCGCTGGGCTAGCTTCCTCTCCTAATGTCGTCATCCACTTATGACTTTGGACGAGTCACTTAACCAAGCCCTAACTCTCAATGGATATTGAAATCACAAATAAATGAACTTTGAAAGTATAAATTAGAACACTGTTTTAAAGGCCGATTATATTTTCCCTTTAAAAAATCAGAAGCTTTGCTTGTGCTGTTGGTATAGTTTGATCATGCTGTCTCCTCAGTAGCATATTTCCAGTAGGAAATTTTTTGTCATTTTTTTCGGACAACAAAGTATTTTAATTTTTATCCTAATACAGAGGTTAAAAAACAGACCCTTCTAATCTTAGAGGAGAGGTTAGAGAGGTTGGAAAATATCATGTACCTATGAATTACTGTTCTTCTTGTTTGTTTATATATTTGAATGCATAAAGAATTGGGCTTCTGTGATAGATTGGGCCAGTGAGGAAAGACCCATCTTCTACTACAGCATATACAAATGCTGGGGAGAAAACATCAAAAATTAAAGTATATATATCCAATGTTGAAAAGTCTTTCTGTAGATGCTAGAAATAAATTGAGAAATCAACAGTGAGCCCCGGAACTATAACTGTGTTTCTCACCTTTCCTTGGGGTATAAACAAAGGTTGTTGAGTGAGACTCCTAGGAAAGCTCCCTAAGGGGGTCAGCTCTCTGGGGGCCCGCAAGGGCAGGTCTGTGTCTGGAGCAACTTGGCATCATACACTCAGCACCCAGCACTTTGTGTTGCTTCCCCAGCACTGGTGATGGACACCTGGGCACTCTCTGGGCTGCCTCAAGACTAGCCTTTGGCTCAGTTTATTGTCATGGTAAACTGGAAGCTCCTTAGATATCATCTAGCCTGCTTTAAAAAGTATATGGAAATAGGGTCTGACGGGGAGAAAATTGTCTCAGGACCCACATAAAACTCAGACATAGGCCCTGAGTCTGGAACAGGAGACAGGTCCTTCCTAGGCCATGCAGGGAGAGGGCAGGAGCTGTCTCCCAGAGAAACCTGCCTGGAGGCCTGGAGGACGGCTTTGCCCATGAAGTGGGTCGCAGAGAGACAGATGAGGAAACTTGCTGAGCATCAGTATTCAACGTGATGAACATGGACTTTGAAGCCGACTGTCTGGTTTTCAGTCAGTGTGAGAGTTCATTGCTCTTTCAAAAACTACACATCTTTGGATTTTCTGGGATTTCTCTTATATAAAATACAAAATAAAACACAGAAAGTATTTTTGATTAAGTATATAGCCAAAAGAGACAAGCCCTCTCTTCTTGGGTGGTCTAGGCAGCAGTTAAAATGATTCATTATTAAAATAAAAAGGATGATTAAAGCTAACCGTTTTCACATAATGGTAATTATATTTGTCCTTCTGTCAACAGTACTACCTAAGCCAATTTGTGAGAGTGGGATTTCAGTGGAACTCCTTTGGGTTCTTGTGGCTGCAGAGGGTGGCGAATGTTTTTGCATGTAAAAGGTCTGGTGGAGCCTCACACATGGTAGGGTTTCAGTGATGACTGTTGTTTCACTAACAAGAACAACTAGAGAGACCAAAGAAGCTCTTTATCATAGTAATGGAATACCACTGTCTATCAAGAAAGTTCATAAAAATTATTTGGTTCTCACAATAGCAGATCTGTTCAGCTAGGAAAAACAAAATGAAAGAATAGTAGTTTACTCTTCCTTCTGTGTCAAACCCCTGGGTTCCCTCACAGTAGCCAGAGTAATTATACTAACTTAATTTGTTTTATTCACAAACTTTAGTAAAGAGGTGAAGGGCTTTAGCCCACAGAATGTGAAATGTTTTATCCAGTATCATTGGAGAGGTACTCAAAAGGCTCCTGCCCAGATATGTTTACTCTCATCCCCCACTTGAAATTTACATTTTCAGTGCCTTTAATTGCCTGAGCAACTACCATGGAGTAGAGCAGACACATGAGATGCGGTGGACCTGGAACAGACGGTTGGGGCAGCACATGAAGAACCTGGGGACAGGATCAACCTGGAATCCTAGCAGGAAGTCTAGTCTGCAGGGTAGAAAGCAGGAGCCAAAGGATTAGACCAGACTGAACAGGCTGAGAGCTGTCGGTGTCAGAAAGGGTCACACAGGGCATTCCTCAGGGTTAGTGAATCTTTGGAAATCCTAGTGAATATCAGTATCATGGAAACCCAAACAGCGTCCTAGTTACAAAGCTGGAACTCAGTACAATTCAGGCTTGTTAGAAGACTGAGCAAATCTAGGGCAAAGGGAGCAAAGCAAAAACACATTTAATGGAACCAGATGAGGGATGGAGAAACTACGATAGTGCCAGACACTTATTGGAAACAATAATAACATTGGGATTATTTCTGTAAGGTCCTTCCTAAAAATTCTCCTGTCCGTCAGCGCAGTTGGAAAATGAGTTGATCCCATGGTTGGGCCTGAGGGAGTGAGACTTAGGTCAGTAAAGAGGGAGCATTTGTCCAGCTGTTCATGGATCAAGAAGCTCAAGGAAGGAGAGCTTGAGATTACCCCAATAGAGAACTGAGGGAAAG
>NW_006776646.1:437405-451860 GCF_000442215.2 Lipotes vexillifer
GCAAGCCAAAGGTTGTGGGAAAAGATGCTGCAGAGGAAAAAGGAGAAACAGAGAAGTCAGAATTTGCCTACCCGTCTGTTTTGTCTCTAAGGCTAAAAATTCATGGATTTTAAGATGGAAGGTGAGAGCCTATAACAGAAAAATGAGATGAGGGCGGGGGCTTTAGGAATATGACAAGTAATTAAATAGAAGGGGAAAAAACCCCCAAAAAACACAGTTGAACTAATTTCCACTAAAGAAGAAGAAGAAAAAAAAAAAGATTCAAGTTCCTAACCACTTGTGAGCATAAAATGAGATTAAATGCAGAAACATTTCAGAAGGTGAAAAGCATTATTTGAATGCAAACTGGGTTTTGTTGCTACATGAATCATAGGGAAGACTGGTCCAAGGCCACCCAGATTACAGGAATAAACCCTGTAGCTTCTCGTATGATTGTTGCTTCTCTTTTCCAGGGCGGTCCAGCAGGAGACCTGGAGCAAATTGACAGTTATTTAGAAGCTCTGCTTAAAGAAGATAATCTCCGTTTTCAGAAGACTTTTAAATAAAATGACTGCAGGTACAGGACATAGTCTCCTTTCAGAAAAAAAGGAAAGTACTTCTCAAAATTAAAAGAAAAGACATTCCATTTTTTAAAATGCTAATAAGAAAAAAAGAAGATTCTTTAAAAAAAATCTCCTCTGTACTTGTTATTGTAAAGTTCATCTTCTTTAACAGTAAGAAAATTTTATGTTTTAGAAATGGAGACTGGTTTACAATTTGTATGTTTCCCAGTTCTATTCCCTTACTCTTCCTGTTCTTTCAGGAACCATTTCTAGAGTTCGCTAATTCCCGTGAGCTGCTAAGAAAGATGGAAATGTCATTTAGGCTTAAATTTTGTTTTCACTAAAAAGATTGTAAAAACTGGAAAACAATGGTTTTTAAGAGCCAAAGAACTACAGAATCACCTCCTTTTGAAACTTGAGTTGAAAAAGAAAGACATTATACCCCTTCTCCACTACAGCCAGTACTCAGTAAAGCAGATAATATATATCCCAAAAGAACTTTGAGATATATTTTATATGTTAATTTTATTATTGAGTTATAGTAAAAGAACCAATCTTCTAAGCATAATATGAATACATATTACATATATGTAAGAATTGTGTTTTACATTTTCCTTGACAACTGTTTGTTTTATTTGTTTAGAAATGTCTGCAACTTTGGACAAAAGCAATAAAACATTTAATAAATGTTTGTGTAATTGTATAATTTTAATTTTATGTACATGCACATAGTACAAAATTCAGGACATGTGAAATGGAATACAGTACAGTGAAAAGTCTTCATCCCGTTCTTGTCTTTAGTTACTTAATTACTCTTCTCAAGTGGCATGGTTTTACTAGTTACTTATGAATTCATCCAAAATCAGTCAATGTATATAAAACTATATAAATCATTATGTGGATATAAATATGGATGTAATAGCATCCAAAATATGCTTTTGTTTTTTTCCATTTAATATATCTTCAAGATCATCCCATATCAGGATCAGTATATGTAGCGCTCATTGTCTTTAAACTGCTCTTTATTATTGCATTCTATAGGTATACCAAAATTTATTTTAGATAAATATCCATCTTGTGGTGGACATTTACATTTTGTTTCTCTTTTATAAGGCTTTTGCTTTTCTTTCTTTTTTAAAATTTTTATTTTATTAAGGTATAGTTGATTTACAGTGTTTTGTTAGTTTCTGGTGTACAGCAAAGTAATTCAGCTATACATATGTATAATAGTTTGCATTTGCTAAGCCCAAACTCCCGATTCATCCCTCCCTCACCCCACCTCCCTCTTGGTAACCATAAGTCTGTTCTCTATGTCTGTGATTCTGTTTCTGTTTCATAGTAAGTTCATTTGTGTCATATTTTAGATTCTACATATAAGTGATATTATATGGTACTTCTCTTTCTCTTTGTCACTTACTTTGCTTAGTATGATAATCTCTGAGTCCATCCATGTTGCTGCAAATGGCATTATTTCACTCTTTTTTATGGCTGAATAATATTCCCTTGTGTGTATATGTACCACATCTTCTTTATCCATTCATCTGTTGATGGACACTTAGGTTGTTTCCATGTCTTGGCTATTGTAAATAATGCTGCTTTGAACATTGGGGTACATGTATCTTTTTGAATTATAGTTTTCTCTGGGTATATGTCCAGGAGTGGGATTGTTGGATCATATGGCAATTCTATTTTTAGTTTTTTGAGGAATCTCCATTCTGTTTTCCATAGTGGCTGAACCAATTTACATTCCCACCAACAATAGGAGGGTTCCCTTTTCTCCACACCCTCTCTAGCATTTGTTATTTGTAGACTTTTTAATGACGGCTGTTCTGACTGGTGTGAGGTGGTACCTCAGTGTAGTTTTGATTTGCATTTCTCTAATGATTAGTGATGTTGAGCATCTTTTCATGTGCCTATTGGCCATATGTATTTCTTCTTTGGAGAAATGTCTATTTAGGTCTTCTGACCATTTTTTGATTGGATTGTTTGTTTTTTTGTTATTGAGTTATATGAGCTGTTTATATATTTTGGAAATTAAGCCCTCATTGGTCACATCATTTGCAAATAATTTCTCCCAGTCCATAGGTTTTCTTTTCATTTTGTTTATGGTTTCCTTTGCTGTGCAAAAGCTTTTAAGTATGATTAGGTCCCATTTGTTTATTTTTGCTTTATTTCTGTTGCCTTGGGAGACTGACCTAAGAAAACATTGGTATGATTTATGTCAGAGAATGTTTTGCCTATGTTCTCTTCTAGGAGGTTTGTTGTATCATGTCTTATATTTAAGTCTTTAAGCCATTTTGAATTTATTTTTGTGTATGATGTGAGGGTATGTTCTAACTGCATTGATTGACATGCAGCTGTCCAGCTTTCCCAACACCACTTGCTGAAGAGACTGTCTTTTCTCCATTGTATATTCTTGCCTCCTTTGTCAAAGATTAATTGACTGTAGGTGTTTGGGTTTATTTCTGGGCTCTCTATTTCTGTTCTATTGATCCATATGTCTGTTGTGATTACTGTACCTTTGTACTATTGTCTGAAGTCTGGGAGGGTTATGCCTCCTGCTTTGTTCTTTTTCCTCAGGATTTCTTTGCCAATTCTGGGACTTTTATGGTTCCACATAAATTGTAGGATTATTCTAGTTCTGTGAAAACTGTGATGGGTAATTTGATAGGGATCACATTAAGTCTGTAGATTGCTTTGGGTAGTGTGGCCATTTTAACAATGTTAATTCTTCCAATCCAAGTGCATGGAATATCTTTCCATTTCTTTGAATCATCTTCAGTTTCCTTTATTAATGTTTTAGAGTTCTCAGCATGTCTTTCACCTCCTTGGTCAGGATTATTCCTAAGTGATTTATGTTTGATGCAATTTTAAAAGGGATTGTTCTTTTACATTCCCTTTCTGATATTTCATTGTTAGTGTTCTTTTCTTTTTCATGTTTACATGTTCTCATCCTTTTGGATTTACACAACACTGAACATTCCTGTAAATATGTTCATTTCACACATATGCAATTATACTTGTTAAATAAACTTCAGAAGATGCATTGCTGGGTCAAAGGGTACATACAGATATTATTAATAGATATTGCCTAATAACACTTCATAGAAATTGTATTAATAAATACCCTCCAGCAATATATTAATGTCTGTTTCTGACCGGTGTGAGATGATATCTTATTGTAGTTTTGATTTGCATTTCTCTAATGATTAATGATGTTGAGCATTCTTTCATGCGTTTGTTGGCAGTCTGTATATCTTCTTAGCAGAAATGTCTATTTAGGTCTTCCGCCCATTTTTGGATTGGGTTGTTTGTTTTTTTGTTATTGAGCTGCGTGAGCTGCTTATAAATTTTGGAGATTAATCCTTTGTCAGTTGCTTCATTTGCAAATATTTTCTCCCATTCTGAGGGTTGTATTTTGGTCTTGTTTATGGTTTCCTTTGCTGTGCAAAAGCACTGAAGTTTCATTAGGTCCCATTTGTTTATTTTTGTTTTTATTTCCATTTCTATAGGAGGTGGGTCAGAAGGGATCTTGCTGTGATTTATGTCATGGAGTGTTCTGCCTATGTTTTCCTCTAAGAGTTTCATAGTTTCTGGCCTTACATTTAGGTCTTTAATCCATTTTGAGCTTATTTTTGTGTATGGTGTTAGGGAGTGATCTAATCTCATACTTTTACATGTACCTGTCCAGTTTTCCCAGCACCACTTACTGAAGAGGCTGTCCTTTCTCCACTGTACATTCCTGCCTCCTTTATCAAAGATAAGGTGACCATATGTGCGTGGGTTTATCTCTGGGCTTTCTATCCTGTTCCATTGATCTATCTGTCTGTTTTTGTGCCAGTACCATACTGTTTTGATTACTGTAGCTTTGTCATATAGTCCGAAGACAGGGAGCCTGATTCCTCCAGCTCCATTTTTCGTTTTCAAGATTGCTTTGGCTATTTGGGGTTTTTTGTGTTTCAATACAAATTGTGAAATTTTTTGTTCTAGTTCTGTGAAAAATGCCAGTGGTAGTTTGATAGGGATTGCATTGAATCTGTAGATTGCTTTGGGTAGTAGAGTCATTTTCACAATGTTGATTCTTCCAATCGAAGAACATGGTATATCTCTCCATCTATTTGTATCATTTTTAATTTCTTTCATCAGTGTCTTATAATTTTCTGCATACAGGTCTTTTGTCTCCCTAGGTAGGTTTATTCCTAGATATTTTATTCTTTTTGTTGCAGTTGTAAATGGGAGTGTTTTGTTGATTTCACTTTCAGATTTTTCATCACTAGTGTATAGGAATGCCAGAGATTTCTGTGCATTAATTTTGTATCCGGCTACTTTACCAAATTCATTAATTACCTCTAGTCGTTTTCTGGTAGCATCTTTAGGATTCTCTATGTAGAGTATCATGTCATCTGCAAACAGTGACAGGCTTACTTCTTCTTTTCCAATTTGGAATCCTTTTATTTCCTTTTCTTCTCTGATTCCTGTGGCTAAAACTTCCTAAACTATGTTGAATAACAGTGGTGAGAGTGGGCAATCTTGTCTTGTTCCTGATCTTAGTGGAAATACTTTCAGTCTTTCACTATTGAGGACGATTTTGGCTGTGGGTTTGTCATATATGGCCTTTATTATGTTGAGGAAAGTTCCCTCTATGCCTACTTTCTGCAGGGTTTTTATCATAAATGGGTGTTGAATTTTTTCGAAAGCTTTCTCTGCACCTATTGAGATGAACATATGGTTTTTCTCCTTCAATTTGTTAATATGGTGTATCACATTGATTGATTTGCGTATATTGAAGAATCCTTGCATTCCTGGAATAAACCCCACTTGATCATGGTGTATGATCCTTTTAATGTGCTGTTGGATTCTGTTTGCTAGTATTTTGTTGAGGATTTTTGCATCTATGTTCATCAGTGATATTGGCCTGTAGTTTTCTTTCTTTGTGACATCCTTGTCTGGTTTTGGTATCAAGGTGATGGTGGCCTCGTAGAATGAGTTTGGGAGTGTTCCTCCCTCTGCTATATTTTGGAAGAGTTTGAGAAGGATAGGTGTTAGCTCTTCTCTAAATGTTTGATAGAATTCGCCTGTGAAGCCATCTGGTCCTGGGCTTTTGTTTGTTGGAAGATTTTTAATCACAGTTTCAATTTCAGTGTTTGTGATTGGTCTGTTCATATTTTCTATTTCTTCCTGATTCAGTCTTGGCAGTTTGTGCATTTCTAAGAATTTGTCCATTTCTTCCAGATTGTCCATTTTATTGGCATAGAGTTGCTTGTTAATCTCTCATGAGCTTTTGTATTTCTGCAGTGTCAGTTCTTACTTCTCCTTTTTTATTTCTAATTCTATTGATTGGAGTTTTCTCCCTTTTTTTTTCATGATGAGTCTGGCTAATGGTTTATCAATTTTGTTTATCTTCTCAAAGAACCAGCTTTTAGTTTTATTGATCTTTGCTATCACTTCCTTCATTTCTTTTTCATTTATTTCTGATCTGATTTTTATGATTTCTTTCCTTCTGCTAACTTTGGGGGTGTTTCATTCTTATTTGTCTAATTGCTTTAGGTGCAGGGTTAGGTTGTTTATTCGAGATGTTTCCTGTTTCTTACGGTAGGATTGTATTGCTATAAACTCCCCTCTTAGAACTGCTTTTGCTGCATCCCATAAGTTTTGGCTCGTCGTGTCTCCATTGTCATTTGTTTCTAGGTATTTTTTAATTTCCTCTTTGATTTCTTCAGTGATCACTTCGTTATTAAGTAGTGTATTGTTTAGCCTCCATGTGTTTGTATTTTTTACAGATATTTTCCTGTAATTGATATCTAGTCTCATGGCATTGTCGTCGGAGGAGATACTTTATACAATTTCAATTTTCTTAAATTTACCGAGGCTTGATTTGTGACCCAAGATATGATCTATCCTGGAGAATGTTCCATGAGCACTTGAGAAAAATGTGTATTCTGTTGGTTTTGGATGGAGTGCCTATAAATATCAATTAAGTCCATCTTGTTTAAGGTAGCATTTAAAGCTTGTGTTTCCTTATTTATTTTCATTTTGGATGATCTGTCCATTGGTGAAAAGTGGGGTGTTGAAGTCCCCTACTATGAATGTGTTACTGTCGATTTCCCCTTTTATGGCTGCTAGTTTTTGCCTTATGTATTGAGGTGCTCCTATGTTGGGTGCATAAATATTTACAATTGTTATATCTTCTTCTTGGATCGATCCCTTAATCATTATGTAGTGTCCTTCTTTGTCTCTTCTGATAGTCCTTATTTTAAAGTCTATTTTGTCTGATATGAGAATTGCTACTCCAGCTTTCTTTTGGTTTCCATTTGCATGGAATATCTTTTTCCATCCCCTTACTTTCAGTCTGTATGTGTCTCTAGGTCTGAAGTGGGTCTCTTGTAGACAGCATATATATGGGTCTTGTTTTTGTATCCATTCAGCCAATCTGTGTCTTTTGGTGGGAGCATTTAGTCCATTTACATTTAAGGTAATTATCGATATGTATGTTCCTATTCCCATTTTCTAAATTGTTTTGGGTTCGTTATTATAGGACTTTTCCTTCTCTTGTGTTTTTGTCTAGAGAAGTTCCTTTAGCATTTGTTGTAAAGCTGGTTTGGTGGTGCTGAACTCTCTCAGCTTTTGCTTGTCTGTAAAGGTTTTAATTTCTCCATCAAATCTGAATGAGATCCTTGCTGGGTAGAGTAATCTTGGTTGCAGGTTTTTCTCCTTCATCACTTTCAGTATGTCCTGCCACTCCCTTCTGGCTTGTAGAGTTTCTGCTGAGAGATCAGCTGTTAACCTTATGGGGATTCCCTTGTGTGTTATTTGTTGTTTTTCCCTTGCTGCTTTTAATATGCTTTCTTTGTATTTAGTTTTTGACAGTTTGATTAATATGTGTCTTGGCGTATTTCTCCTTGAATTTATCCTGTATGGGACTCTCTGTGCTTCCTGGACTTGATTAACTATTTCCTTTCCCATATTAGGGAAGTTTTCAACTATAATCTCTTCAAATAGTTTCTCAGTCCCTTTCTGTTTCTCTTCTTCTTCTGGAACCCCTATAATTCAAATGTTGGTGTGTTTAATGTTGTCCCAGAGGTCTCTGAGACTGTCCTCAGTTCTTTTCATTCTTTTTTCTTTATTCTGCTCTGCAGTAGTTATTTCCACTATCTTATCTTCCAGGTCACTTATCTACTCTTCTGCCTCAGTTATTCTGCTATTGATCCCATCTGGAGTATTTTTCATTTCATTTATTGTGTTGTTCATCATTGTTTGTTGCATCTTTAGTTCTTCTAGGTTCTTTTTAAATGTTTCTTGCATTTTGTCTATTCTATTTCCAAGATTTTGGATCATCTTTACTATCATTATTCTGAATTCTTTTTCAGGTAGACTGCCTATTTCCTATTCATTTGTTAGGTCTGGTGGGTTTTTATCTTGCTTCTTCATCTGCTGTGTGTTTTTCTGTCTTCTCATTTTGCTTATCTTACTGTGTTTGGGGTCTCCTTTTTACAGGCTGCAGGTTCGTAGTTACCGTTGTTTTTGGTGTCTGTCCCCAGTGGCTCAGGTTGGTTCAGTGGGTTGTGTAGGCTTCTTAGTGGAGGGGACTAGTGCCTGTGTTCTGGTGGATGAGGCTGGATCTTGTCTTTCTGGTGGGCAGGTCCATGTCTGGTGGTGTGTTTTGGGGTGTCTGTGGACTTATTATGATTTTAGGCAGCCTCTCTGCTAATGGTTGGGGTTGTGTTCCTGTCTTGCTAGTTGTTTGGCATAGGGTGTCCAGCACTGTAGCTTGCTGGTCGTTGAGTGAAGCTGGGTGCTGGTGTTGAGATGGAGATCTCTGGGAGATTTTCACCGTTTGATATTATGTGGAGCTGGGAGGTGTCTTGTGGACCAGTGTCCTGAAGTTGGGTCTCCCATCTCAGAGGTACAGCACTGACTCCTGGCTGGAGCACCAAGATCCTTTCATCCACACAGCTCATAATAAAAGGGAGAAAAAGTAGAAAGAAAGAATTTGTAGAAGAAAGAAAGAAAGAGAGAGAGAGAAAGAAAGAAAGAGAGAGAGAAAGAAAGAAAGAAAAAGAAAGGAGGGAGGGAGGGAGGGGGGAAGGAAGGAAGGAAGGAAAAAAGAAAGAAAAAAGATAAAATAAATTAAAGATAATACATAATAAAGTTATTAAAATAAAAAAAAATTATTAAGAGAAAAAAAAATTTAAAACAACAACAAAAAAAACGGACGGATAGAACCCTAGGACAAATTGTGGAAGCAAAGCTATACAGACAAAATCTCACACAGAAGCATACACATACACACTCGCAAAAAGAGGAAAAGGGGAAAAAATCATAAATATTGCTCTCAAAGCCCACCTCCTTAATTCGGGATGATTCGTTGTCTATTCATGTATTCCACGGATGCAGGGTACATCAAGTTGATTGTGGAGCTTTAATTCGCTGCTTCTGAGGCTGTTGGGAGAGATTTCCCTTTCTCTTCTTTGTTCTCACAGCTCCCAGGGGCTCAGCTTTGGATTTGGCCCCGCCTCTGCCTGTAGGTCGCCGGAGGGCGTCTGTTCTTCACTCAGACAGGATGGGGTTAAAGGAGCCGCTGATTCGGGGGCTCTGGCTCACTCAGGCCGGGGGGAGGGAGTGGCACGGAGTGCGGGGCGAGCCTGCAGTGGCAGAGGCCGGAGTGATGTTTCACCAGCCTGAGGCCCGCCGTGCATTCTCCCGGGGGAGTTGTTCCCGGATCCCGGGACCCTGGCAGTGGCGGGCTGCGCAGGCTTCCCAGAAGGGAGGTGTGGATAGTGAGCTGTGCTCGCACACAGGCTTCTTGGGAGCGGCAGCAGCAGCCTTAGCGTCTCATGCCCGTCTCTGGGGTCCTCGCTTTTAGCCGCGGCTCGCGCCCGTCTCTGGAGCTCCTTTAAGCAGCGTTCTTAATCCCCTCTCCTCACGCACCAGGAAACAAAGAGGGAAAAAAAAGTCTCCTGCCTCTTCGGCAGGTCCAGACTTTCCCCCGGACTCCCTCCCGGCTAGCCGTGGCGCACTAACCCCCTGCAGGCTGTGTTTACGCCGCCAACCCCAGTCCTCTCCCTGTGCTCCAACCGAAGCCAGAGCCTCAACTCCAGGCCCTGCCCGCCCTGGTGGGTGAGCAGACAAGCCTCTCGGACTGGTAAGTGCCGGTCAGCACTGATCCTCTGTGCGGGAATCTCCCCGCTTTGCCCTCCGCACCCCTGTGGCTGCGCTCCCCTCCGCGGTTCCGAAGCTTCTCCCCCTCCACCACCCGCAGTCTCCGCCCATGAAGGGGCTCCCTAATGTGTGGAAACCTTTCCTCCTTCACGGCTCCCTCCCACTGGTGCAGGTCCCGTCCCTATTCTTTTGTCTGTTTTTTCTTTTTTCTTTTGTCCTACCCAGGTACATGGGGGGATTTCTTGCCTTTTGGGAGGTCTGAGGTCTTCTGCCAGCATTCTGTAGGTGTTCTGCAGGAGTTGTTCCACGTGTAGATGTATTTCTGGTGTATCTTTGGGGAGGAAGGTGATCCCCGCATCTTACTCTTCCACCGTCTTCCCGGAAGCCGCGTGTATAATTCTTATTCAAACTTAGAATTAGGTTTCAATTCAGTACCTACCCCTCAAATTTTATTTGTACTTTGTTGGGTTTGTGGTTAGGGAGAATTGCATATATATGTATATATATATATAAGTCTCTCTACCCAAGTCCAAAATATGCCTTTCTATATGTTCAGGGCTTCATTAGTGACCTATATTTGTATTTAAAATTTTTCTTAAAATACATCTAGTATATTATATTTTTTGTAATTAATTAGATGTACTCTATGGCCTATTAAAAATGAATCTTTTTTCCCATTATCTTATGACTAGTTAATGTTTTATATAGCAAGATTTCTGATTTTGAGATATAAATATTGTATCCAGTGTAAGAATTCTCTTTATTTCAAGTAATCATTATGCAGCGTTTTTTAAAGCATAATTTATATGATCAGTTTCTGGATCTCAGGTCCTTGCAATGTTGATCTATACAAAGTTTTCCTTCCACAAGGGATTTTCTTGGCCCCTTAAAAACTTGCATTATCTTCCTTTGCCAACATCAGTATCCATTCTTCCTTTAATCTAAAAATTGGTGATTAATGAATATTAATGGCGATAAGAAGTCAATGCCTCTGAGCATTCTTCTGGCAGACATTTAGAAAGAGTCTGAAGGGGGACTTCCTCAGAGAATGGTTTTTGAAGATTTTTACAGGATATTCCTCATATTTCCTAACTGAATATTCCCAAGGGCTGAGTCCTCATTATCTCATCCTCTCTCTTTTTACTCTGCGTAAGAAATCTCATCTACTCTAATGGTTTCATGTAATACTTCCAAATGAATAAGTTCTAAATTTCTATGACCTGATTGAACACTTCATTTAAATCTAGTTATGAAATAGAAATTTTCTATTGAAAGTCTATATTGGTATGTTTGACAGAAAATTAATCATAACCTCTCCGATTCCTATCAAGGCAGTTCATTTAGGCCCCAGTGCCTCCAGTTCTTTGAGGATCTGGGGTTTTAAACAGGTAATCAGCTAGGACTAAGGAATGGGGACTAAAGTAGCAACTAGACTTATGAACTGAGTCAACATGGGAATGGAGGGGGGAATGGAGTAAGTGTAGGGGAGGAGGGCCATGTTGGGACCAGATGACTCCAGGAGGAAATATAATTCTGTTGCTCCTAAGTATGGTTGGTAGCAAGATGGCTTGGGGACCACACGGGGCAATTCATTTCCATTATTAGACCAGGGATACAGTTCGTAGGCCCATTGCCTCAGCTCTGAAGTCCATTGGTAATTTGGGCTTGGCTGGGACCAGATAAGCTCAGGAACTAGAGTGGGATAAAACCAGCAGGCAGAGGGTATGGCTAGATGCAGGTTTTGAGAGACAAAAGACAAGAACAGAAAGCGGGGTGGGTCGTGTGGGTGCAGGCAGTGGCAGGTACAATGCCGGAAGACACAGCCCTGTATCTTCCTTTACCTGCAGTCCACACTTTACAGCCTACTACATCTACAACTCTTCTAACTACTTATTATCTGGTTATCTCTGCCTATTTCCCTCTCGTACATAGAATTCCTTTAAAACTACTCAGAATGTTTAATTTTTCCATGGCTTAAAACAATGTTCTTCATCTAAATTTATCTTCACAATACTCAGATGTGAGAAGGCAGATACTCGTAATACTATTTTACGGATGGGAAACTGAGACTTAACTGAAGTAATGGTTCAATGTAGTTAATAAGTGGTAAACAAAGCCTAGAACCCAGACTTTCTGATTGCAAGTCTAAGTTCCTTCCATTAAATCCCACTGTACCACTCGATAATGTAGGCGTAACTTATGGCTAACGATATGGCAAGGGTTACCCTCTAAAATACTGTCTCTGTCCTTTACAGAAAACTCTATCTCTGAATGGCAGTAAGCAACAATCCCATCAGCTAGTAAGTGACCTTGGTCTTAAAATTGTACAGGTAAATTAATCTCACTGGCTTTCTATTCTTATTTAGCCTATAGCTGTAAGAGGTTTAGAATAGTTTCTAAGTGCATATGTTAACCTCAAGTTTTAGTGAAGAGTGAGGGACTAAATCCAGAAAGACCTTACATGAAAACAGCGGGAGAAAACCTGTAGACTGTGAATCAGGATGGGGAATAGCGAATCTATAGCTGGTGGTGAGACAGCACCTCCTGCTAGAGACCTGTGTGTGGTACAGAAAACTTAAAATGCAATATCCATCCAGTCTGCAAACACTGTGTGAGTTTAAGACATGCTTGCCTCTGCAAGGTCTGAATCAAAAAGCCAGTCAACATGTGATCAAATTTGTTATACCGTTGACAAGAACAAAGTAAGAACTTTCACTTATCATTTGGCTATGATTCTCCATTTCCCTCTTTTTTCAATAAAATAGCCTAAGGTAAAATGTGTGTGTTCCACTGAATGGGGAGGTCTTCAGAGAACACACAGCTTGTAGGTGAGTCATTAAACACATTTAGCACTGCCGGCATGAAAATAATTGGGAACTAGCCTCTCTGCCCTTGGAAATGTTCTGCATGTAGGGAGTTATTTTATTTTATTTATTTTTTTATTTTTTTTGCGGTACGCAGGCCTCTCACTGTTGTGGCCTCTCCCGTTGCGGAGCACAGGCTCCGGACACGCAGGCTCAGCGGCCATGGCTCACGGGCCCAGCTGCTCCGCGGCATGTGGAATCTTCCTGGACTGGGGCATGAACCCGTGTGCCCTGCATCGGCAGGTGGACTCTCAACAACTGCGCCACCAGGGAAGCCCGGGAGTTATTGTAAAACCAAATTAAATCTTGGCATGGAATTCTAATGCTATTCTTTAAACAAATCTAATAAGTGCAGATTGATTTACAAAGACTGTTTTCAAAGTATTTAATGCATTGGTGACATTTTATAGAAAAGCAAATTACAGGAATCTGCTTTTAAAAGTGTGATTGCATCTAGTTCGGCAGATAAATCAGTACAAATTAACCAACATGTTCATCCTCAAATCAAAAGTTAGAATGCTTCATAATCCTTTTCTTTTTTTCATATCTGACCAATTTATTTTGGGGAAAAACAAAATAATTTACAGTTTTAAATTCATATAAAAGTTTCTAAAGATTGTTACTCAACTGTTGTCTTGAATTTACTCATTCCTGAGCTGCAGCACATTTTATTTCATGTCTTAAAAAAATATAAAAACGAGAAGAGAAAATATGGAATAGAAAAAAATAAGACAAAAAAGTAACAGTCTGAAATACTAGGCTACTGTCTGCTTTTCCTTGTACATTTCAGTTGTTTTACCTGTAGATCTGTATATTTCAAAATGTGCTGATGCCATCTAGAATAAAAGGGAAGGGGAAATACTACTGGTAGAAAAATAGATGACTTTAGAAGGCTGTGCATGATAATAGAAGATAAAGAAGGGATAATTCAGTACAGTTAAAACAACTGGCTGTCCATTAGGATGTATGGAATCTAATACAGCCTTTTGAGCCCTTAAGCCAAAAAAACCAGATGACTTAAAAGGAGGTAACATCCAGGAGCTGGGGAAAATTAAACCTATGCAAAATTAACAGCTATTTTAATCCTTGTAGCAATGTCAGGAACATTTCTTTTAGGACATTACTGTCCTTTGTTCTTTGTTTTCAAATATGAATTAAGGACTGCCTGCTTATCATAACTGTTTCCCTCCTCATAAATTTTTGCTTAGTGTAGTTACAAGCAAACCCGGCTCTGCCCCCAAGGAGCTTACAAATCAGTAGAAAAATGAGGCAGATTCTGCTTTTAACTCTGAAAAAGGTTTTGGATATGCTATAGACTGAGTATTTATGTTCCCCTCTCAAATCATATGTTGAAACCCAAACCCCAATATGATGGTATTTGGAGGTGGGGGGTCTTGGGGGGGTGATTAGGTCATGAGGCCAGAGCATTCATGAATGGGATCAGTGCCTTTATAAGGAGGCCTCAGAGAGCTCCCTTGCCCCTTCCTCCATGTGAGGACACAATGAGAAGACGGTTGTCTACGGGAAATGCATTGTCTATGGGCCCAGGAGATGGGCCCTCACCAGACACTGAATCTGCCTATGCCTTTGATCTTGGACTTCCCAGACTAAGAAAGGTGAGAAATAAGTGTGTTTAAACCTTCCAGTCTATGGTATTTTTGTTGTAGCAGCCTGGACTAAACAGGAGACCCTGTGTGCACACTGGCATGTTGTCTCTCTTTGTCTCTGCCTGTGTATTTATCTCTCAGTTCTCTCTCCCTCTCTGTCATTCTTTATGTCTCACTCATGTGGCAGCTGCTGACCCACTGTGCCTGCTGTGAGCGTCCCAATTTCACAATGGAAGTCTGTTGCTCTAGACAGCAGCTTCTCAGGCTCTGATGGTGGCCTTCC
>NW_006776646.1:451919-480500 GCF_000442215.2 Lipotes vexillifer
GCATTCCTGAGAGCTTAGAAGATGAACTATCAAGTTCTTTAGTTATTCTCCAAAGGTGTTGATGTCATGTCCCAGGCCAGCAATTTTGTTGTTAGCCCAATGTTTGTGGAAGCACTGTGAGTGTCAGTGGTTCATATGCAAGAACAGGAACATGCTGTCGAGGAAGCAGGCACAGACAGTGTCCAAAGTGTCTGGGGCTTGTGTGCCACTGGAGTGAGAATCCTCTTAGTGACAGTCGTGGGATGGCCAAACCCATCTCAGGAGCTCAACTGAAATGACTTGGAAGTTCTTCTCTTTATGATTTATCATAGAGATTTCATGTTTGCTTAGGGAGCAAGTAAACCTAGGCAGGCAGTGATGACTGACGCCACGAAAGTTGTGGAGATCTCAACATAAAATCAGGTCGTAAAATGAGAAGAGTAAGGATTGTTCATTATCAGGTGACAGCGAGAAATGATATGCAATTATGCACAGGAAAACAAAAAAGCTACATGTTTAATTAGATCAATAAAACTATCAGCTGTCCAGAAACCTGGAGGATTTACTCTAAGAAGCTCCTCTGCAGTTTTACTATTCTGGATGGACATCATTCTAAAACACTTTCCTACTTCCTCAAAGTGCTGGTAAAACATTTTCTTGATATTAGAGTCATTATTATGAACATTGGTTATTTCATTTATGAAATGCCAAGAAGCACCTATGCCTATTGAAGTTGCTGGAGCTAAGTTCCCTGATGTCAAAAACCCTGAAAGTATGCACTTTTGTTGTGTTTGCTCTTACTGTTTTTCTGTCCCTTTCCCTGCTGTCAAACACACTTTACCCAGCTTTCTGATTGTTATAATACTAAAAAGCTTCCAATCTCTTTCTACTCTGCCATTTCTAAGTGGCTTCGGCTTGTACTCAAGTTAACCAAGACTATTAAAATAGTGCTTAAAGTAAATAGATTCCAAAATTTAGAGTATAAAGTTTATAACTATTCTTTGGCTAGTCACACACATTTGCAGCCTGCTCTTTGGCACTCAGTAAAAACAGTTAAGGCTTTCTGAGCACTTGTGATGTGCCCACCCCTGTTCTAGGCACAGTACATAGACTCACACTCAACATAATGATAATAAAACCTGCTTTACAATAGTGGCCATGATGTTAGCACCCCAGACCTCCAGGGAAGGTAATTGACCAGGGCCCCAGGTGCATCGCTTTGAAATCCATCACTGCAGTTGAGCTGAGTCTGTGCCCAGGTTTAGAATATGACCAGTGATTGAGTGTAGCAGAAATAATAAGGTCAGCCCATTCCAAAGACAAGGGGACTCCTCTGTCAGTTGGCTATGGCTCAAGGATTCCCTGGCGGCTTTGTTGAACCGTAAGTTTCAGGAGTGTCAAGGACACTTCCACCCAACCTTCTCTTGCTCTTTTCACCTGGGTCAGATTAGCATCCTGGTCTGGTAGCTCGTTCAACCTTCCCTGACTTCCTTCTTGTTTCCTTCCACACAGCGTTTTTCCAAATAAAATCCTTAAATTAGGATTGATAGGTCTAATATCCTGTGAGTGAGAGTCATGGAAAAACAGCCCAGAGAAAATATAAGACGACATAACAAACCAGAAAAATCAGACACGTTTCACAAGGGCCTGGCACAATCAAAAATAGAGATCAACCTACATCATATGCTGAGAAATTTTGTAATTGCCATAAAAGAGGGGAAAATGGAAATCAAATTAGCATTGAGCTTCTTAACACCTCCACCGGAGACTAAAAGTAAATGGAGAAAAGCTTCCAAAATTTGGAGGGGGAAGGTATGGGGCCAAATCAAATGTGAGGAAAAAAAAAAAATTCAAGGACTGAAAAGTTTTACTTCACATTTATTTTTTCTTAGGAAGCTACTGGAGCAGGTGCTCCAGCAAAATGAGGGACTAGATCAACAAAGAGGGAGAAAATGAATCCAACATAGGAAAACAGATGTGGGCAGTCCAGGGTCATGGAGGAGGGCAGTGCAGATCAACAGCTATGCAGAAAGCCCAATGTGCTGCTCCTCCGATTGAAAGGAAGAAGGGGGACTCAGGGAGGAAAACCTGAAGAAATGACATTGATGGATTATCTACTATGTTGAAGGACTTCAAAAAGAGTATTAATTCATTAACTGATATTTAACCAATCTGATGTGGTACATTGGGAAAAAGTTACAAGGCTAGTAAGCACGAAGAAAACTATTGAATAGATTTAGAATGAAGCAATTACATTCTTTTATTATGAAAATTTTACACCTGTTCTAAGTAGAATAGTAATCTTGCATAGACCCATCATCCATCTTCAACATTTACCAAATTTTATCACTTTGTTTCATCTGTCCCCTATGTTTTTCCCAGGGTTTTTTAAAAGAAAAAAATTACTCAAACTTTGCAGGATTTCACCTGCAAATACTTCATTATTCACCTATTACCAATAAGGACACTTTTTAGCCATAACTACTATGCCATTATCATACGTGGCAAAGACAACAATAATTCCTAATGTCATCTAATACCTGGTCTATGGGCAAATTCTCCTGATTGTCTCAAGCATACTTTAAAATTTTTCCTTGATTTGAGTTTGGGTCCAAACAAGGTCCATACATGAAAACAGGGGGTTATGACTTTTAAGTCTGATTTTTCTATAATAGTAGTTTCCTACCTCCCTGCTCCATTTTATGCTATTGAGTTAGTAGGAAAAGTGAGTCGTTGGTCCTGTAGAATATCCTACATTCTAGATTTAGTTGGTTGCTTTCTTGTGTCATCTAATTTGCTTTCTATTCTTCGTATTACCCATAAACTGGTATTTAGCTGTTGAAGCTTAAATAGATTCAGATTCATTTGTTTGGCAAGAATACTTCATGAGCACATAATTACTGGTTGCCTTACTTTTTGTGGATTGTTAACTTCAGGAGGTGTCAGCACGATGAGGCAGTTATTAACTCCGTGTAAAATAAGGAAGTCAATAGTTTTGGTATACCAATGAGCTATGCAGAGAACAAAATTTACTAGAGTTGTTAAAATTAAACTCCTGACTTTTAGATTAATCTACAATTGTGAGAGTATGCAGGAGGAACAGTGGTATGCTGGGAAATGTGTAACAACTAGTTTTCTGGGGGGAAATAGCCCTGATAACATTTGCTGGTTTCCATGGCATAAATACTCCCACCATGGCCAATTCCAAGCTAACAACAATCATTTAATAGTTGACTTGCAAATTTTCTGAAAATTTAACAATCAGCTCCTATCAGCAGGTAGAATACGCTCCAGCACACCACTGGGATATGTATAGGAGTCACAGAGTTAAATACTTGTCACTTGCTATAACAGGAAGTAAATAAAGTCTAAAATTGATCAATCAAGACATAAGCAGAATAAGCATCTCAATTGCAAGCATGTAAATAAAAGAAAAAGTAGCCCCAAAGTTCAAAGTTTTCAATTATAAGACTTTTAGTTTAATTTTAGATAGGTGTGTGTATGATGTACATGGTAAAAAATTAAAACTGATTTTTAAAAATTTTATAACAAAAAAGAAATGGATAAAATGATGGTAACACGAAAGATATTAGCAAATCTTTGTAGGTGAGGTCAGTGATGGAAATGGCTCTCCTCAAAAAAAAAAAAAAAAGGTCTGTCTCTGTGCAAGGAACAACATAGATTCCTTCATTTCTACAACTAGGAATTGTCCATTCCATTATGGAAATCCTATGGACTTGAAGCTGAGTGTCTAGCCTGGCCCAAACTTGGTAGTGAGTAACCTCGTCAAAACGTGAAGTCTCCATTAAAAAGTACAACACGATGTTTTCTAGATTCCACATATATGCGTTAACATATGATATTTGTTTTTCTCTTTCTGACTTTCTTAGTATGGATACCAAGAGGGGAAAGGGGGGTGGGGGTGGGATCGATTGGGACATTCGGATTGACATATATACACTACTATGTATAAAATAGATAACTAATGAGAACCAACTGTACAGCACAGGGAACTCTACTCAGTGCTCTGAGGTGACCTAAATGGGAAGGAAATCCAAAAAAGAGGGGATATATGTATAGGTATAGCTGATTCACTTTGCTGTACAGCAGAAACCAACACAACATCGTAAAGCAACTATACTCCAATTAAAAAAAAAAGAAAAACTGAAAAAAAAGTACAACGTGATGAAAGCGTGTGGCTCTCGTGGTCAGTATTAAACCCACACTGGGTGAGACTGTGGGACTTGAAGTTAAGTGGGCTCCAAGGACTGACCAGGGCCACCTCCTCCCCCCACATTTACGCCATTGATTTGCTAGGGAAAATGAGTCATTGCCTAATGACTCACTGCCAAAGGAGAAGCTGATGAAAGGCTGATGAGCATTCGAGCTGGGTCTGGGCCAGCACCAATATTCCAAAAACAAGAAACACTGTGAAATTGTAGATGTTGTTGCTGGATACTGGTTCCTAAAAGGCAGTGAAAGTGGACATGGACTGCACTGTTCTCACCTAAGTATCCACATGCTTCACCTAGAGATGGATGCAAAATGCCCAGTTCCCTGGAAACTATTTCTTATACTAGACATGATCCTGCACCCTGGACTCTATGCATCCAGAGTGCATGACACTGAACTTCTGCTCTGCTGAAGTTCGGGCAGAGCCTGGCAATGAAGGAGCACCTAGCACTGCTCTTCATCCTGTACTCCTTGCATTCCAGCCACACTGCTTGCTTCACACTACACCTTCAGTTTGCCCTTCTTCGTGTCTCTTTTTTCTTTTTAAATGCAAGTGGTACATGAATTCATCCTCATGAAACAGCAGTGCAGAAACTGAATAATAAAAATGAAGAATTAATCATCCCCTGTAAACCCCACATGCTTCCGCAGACTACGCACCTAGCACAGTGGCATAAAGTGGATGTTGAACAAATATATACTGAGTCATTAAATAAAATAATAAGGGAAGTAACAACTCCAGTACCCTATCTTTTATACATGGACTTCTTTCCTTTCCATTCCTCTGTCTCTCCTTCACTCCCCCTTTTCCCCATATTTATACCAAGGAAGGCTACTGTGTCTTCCAAATTTTAACCTAGTGCCCAACTGGAGTGATTATCTGAAGGAAAATTTTTAAATGTATTTTTTATTTGTGTAGTTGGTAAGAATTTCAGCTCACACACTCAGGCATCTTAAAAATGTAACTTTTGTTTTTCATAATAAAATTAATTTATATTTTGAGTCCCCATTTTATGAAGGAGATTTCTCCCTCCACTTACCAGGGTTGAATATAAACCCCACGGGTGCATCTAAAACTCAAGGTATTAACACAGGTCAGAGGAGCATCCGTCCACACTGGTATTCACTGAGACAGAATCCCTCACCTCCTGCTTCACTTAGAAGGCTGCTGTCTCCGCGTGGCTAGGCCTCCTGAGTCAGATTCTCTCTCAGTTACTTTATACTCCTAGGCTTGGAAGCCTGTTAGGCTGGTTCAGGGTTGTCTGACTAGATACTCCTTACAGACTTTCCTCCCAAGCTATGTTAGGTTCAGGGAAACTTGGTGAGTTTCTACCCAGTAAATCACAAGTGCTTCTGCTCTTACATCTGCCAGCCACACCTGGTGTGTCTCTCTCCCCCCGCCACCCACCTCCAACTAGTCTTGACCCTCACAGAGCAGTGCCCCTAACCCACTGTCTTGTAATTCTCTTTTCCTCCCCTGTTCCACACTTCCCCAGCCTATGGAATTTTTATCTAGCTTGAGAGTAGCCAGGAGAAACTGGCTCTAATTTTGTGTTCTTCCAAATCTTTTGTTTGTGGCATAAACTTTATGCTGTGAATCCCAAATGGCTTGAACTATTGAAACTCAAGAGCTAAGAATGAACTCTCGATTTCTGCTTTTCTGTTAACAATGACTTATCTCTCAGGCAATGAATGTCTTTACTGAATGTGGGAGGGCTGGATGATAGAAGGGATTACCAGGAACAAAGTCACATCCTTGATACACAATATTATTACCCCACTGCATTTGCAAAACTTTATTGAGCTCCTGGGAGGCATGGTGGCAAGGAAGGAAGGCACAAAGATGATATAGGAATTGATCCCTGTACTCAAAGGAGTTTACAATCTAGTGAGATGACAAATGCATCCCCAAAAAATAAAAGTTAGTAAATGAAGAGTCAGATTGAAAGAGGGAAAAGCATTGTACTGACTCTCTAGCTTCAAGGTTCCAGATGAGTCTTGGATATTATAGGGCTGCTTTTAAAACCTGCCCAGTATTGTGAGTAATGGTCCAGCCTATGCCTAGACAGGCAAACTGGATGGAAGGGCCAGGGGAACTCTTCAATCCCATCCCAGCAGGGCAGGTAATAGAAAAATCACACTCAGATTTTGAAGGGGTGTGGGGATGGAGGTGAGCAGGCAGGTAGAAGATATGATTTTCTGTGCCCCCAAAGAGTTTACAGTCTAGTGGATAAAAGTCATGTCAAGATTAAATGCCTTAAGAAGAAAATAAGGCAGTATAATATAACAAACTATAGCAGGGTTGTGCTAGTCAAGGTACATCTACTGGGATCAGAAGATGCAATGAAAACTAAGTTGCCGAGTTAGGAAAGGCTTTTGGAGAAGCTGAGGCATTTTGAAATGTTGAAAGAAGTTAAGAGGTTGAATTATTACTAAGAATAGTAACAGTTGCTGAACATTTCTATACCAGTCACTGTCTTAAACACTTTACATTTATTATAGAATCCTCAACAATAATGTAAAAGTAGGTACTATTTTTATCATTCCCATTTTACAGATGAGGACACTGAGGCACAGAGAGGTTAAGTAAATTGCCTAAAACTACACAGCAGAATTGGAATGCTGGCAGTCTGACTCCAGGGGCTTCACTCTAAATTGCTATGGTATCCCACCTTTAACAAAATAGTTGAATATTTCAACAAAGAGAACAGCTCAAATTAAAGTACAAGGTAGGAGACAGAAGGGTCAGTGGGGACCTAACTAAGGCAGAGGGTTACTGCTAGAGCATAACTTGGAAGCACACACTCTAGGCGCCTCACTTGTATCTTTTGCTCCATGCAGACAACCAGTCTGTTGCTGGGACTACATTTATTCTTACATTGTGGCTGAGAAATGAGGCACTCAAAGAACCAAGATGCTAGGAGGGACTTGCCTGGAGAATCTCAAAGCAGAAAACCAGCCCTCGGTCCCTCTGGCTCCTGATCCACATTCTTGCTGCTGTAATAGTTGTGAATGTCAATGCACAACCCTCAGGGCCACACCTAGGCATCTGGGGATGAAACCGTGGGTTAAGTCCATTTCACCTGCCTTCACTAATCAAGGTCATTTTAAGATTTGCATGTCCTCCAAGCTGCACGTAGCCTAAAAAGATGTTTGCCCGAGTTGTTGTTCAGGAACTCGGAGTCAGCTGCGCCTAGTTCGAGCTGAGCCGATTAAAATGAGATAGGACCACCGACCATCCAACTGGGCATGCGCGAGTGTCGCTCAGTGACCTTTTGAACGTGGAGGCCCATAGCCTAGTTACGCCTGCGCAGAATGTCGATTACAGCACCTTTTTCCAATCACCTTTCCCCATCTCTCCATGCTCCCCATGCCTCAGACCACCCTGCTGCTTCATTCCTCATCCCATAAATACCCCCGCCCCTTGCCTTCTGGCGGGAAGATTTTGAGTTCTGTTTTTTTGTCTCTTCGTCTGGCTGCCTTGCCGCAAATATATAACTCTCTTTGCCTCAAGTCTCGGTATCTCAGCATCTTGGCTTGCTGTGCTCAGGGTAAAACAAACCGTAACTGGTGCTCTCCAAGCAGTGCCATTGTCAGCTCTTAAACTGAGTCCAGGGTTCTCTAAGAATAATCTTTTGTTAGGTATGTACCTGCAGGAGGGCAGGGATGAGGCCATTTCTAATAGGCAGAAGTGGGATAACAGAAGTCTGATTACCGGTCTAGAAGAAATGGTGGGGGGAAGATGGACCTAAAAGACTTGTCAGAAGCTTTGTCTCCTGTAAAACTCTGAGGGTTACAAGGGAGGTAGAATAGTTTCTCTAAATTTGTGGGTTTGGAACTCAAACTCTTACTCTTACTCGTACAACTTGCTTGCTGCACGGCAGGCCAGTAAGTCAGGGGATAGTGTTAGGGCCAGAATAGAGACTTTTCGGAAAGCCAGCAGACTAAGAAGATGGCGGGCTAATGTCCTAAAGAGCTATCCTAATTCGGGGTACAATTCAGGCCTCTCTTCTGCTAAGGAAAAAGCGGGATTGCAGACTTCTTAGAGCCACTGGGCCTTGAAGGAAAGCATCACATTTCTTTCTCTGCTTGCTCAGGTGGGCTGGATCACAGAGCTCCAGCAAAAAATTCAAGTGGTTAGCGGTTACTTTTACTTTTCCACTCTTATCTCTGCTTATTCGAAAGGTTTCTAGGCTAAAAGTGAATTTACCTACAAGTAATGTCTGTAACCCAGGACTATGGGATGGGAACTTTCTTAAGGGGACTTAATGAGCTATTCGGGCACATTTCTTTAATGCTTAACTTCTGACGTGAAAGGCTAAAGTAGTAAAATAGGCTAAAGAATGAGGGGAACAGTTTCAATGTGGTGTTCTGTTCTTTCTGTTACAAAACCATAGATAGAGCAGTGGTTTGAGCCAGAAAACATTGTCAACAAGGATACATTGGAACACTAGGATAAAACAAAACCCCAACACAGATTCTCAGATTATTTAAATTAGCCACCTCAGACAAATCCTGTGAATCGAGCGTGAGGGAATGGTCAGGAATTTTTAGAAATATGGGTGATTAACCTGTTTACAGAAAGAAAAGTGAGAAGGGCAAGCTGTGGGATTTAATGATGACTACAATGTGATAGTTTACCCATAATATGTACACAAATCAAATCTTTGCTTTAGCATATCAGAAGTCCTTGCTCTTTTTAAGGAGCCCTTCTGTGAATCTTAAATCACCGGCCAGTCACCGAAGGGCCAGTGGGGGCAGTACCTCAGGAAGAGTGGGATTGCTGGGTTCCTGGCCCACCTCTGACCCTTACTGCTGTGGACAAGGCTCATGACCTCTTTTTGTCAAAGTCTTCAATCCCAAAACTGAGGCAAAACCTATACTGCCTACATTATCACTGAGCTCATGTGAAATAATGTTGGAGAAAACTTTGAAAATGTGTTAAAAACAGCCCACAAAGGGAGGGTATGTTTATCTGTAAAATGCAGGTAACACTGACTTCAGGCCCCAACAGAGATGAACTCTCCTTGTTATCAGCTCCAGTTATACTTCCAAACAACAAGACGTGCCTACACGTGCAGGGGTTGCTTTCCTGCAATTTCTTGTCTTTTATTGATCTGAGTGCATCAGACATTCACCTTGCTGGTTGGGGCAACACTGGCCCTATGTAATGGTTGCCAGTCACAGAACAAAATTAATTACATGGGAATCATCTTAAGAGTTTTGACTGTCTTCTTAATCTAACCCAGGACACCTGAAAGGGAGCCCCAGCTCTACTTGACTTTCAGAAGTGACCTTTGGTTACCTGGTTTCTTAGCTTCTCTTTGTGTGAGAGCCCTTAAAAATTGCAGTAGGCAACCTGGCTTTTTAACTTGTGTCATAATTGCTGCTGCTGATTAACCCCCTGGCTGCCCTGCAGCCTGTAATACTGTATCTGGTTGTCTGGCCTACAAGGTGACTGCAATTACTGCTGCTATTTGTAGGACACATTTACCGGAAACAAATGACCATCTATTCGATTGTAAACAACTAGGCCAAAATCTCTTAATAAGGATAAAGACCAAGGCTACTAACTTCAGAACTCCCAGCACAGACATTCTTAGGAAACATCTGTTGGTGATTAATAAAAATACCTCATCTGTTTAGCACTTTAGAATTTACAAAGCATTTTCCCATATACCACCGATTATTAACATTTTGGCTGAGTCTCTCAGGCTTTTACCTGTTAAAGATAACCAACTGTACTTGCTGATGTACAGTACACTTAAACTTAAGCTGTTGTAACTCATACGTTAACAAAATCTGTTGGAATTGTGGTTCTCAATTCTGGTTACATACTAGAGGTGCAACTGAGTAGAACCCTATGGGACCTTCCTGGGAGAGACCACCGCATGTCCTCTGCCTGCCTCTTGCTTACAGAAAACTTTAGCCTCTTAGGCCTTCCCCAGATTCCAAAGAGCAAATTTAATCAGAAAAGTGGGAAAACGCAGAAACAAAGGAAAACAGTCAAGCAAGACAAAATAATAGCTTAGCCATTCAAGTCAAGGACCTTTAGTTCCTCCTGAACCAAACCCTTGAGCTCTTTGGCAGATACTGAAATGCCCACCAGGTGGAAGGAGTTAAACTGCATGCTGACCACAAGCATGTAGATCCCCAAACTGGTTGGAACTAGAAGGCTGATGTTGACTTCGGATTACCTCACCACCAGCTAACTAGAAGTATGTCCGCAAGCTGATCAGGCACTCAGCAACCTTCTCCCTCACCCTGTCTTTAAAAACCTTTCCCTGAAATCCGCTGGGGAGTTCAGGTCTTTTGAGCATTAGCCGCTAGTACTCCTTGCTTGGCCTTTTGCAATCAAACCCTGCACTTTCCTTCAGCACAACCCGGTATCGGTAGATTGGATTTACTGCATGCAGGTGAGCGGACCCAAGTTCGGTTTGGTAACAGAAGCACCTGGGGGTATTACAGATTCCAGGGGCTGGGTCTCCACCTCAGTCCAACTGAATCAAAATGATGTTTTGTTTTACTCTGTCAGGGGGTTCAAATGTGCAGCCAGCGCTGCTTTTATACCAGAAAGACCGCAGAGTGGCAGAAAATTGGGTTCTGGGCCCATTGGTACGAAGAGCTGTGTACCATGGATACATATAAAAAGGGAATTCTGGGTCCCAAACTATTAATTCAGAAACAGTTCCTCTGACTGTTCTTTTAGATATAGCTATAGTAAGAAAAAAAATTGCTGAAGACAGGAATTATATGGGTACACACCTTCCACCTTCTAGCCTGCTGGCGTCCACATCCCCACTTCTCCTAGTTACTAAAGAACTAGGGTCCAGGCTCCTCCATGGGAAATAATACAGCCTTAGGAGGCAGGCTGACTGAGTTAGGGTGAGGCTGGATTTTATTTTATCTGTTGCAGTATCAGTTGAAGGAGACAGGTGCTCATAAGAAGAAACCCACATTGGCTAGTTGAAGATAGTCGGGGGCAGGTCTTCTGTAGTTAGCTTGTGCACACGTGATCAAACTCGGACGATTATCTTGCCTTCTCCCAAACGTATGCGAGACTGGCTTCTAATTCACCGTGGGCCGGGTATGCTGCTGGCTGCATTCTGGGGTCAGATGGTCAAGGCTCCCTGATACCCAGGAGACCTATTAACAGTCAGGACCTTGTTTGACAAGGCTTTGTCCTAGAATCCTCGAATTTTGTACAGTCACGGCCAAGACAAGAACAACCACGTCTGATCTGCATAACAATCACATTATAGAACCAATTTACCAGGCCAGCATCATATTTCTCATGTCACAGAGGCAAGGTTCTCCTCAGGACATTCCAGCAATTCCATGGCTGAAAGAGACTATGTTTGCTGTTAGTAGTAGTGTCAGTAGGTGAAAATGAGCTAGGTCATAAATGCCAAACGTCACGTTTCCCTTAACCGGTTTTAAAAATTCACAAAAGTATTTAAAAAGTATTCACATGTATTTGATGTGACAGAGATGGCCCTTATTGCCTACTTTCTTTTCAGTTCCTAAAATGCAAAGTAACTGTCACTGACAATTGTTGATCAACAATATAATGTGCTTATACTCGCTCTCTGGGTTTCCTTCTGACCATCTGAGTAACCATTTTCCGGCAGAAATTTCAATTCATATGTTGCTACTGACCTGCCACAGCTGGCAAAATGTCACTGAAGTGTCACATGTAAAAGAATGAAAACATCTAAATGTCTCTAAGTTAGAGGCTGTGACAATTCATGAATTTTTCACAGACAGTGATTCTGTGAAAAGTAGCAGAAAGTTAATGCTGTGGAAGGGAATAGTTTTAATCTGGGCTAAAGTTTGGATTTTTGTTGGATTTGGATTAATTCCTGAGGGTGCACTAGAACAAATGGGGTTTTATGGCTAGTTGTTGTAATAACAATCAATTCTATTTCCACATTCTTAATGTTACTAGAACCCAGATGCTGTGCTTCATGGTTAATACTGTTAGGGCCTTGTTAGGGTTAAATGAGCTCCTATGTGTAAAGCACGATGCCTGGCCCTATATGTATAGCAAAGATTACATCAACACTGACAGTTGTCACTGCCGTCACGATTATTATTATAATTGTTATTACTAGTCCAGTCCATTTTTCATCTGCAAAATGAAGGACTGTTTCCACTGAAATTCTATGATTTGAATCAATGAAATGAAGCCAAGTTTCCCTAATGATATTACCCAGTTCATAAATTCATGGTTCTATCATTGGGACAAAACCCTAAAGAGAATGTCTCAAATATACTGAGATAGCTTTCAATATATGTATCTCAAGGTCACTCAGGCAAACAATGATGGTGGGACCATATTGAGCCTATCAGATGATATCTGCAGTGAGATTTTACCCAAAGGTTTTATAGGGTGGGGAGAATGGAGGAGTGAGGGCTATAACGCAGAATGTAATGCAGGGGGAAATGCTGAACCAAAGCAAGGACCAGCTGCACAGTAAAGGAAGGCTCTAGATTCCCAGCCAAGAGCGTGGGTGAAGACTAAGAACAGGATCGGCTGAAAGAGAACCAGTTTGTGTGCTGGTTCAGCCAATCAGCTATCCTGGAGCAGCAGCTGGGAACATCTCCTAGGGGAAACTGTAAGCAGAGAGAGGCTGTTCTCTATGGTGTGCTGGAGGCTAAACCGTGGGCCAGGAGAGAGGGGCTAAGGATTCCAGAATGGACAGAAGTGTTCATCAAACATGGGAGCAGGAGAGGGCAAGAGGAAGGATGAACACCTTCTGTCCTGCTGAGCCAGATGCCTACGGTGGCAGGATGAGGGAAGGCCTGGCAGTGGAGGCTCACAAGTCTCCCCTAGGCTAGGTGGCGTAGAGCACGTGGCCAGCTTTACCTTGGGCAGTACCAGGTATGAAGGAAACAGGCTCCAAGGTGCAGCATCTTCAGACACTCTTGAGTTAGCTCACCTTATATGATTGCACTACCAAGTAGTTCACACGTAGGAATCCACAACTAAAACAACTGTGATTTATGGCAGAGCATGAAAATCACCTGGAGATCACACATTCACCTGTGGATTTCCTGTTGGACAAAAACACATGACTGATTTCCTTATTTTTTATTAGACTTCTAAAATTTCATCTCTTTAGTGGTAACAAAAACTTAGTTTTTAAATCTTTAACTTTTATAGATATAAAGTATACCTTATATTTTCTGTACATTTTAGAGACCATGAGAAAGCTTAAATTTGAAATTTCCATGAGTTTTTTTCTTTCTCTCATTTGAACCCCCCTCTACAAGATGATAACATATTCATGGAGCCAAACTCCTTCAGGAACCTGAGAAACTGTCATGTTTCCATATCTTGACCCCTGTTTAACTCTTCCCTGTAATCTACTCCATCCTAAGAACAAGATATATAAATCTATAAACATGTTGGGAGTAAAATTATTTTTGTACATAGGCTCCCAAACTCTCCTTTCCTGAGGCTCCCCAGAATGGCTTTGTCTGCACCCAATTTTCCCCTCTCCAACCTCAAAGGAGGATCCTGCCCTTGCCAAACTCATTTTTTAGGATTTTGTGATGCAGAATTATGAGAGAAGTTGGTGGAAGAAAAGAATGAAATGTTCTCATGGTAGGGCTGGCAGTGAAGGAATGAGACCGTGGAGATCTCTGAAGACTGAGCGGCAGGGTGTACGTGGAGGAACAGATGGGAGAGGAAGGTGGTGTTGTGAAGAAACCCATAAATGTCTTGCAAGTTGTGTTCTTTCCAGAAATGAAAGACTTGCTGTTATTTTGAAATTAATTTTTGATGGCTGGACTGTATTCATGACTATGTCATTATTCTGAGACTGAACCATGTGGGTCATAATTTTTCTAATTAGTCTTAATAAGGTTAAATTCATGTGAGACTAAGTCACAATGATAAGAGCCACTTGGAGTGATGGTTAGATGTTAACATTGCCTACGAAGAGACACGGATAAGAAAAGCAGCGTAGGTCCGTGGTTCGCAGATCTTAAGATACATAAGAGTCACCTGAGGAGCATTTTACATCTTGGACCCCATCCCAAATAGTTTTGATGCTATTGTTGGGGTCAGAGTCTAGGAATCTGCATATTTCATTGTCCCCACATGATTCTGACACAGAGTGTTCATGAACCCCATTCTGGCTCAAGGCCAGTAAGTGTCAGACCTCTCCAGAGTTTTGTGTGCCATGGGGGCTCCTGTAGCTCAACCACAGAAGTATAATCTTAGCAGTGTTCCTTTGGATTGGCCCAAAGAAAAGTCTCTAGACATTTTCTATTGCATGCTTCCTAGTCATTTTCGCAGAGACATCTCACCTTCTCTGTAGCTCTTTATCTCCCCTCACCCTTCTTTGTAATCTATAGATCAACTGAAGACAAGAATTGTTTTTTTCTGTTTTACAAAACAAGCATTTATCTAAAACCCTCTCCAACACGGACACAAACTATTAAATTACATTCACCGGGGTTGTCTCACCAATGCAAATTTCTACAAAATCTTAATAGGACGATAATTGGAAAAAAGAGTAGTAGGCTGTGGATTGTAAGGATTAATTTGCCTGACTACATAACAGAATGCTGCAATGAAAACACGAAATGTTTTGCTTGCAGGAGCCTTTGAAAGAGGCTGCATCTATCTAAGTAGAAATGTTTCCTCACCCATAATCAACTTTGGCTGTAGATTGCCCATTTGTAAACCACACAATGAAAATATTTATGCTTGTCTCCTGGTAGGGTTTGCCTAGAGCTTTCAGAGCCTTGATTGGAAGGTGTTAGGACCACCCACCCATGGTGCCTCATCATAAAATACCGAAAGTTCTAAAGACAACATTGCTCAATCTAGCCTGTCGCCATTCATCATGCAGGTGACACAGAAAATTGTGATCCCTGAAGCGAGACTCAATGTGAAATGAATCATCATGAAATATATGATTTTGTGGAAACGCTGGAATATCAACTTGCCCGCTCAGTCCTCACAGGGAAGATGCTTCTGTGACCTTTTGGTAAACATGCACAATAACTACCCAGGAAATGGCTGTATTGATTGGTCAGCCCTGGAGACGCAGGAGTAAGAAGACCTAGGAGCAGATGCACCCATGGTTAGATACTGTTCTACCTAGCTTATATGCTCCACACATGTCCGTCCTGAAATGATCATGTCCCACCAGATCTGGAGATGATACCTTGAAGACGATATTCATCTTAAATAAATTTCAACTCTATAATAATGTATTTCCCTTGTCTCAGCCATAGCTCTGCTAGGGATTAATAAGTGAAGCAGTAGGAAGCAATAAGAAAGGCAGATGGAGAAAAGGTAAAACCACTTAACGTTTTGGATACTTGAGCCAACTTCCTTTAGGAAACCATTCTACCAGACTCCTATCTGTTAGCAGGTGTCTCATCTCTTAAAAGACATATTAATTATTGATGGGCTAAAGATGCCTGTTGTAAAAATCTAACACCCAAAGGTAGTGAAATGATTTTTAAATATTTTCTTTTTTTTCTTTCTTTCCACAGTGTAGAAAATTTTAAAGTGTAATACATTTTGAAGACAGTGCTATAGTGATTAACACACTGGCTTCCAATATCTGAGATGTTGTTGCTGTCTTAAAAAAAAAAAAAAAAAGCATTAACCAACCAAACAGGCTTGCTTCACATCCAGAACTGCTGGTGGTTTCTCAGTTACTTTTCTTGGAGACTTGGTGGAACTAGACTTAAAAGCTTAAGACTCAAATCAAACACATATCACTTTACAAACCAGTAAGCCTAAAGCCCTTTATTTACAAGGGAAAGGGGTACTTTATATCACATTCTGTTTTGTAAATAGGACTTGATATCCCAAATATTCCAAAGAGAGTGCAGCAGATAGCATGTTTTCCTGGGCTGAAGTTGCTACCATCAACAGCTGAAAGCACATGGAGAAACAGCGGAGAGTGAGTCAGACACCTGCCTAGAGCTGGCCACCTTTCTCAAAACAGCTGAGCATTTGGCTGAGCAAGGTTTGAAGTATATGATTCTTAAGAATGGCACAGGCTGTTTCTGTTTTCAACTGAGAATGTTTTACAGATTTAAAACAGAATGAGGGGAACTACCTAAGTTTGCACCCCTTAAACAATCTTTTCTAAGATTGAATATAACAAAAATCATTATTAAAAAAGAGGCTAGGTGACACACAGTTTTTGAAGCACAAGCCTACTGTGTCCCCCTCTGCCTGGCAAAGCAAGAAAGTTATTCTTTTCTACTGCACCCAAAACTCTGCCTCTGAGATTCGATTTGGCACCGGTGCACAGAGGCCAAGATTTTGGCATCACTGGTATATGTCTGCATTATTTCCTTTCAGGTACTTTGATTGAATATGAAATGAGCTAACATGTAAAAGTGATTATCTGAGGGATACGGCTCCCTCCCTCCTTTCCTCCCTCCCCCACTTCTTCCTTCTTTTCTTCCTCGCTCTCTCTCTCTCTCTCTCTCTCTCTCTCTCTCTCTCTCTCTTTCTTTCTTCCTCTTTTTCTTCTTTCCACCAGGACCAGGGGAAATTTCTTCCTATACTGCACATTAGGTCCAAGATTAAACCAAATCTGCCATGGCTTCAAGTTCAAGGCTCTTTCTGCTTCACAAACCTCTTGCTGTTACAATCTCTGAAAACCATGTCTAATACAAAAATGTTTCTGAATTTTGAATCTATTGGAGTCATAATGTCATGTTGATATGCTTTTGGAGAATTTAAGAGGTAATGCTGAATTCAACTTCTTACTGAAACCGAGCAGGACCCTGTGGGGCCCTCCTGGGCACAAAAGCCTTTCCAGGTCCCGCATTTCTTATTTCCAGGGTAAAGGTTTCAGCCTCCTAGACCTGCCCTGAGTTCCAAAGGGCCGATTCAAACAGCTACTAATCAAGGAAAGAGGGAATGCAGTAACAAAGGAGGAACAATCAAGAAACTATAGTGCAGCAATTAAAACAGGATCCTGGTCCCTCCTCAAGAAAAAAAGAAAAAAGAAAAAAACAGAAAAAAAGATGCTAATAAGGGGACTTCCCCGGGGGTACAGTGGTTAAGACTCTGCCTTCCAATGCAGGGGGCACAGGTTCAATCTCCCCTGTGAGGCCAAAAATTTTAAAAAAAAAAAGGAGGCTAATAAATTTTGATTCATACTGAAAATGATGCAATTAAAAGGAATCCTGGAGATTAGCAGTCCAAAAACTTCCACCCGTTTCTCTAAAACAGTACAGAATTTAGCTACTTGGTATGTTTCCCTTCAATTAAAAATTCGTTCCTGGTCTTCTCGCTGAGCGGACGACAAAATCTGAAGATATTCAGAAGACAACTGCTGTAGGGTGCTCAGTGGTGAGGACTCAGCCTTCCATCATGGCATTTCAGAACCTTTTTTTATTTTTTTTGTCATAAGAAGTAGACATTTTCTCTAAAAATGTACTCACCTATTTAAAGTTACTTGTTTCTATACACTTTATACCCATTTAAAAAAATTAAGTGCCAGGGAAAAGTTTTATGCCAAAATCTTGTGGGTTTTATTAAATTGTACTGATGGTCCTGCTCATGAATGATGACTTTGCAAATAAAAAATAATTGGTCTTAAATATTTATTTCCCTTTCCACCTTGCTTTCCATAGGATGGATGTATTGCTGCTGTAAATCTAGTAGTACAAGGAAAAACGAAGCAAAACTTAAAATGGTATTTTAAGCTGTATGATGCAGATGAAAATGGTTCTATTGACAAAAGGGAACTACTGAACATCTTCATGGTAAGTGCAGTAGTAAAGTATTCTTTTCAGGACATTATATAGTTAATTCAATTTTCTTCCCTGTGGAGTCAGTGACAGTTCCCTATGTGGTGGGCTATTCTCGGGATATACATTTGGAATGGCTGAAGCAATGTCAGTTTCACCATCCTGTTGGTTACTGAATGTGCAATTGTGTATCAGCATTTTCTTCTAGGTGCAGTCCACTCTGAAGTTTACAAACTTAGCAGGGTATTGAGATGAAAAATAAACATGATGATGGGCTTCCCTGGTGGCTCAGTGGTTGAGAGTCCGCCTGTGGATGCAGGGGATGCGGGTTCGTCCCCCGGTGTGGGAGGATCCCACATGCCACGAAGCAGCTGGGCCCGTGAGCCATGGCCACTGAGCCTGTGCGTCCGGAGCCCACGTACCGCAAAAATAATAATAATAATAATAATAAGTAAACATGATGTCCTAAAACAGCTTATCATGTTTTCTCTGCCTCGGTGCAGAAAGTCTGTGGGAGCAGCTAAAATACAAAATGGTTTATATAGCAAAAAGACATGGACAAAAAATAAAGGTACCTGAGGAACTAATCTTTCTGGGAGCTTGACTAAAGTATTTTCTAATAGATAGCTCAGGGATATCAGATCCTTTCCACCTCTAAAGTTCAAGGAGTCCCTTTATAAATCTTACGCCCCCACCCTCTGCCAGTGAGGCAGAGGAATGAGGGTAGTGATTACCATGGTATGAGATAAAATGGATCCCAGAGTAAAAGAGTATTAAGTGGGACACTGTGCCCGAATAAAGATATGAAGTAAAATAAACATTATGAATGTAATACACTAAATTTGTAACACAGAATCAGAACTAGAATCAGATACCTTAGAAATGATCTGGTCCAAATGCTCTCATTTATAGATGGAGCTGAGTCCCAAACATAATACATAGTATAAATCTTAGCAAAAATGCGAGGAAAAAATCAATGGGTAGAGCTACAATTATGACTGAATGTTTTAACAAATGGACAAAGCTGTTAAAAATTTAAAACTCTTTTAGCAAATGTGTAGTTAACCAATATATGAAAAGAATTCAAGAGTATGATAATACTAATATTGCTTCCATTTAAATCTCATCAGAAAGAGTACTAAGATATATTTTGCAGTTGAACTTCGTAAGCATTAAAATTCAGAAGTTCTGCATACATACTACATGTTGTAACACAAAATTGGGAATCTAAAATATTCTATAGAGAATTCCCAACCCTATGTAAATTTTCAAATATCCTCTTAAATATACTTATTTTAAAAACATTAAATAAGTAATACAGCATACAAGTATTAGGGGGTGCCTCCACAGCAGTACTCAGATCAGGGGTTCGTATTCTGCGATCTATGGATCTATGGCCTTTAGGAACCCTTGGCCACCCCCTTGGAGTCAAGGGCAAAATTTTGCCTGCACGTGATCCATTTTCTTCAGGGGAGGGAGAGGGTCATCAGATTCTCAAAAGAACTAGGAAGAACAAAAGGATAAAAGTGGTTATTTTCTAAATCTTATAGGAAAATTTACATAGGTTTTCATTAGTTAAAATGTGTAGCTTAGTGAGTCAAGGAAAGAGAAATATTAAGTAGCTAGTTGAGTTTTTCCTTAAAATGTTTAGAAAGAGGACAAAATAAAAATAGGGAAACAAATAATAAAAGCACAGAGCAGAAATTAATAATTGGATACTATTTGTCTGATTAAGTCAATAAAGATTAAAAACAATAAGATGTAATTCTGTCAAGGGCACTGTGAGAAGAGCACCTGTACACACTGTAGGGTATGAAACGGTCAAGATGAGGGCTTTGGAGAAGGACTACTGGAGAGGATTTCTTGTGTAAAAGCCCCCACGTCACTAGCATGAGGGTTTAAGGAGACCGGTGAGGTGTGGCGTGCCCTGCAGTTTGGGGAACACGTTCCAGTGTTTGAGTCACACGTGAGGAATCGAAAACGCAGACCGTGGCAGCAGAGTAACAGGATGCATTCCTGGAATCTGCTGGGACAAAGGATGCTTGGGCTTCTCCATGGATCAGCCATGGGCCACTGAGAGAAGAAGCTGGCAGAGAGCTGTCTTGGATCTTGTCCAGCTGAGCCACTTGGAGAAGTGAGGAATCCTCAGAAGAAGAAAGCTGGAGGTAGGTCTGGAGAGTGGTTCTCAACCAGGAGCGATTTGCCACTCCTATTCCCCCAGGGGACACTTGGCAAAGTGTGGAGACATTTTGGTCGTCAACTGGAGAGATGGGGAGCGTGTGGTGCTACTACTATCTATTGTTTAGGGACCAGGGATGCTGCTAAACATTCTACCACGCACAGGACAATGCAGAGCAAGAAAGAATTGTTGAGTCCAAAATGTCAGTGGTGCAGATGTTTAGAAACCCAGACTTGGAGCCTGCCGAGGGAGCCTCAAGGGATCAGCTGGAATAGGTAGAAATAGAAATACCATTCTTGCATATGTGCTCAACAAAAATTTGTGTACATGGTCATCAAAAGACCTGACCAGGAGTGTTCGTAACAATTTTTGTAATAACCAAAAAGTGGAAATAGCTCATGTACATCAACAGTAGAATGGCTTTAAATTGTGGTATATTTTCCCAATGATATACTATAAAACAATGAGGATAAACAAACTATTGCCATGTACAACAACATGCATGAATTCCACATACTTTAAAAAAGTGCGTGATTCATGTCTAGGGAGATGCGGGAGAGTCTCAGTAGTGAAAAGGGGGTGGGAGGCCTCAGAGAAATAGTGGTCTTTAAGCATCTGCTATCCGGAGAGCTCTGAAACTGTATGATCATGACAGTACCTGCCAAGTCAGGGCTCTCCTGGTCCCCTTTTCTCTCCCCTCTCCTGCTGTTCACACTCAGAGGGGTCAGAGAAGGGCTTAGTAAGATGCAGGAGAAAGAGCAGATGTACTAAATGAGGAAGGAAAGAAGGAAACAAACCATGCCTCCTTGCCCCACCCCCATGCTTCTCCTAGAAGAAGAGGGAAAATGTGAGGCACCCTGACATCTCCCTTCAAATTATTATCCTCTTAGGCCTCATCAATCTTCCAGTCAATCCTTCACTCTCACTTATATTGCCTGGAGTTGGGTGATGGACAAATTCTAGAAATTTCATAATCTTTTATTATGACGTATGCATGCAGTCTAGTATCATTTCAGGATGTGGGAATACTCGATGCCTAGCCAAATTTTCGAGGCTTTCGGAGCCTCTGCAAAGACACTGAGAAACCTTAAAAACTTTCATCTAATAGGCTACCTGTACCTAACCGTTACTCTTGTATTATTTGACTGTGAGATCTTAGCCTGCTAAGGCCAAGAGTGGTGTTTGCCACTGTTAATTCTGATTGATCCTTGGATTCAGGATTAGTAATGCTTGGGAAGCAGCAAGAGAGAGTTCTATTTAAGACCATGCCTCTAATTGAAATATGTTGCCAGCAGTTTTTCTAAAGATTCCTTCATGTTCAATCAGGATAGTTATGTTCAAATTCCCAGATGACTAATCCATTCTCTCTGTGTCTCTCTTTCATTTTATTAGGAATTTCTACATCAAATATGGGTCATTTAATTTAATCACCTGGGGCAAGGGTGGGGGTGGGGGAGGAAGGGTGGTTGAATCGTCTCTCTAGGAAAGCTGGAAATGTCATTTTCCCTGCGTCCCCTGATAGCTTTTATGATGAAAAGTTGCTAGTGGAGTGTGAGAAATTCAGTGTCCTTCCAAGGCATGCGTATCTGTCTTCCCAGTTGATCACTCTGCAAAAGGGCACAAAAAACCCGCAAAGGTTCCAGTGGCAGAAGCCAGAGAGGAAGCATTAGATGCTTACAGAACATCCTTTTAGATCAAAGATAATTAGTCTAAAATGAGAACACTGTTTTCTGGGTCCAGAATTCTTATGACAGTTACCACTTCGATGTTTTCTCCAATGGGCTCTTAGAATCTTTTGTTACTTAATATGTTGAATGGATCCCTTTGTTCTGTAGAAAAAAACTAGACTATACTCAGTTCATTTAATTTCCAAGCCTCATTACCCAGAACTGATATACAATCTTTTTATTTGTTTTTAACAACTGAAACAGGTTGGATAGCAAAACTGACATAAACAATTGCCCCAATTCTGTCACAACGGGGTAAGAAATGTCACAAAATGAGTTTGCTTCCAGAAGAGTTGAACTCTCTGATTTAGTTTCTTTGCAGGCACTACAAGCCCTCAATGGCCAGCAAACTCTGAATCCTGAAGAATTTGCCAACTTGGTGTTCCATAAGATTGATACAAACAATGACAGTAAAGTAGCTACTTACCTAGGTCTCACTTTTCTTACCGAGCAGGAGTTAGTGGCAGTGTGCGAGATGCCCCATTTAGACAAAAGCATGAACCTTTCGAGCAAACCCCACTTGTAATATCACCCGACTTGTAATATCATAATTTGACCGGTACAATGTTCTCCAGTTGATACAATTGAATTGAATAAATATTTATTGACCATATTTACACTTAATGTACAGGGATTGACACTTTGGTATATATAAAGAAGAGTAAAGGGAGATAAAAGGAAAAAAAGTTGGAGAATAGGAGATGAAGGGCCCTCTGCTGTTTGCTCTGGGAATTTCTTTCTACTGGAGGCTTCTCATCAACTTACGAATAAACTTGTTTTCCCTCCTAACTTCAATTATTCCATCTTCTATCAGATATTTCCTTCCCTTTGACAGTACATTTCTGGAAAGAGTTGTCCACACTTGCCTCCACTTCTGCTCTACCTTTTCTACATTTCTACTCTTTCTGCTCATTTCTTCAGCTGCGTTTTTTACCTGAAAATCTGGTCTCCTCTTTATCTCAGAGAAGGTGTGCTTCTTCAGAGGTAGGAGTGAGAAGGGAGGGTGCTTACACCAAATGGCTTTAATCTGTAAACTGGTAGATGAGCATATTGATTTGAGATTGAGGCATCATCTGTAGGGATGATCCTTGAGAAACAGAAAGCTTGGAATTGTGGAAAATATGATGTTAGTAAGATTAAAAAGGGGTGGGGTTTCCCTGGTGGCACAGTGGTTGAGAGTCTGCCTGCCAATGCAGGGGACACGGGTTCGAGCCCTGGTCTGGGAGGATCCCACATGCCGCGGAGCAACTAGGCCCGTGAGCCACAGCTACTGAGCCTGCGCGTCTGGAGCCTGTGCTCCGCAACAAGAGAGGTCGTGATAGTGAGAGGCCCGTGCATCGCGTTGAAGAGGGGCCCCCGCTTGCCGCAACTAGAGAAAGCCCTCGCACAGAAACGAAGACCCAACACAGCCAAAAATAAATAATAAATTTTTTAAAAAGGGGGGGGGTGGAGGCAGGGGATAGATTTGAGGGATTGGGAGACATGGGTGTCATCAATCCACAGACTCAACCTGCTGGCCATGCATCACTTCTTGTAGTGGACACTGGAGAGAAGTAGAGACTCATGTGGTAGTTTGTATTAGTCAGACGTGGCTGCTCAGTCTGGCAGGATGTGAGGAGGAGGAGGCTGGGAGGGAGTTCAAATAAAATCACCACTACCAGCGAACCAAACATTTGGACAAGAGTATAATTCTCAGAAAAGCAATTTGGAAATGTATCAAGAGCATCGATCTTCCTCTTAAGGACCTAGTCCTCAACTCAGTCTCAGGTAGGTATGCTCACTTACTGATTTACCAAGATCAAAGCCATTTGGTGTCCTCACTCCTATTTGGGTCTATACGGATGGAGAATAAAACAAGTCAGTTCAGGGCTTCCCTGGTGGCGCAGTGGTTGAGAGTCCGCCTATCGATGCAGGGGATGCGGGTTCGTGCCCCGGTCCGGGAAGATCCCACATGCCGCGGAGTGGCTGGGCCCATGAGCCATGGCCACTGAGCCTGCGCGTCCGGAGCCTGTGCTCCGCAATGGGAGAGGCCACAACAGTGAGAGGCCCGCATACCCCAAAAAACAAAAAAATACAAGTCAGTTCATGTGAAAGCTTGGAAGGAACAGATTCCGACCACCCAGAGTTGATAAGGAGGCTAAGTAAAGCTAGAAAAGAACCAGAAAAATGGAGAGAGGAAGGCCCGGTGAGGCCAGTGAAAACTTTATTTGGAATATGTATCCGAAAATGGTAATCATCAAACAGGAGAAATGCGAGAGATTTTGTCGTGTTTTGTTTTCATTTTTAATCCCAGAGGTGCTGCAGGATGGCAGGGATTGGAGTAGAGAGGATAAACCATTCAACCCAGGGTCAAAATTGTTGCTCAAAGGATGAGTATTCTGGAAGTAGACGGAACATCATGAACGTTTAAGACTTAGCATCATAAGTGAATTTCAAAAGGACAGGTCAAGAATGTTTGAAAATATCCATGGATCCTGCTTGTAGTGCTGGCAGGGGGGGCGGGGCGGATAGGAAAAGTGACTTCTCATAGAGAAGTATGAGGGTGGCTCAGTTTGAGAAGTCGGAAAACATGTTCCAGAAAACAGAAAATTGTACAGGACTTTTTGTTTCCTATCTGTGCTGGTTCCTCAAGAACAAAGTATAAGGAACCAATAAAATGGGGAATGTAGTTGGAAGGGGCCTAGAAATAGAAAGAGCTGAGTTGAAAAAGGATGCGAATCTGAAAGAGGTGTTGGGCTCAGGCAACTGAGGTTACCTGCAATTCGGGAACTAGGATCTTTGACCTGTAAGAGTATCTCAGAAGGAAGAGGATACATTATGATTTCTGGACAGTTTACAGATCTAATCGCACAAATCATTTCCTCTGATATAAAAACTTATATTTTAAGAAAAAATATTGGCTTTTATAAAATGATATCAAATAAACTAGTTGCACTCTGAAATTACAATGAACCACTGTTTCTTGGCAAATGCATATATGGAATTGAAACTGATAGAACTAGCTTTTACATGGGAATTATTGGAGACTGTTGTATTATCTCATCAAGGGACAGCGGGGTCATTCCACGTATCAAGAAAATATGCTAAAATTGTTCTGTTGAACAGACAGCTCGGTGCACCAGAGGACAAGGAAGAGAGAGTAATGAAGACATAGAGGGCTGATATTTGCAGAAGTGTAAAAGGACTTTGCCAGTATTTGACAGAGGAGAATAAAGTGCTTCACTCACATGTAAAGGGAAAGTGAGCATCACAGAGAATATTTGCAGTTGTACAAGCCTAAGTGTATATACCTCAAATAAGATTTCTGTTGTTATCATTGTTATCGAAACATCAGTGTTGGGAGAAATGGAGTTGTTTGATTAGGTGTACCAGAATAGTGTTGCCTGTGTGCCAACATATATCTTTTCTGATTTCTCAAAATAAAAAGCAGCAAGCACACCATTGGTATCTGGTGATCCAATGAATATTGAAACCAAAGATCCCCAGCACACCCAGATAAAACCAAAACAACTTCGGGAACATATATGAAAATCCCAATTTGAATGCCAATTGTCTGCAAAAGAATGACCAACATCAAATCTGCTGGAACAGAAAAATACACAATAGCTGTAGAATTCTAGACATAATTATCATGGTCATTAGCAAATCAAAGTTAGAAGATTAATCAAAAGAGAGGTATAGGGTTAATGCTAAGATAATAAAACGATGAAAAGCCATAAGCTCCATGAGGGCAAGAGCTATTCTGTTTTACGTACTTTGGTATTTCCTGTGCTCTCACACTTTCTGGCACATAATAGGTGCTCCATAAATAGTTGTAAAATGAATGAGTGTCTGATAAGATGTCATATGAAAAGCAAATGAAGAAATAAAGAAGAAACAAGAGCAATATGCAATGCTATCTGTAGGAAGAAAGACCTCTAGGAGACAAATTTGGAAATTAACATATATTTGAAAATGCATTGCAAATGCCAAAATATAAACACAGATCGATTAGCAGAAGTTAATTACCAGTGGAAAGTAGCACTGGGGGGCCAGAGAGAGGTTAAAGGGAGATTCTTTCTTTTTATTACACTTTTCTATAGGGTTAGTTGTTTTTTGTTTTTTTTTTTTTTTTACCATGAGCATGTATCATTGCTATAATTCAACAAGTTAGTTTTTATTTTTATTTTATGAACAAAAGCGTCCAGGAAGGAGATCTTGAAGAGAATCACAAGGACAGAAAATTGAAGCTCAACATTCAATATTATTGAAGAATGAAAACAGAAGGGACCTCAAGACAAGTCAGGATACACGATCAAGCATGAAATTCTGCAGACTTTACTTGGAAGTATAGCAATTGGTATGCTACCATGTGCCGCTTAGGAGTCGTTCTTGACATGATTTAGGAAGATTTATAGATACTGTTCACAACCTCAAGAGCAGAAAGTGTCCAGACAACAAAGCGCCAAATAGCCCAGGGACAAAGGAGACTTAAATGGCTCGTAATAATAAACCATGAAAGTGAAAAGAGAGGAAATGAAAGGTTATTGAGCAGATATTTGGAGTAAAAGAAAACAGGGACAGAACATAATGGAAGACCTTTTACTGAGCGACTAACCAGAAAGACCAGTGTTTTAGACTGGAACACCATGGAATCAAACTGGGAAAATGGGAACTACCAGGAGATAATAGGGAATCAAGTTTCCTTATAAAAGAGAAAAAACTGCAGCTTTTAACACTCTGCTATAAAATGCTGCTAAATGCCTCTAGTGCCACCTTGCTAATGAATACAGAACTTGGCATTTAAAATCCTGCATCCTCCCTTGAAAATCTGGTCATTTTCATCTCCTGAGACACTCCAGTCCCACCTTTGCTAATTTCCCAGCCCCAGCACAAATTTTCATGAAGGTCTTATTTGAAAGAATTGAAAAACAATTCCTTGACACAGGTTGGCTTCTTTTCTAGGTTGACTTCTTTAGAGCAAGAAATGCTAATGTGAGCGTGTACAGTAAATTTTGACTTTTTGGAGGGAAGAGGCAATTTTTTGGTAATGTTATAAAAACATTTAAGATATTAATGGGAAGAAATACATGATCCATAAATATCAACAAAATAACCAGATTGCAAAAACAAGACTAAAGACAATATTCGAGCAGCTGTCCTATCACCAATAAAACTGCTGAACTTGGTAGTGAGTAATGGAAAAGCATCCATAACACTAAACTTCAGAGTCCCCCAGGAGTAGCGAATGTGTTCACCAACACAACAGCCCTGAATAACGTGGATATAAATTATGTGCATATGTATATTTCAACATAAAAACTGTGCAACTCTGAATTATGCCTTACAAAGATTGATATGTGTTTTTAAATAGAAAAAAAAAATGAAAACTCAGACATCATTTTAGGTCCTTCTGAGTCCCATGATCTCCAGCTCAATCATCTCTCAGCAGCTTCAGCTCTTGGCTGGTCGATCTTCTGATGGGAAGCTTCTGGATCTGCACAGGCAATCCTGTCTAGGGAGACCCAGAAACCAACCTTCTAATTGGTCTGGGCATAAATCCACAGGCAAACTGCAGAGGATTAGGAAGCAATATGTAAGAATATCAGAAGAAGGAAAGCAATTCATCAGCCTAGGATTTCTGAGCACCTTCCACATTCACAACCTGGTTGGCTGTGCTGGTGGGGCCGTGTAGTGAAGGAAATGGCAGTTGTAGTCAGGGCTTGATAAATGTTCGGAGAATGAATGAATGAATGCTAAGACTTAGAAGGAAAAGAGCGAGGAAAACTTCAAAATAAGTATTTAGAAATAGTAAGCATCATAAGTTGCTATAGGTAGAGGTTGGCTTAATTTGGAAAAGAGAAATTATTTTTTGGTAAGTGATAACGTGGAAAAAGCAAATATGCAGAGTTCATGGGTATTTTGAAAAACGTGATGAAACATCAGCGAAAACTTCCATCTTTTAAGTTGTTAAAAGAGGAAATCTTAAAAGTTGTCGTCACAAGAAAAATATTTGTAACTATGTGAGGTGATGGCTATTGACTAAACTTACTGTGGTAATCATTTTACAATATATACATATCAAATTATTATGTTGCACCCCTTAAACTAATATGTTATGTCAATTATATTGCAATAAAAAAAATCCCCAAAAAGCATTTTCTTTTTTCTCTTTTCCACATCAGTAACCTGCATTGCTTTTCAACACAGGCAACTATCTCCCAGCACCTTCTGATACAGCTTCTTTCCTTGCCAGCAGTGAGAATGGAGAAGTGTTATTATAACTAAGTGGTCAAAACAGATTTCAGCTCCCCTATCTCCACTCCCACTTCTCTGTTGGTCATGCTGCATGCCTAGAAGTTTGAAAAATCTTTTGGGTTGTGTACTTAGCAGTGTGTTTTCCCTTTGCAAAGGATGGTTATTCTTCTGTTACTTATGATCCCCCTGACTTTCCCTGGGATACATAGGGAATTCTAATCCTACCTGCTCTTACCGGGGTTTTGCACAGACTTCTTTGGCATAAGGAAAACATAAGGAACAAAGATTAGATTTCTCTGTAAAAAAAAAAAAAAAAAAGACAAAACATATATTAGTATTTTGCCATAGAAACCAAAAGGAAAGTATCTTATGAGAATGTGATGATTTATGCTTTATATTTGAGCCACTATTGTGACGTTTAGATATTTGTCTTTATCCATTAAAAAGTACAGGGACAGTATAACACTTGCTTTCACTTCCTGC
>NW_006776646.1:480510-541485 GCF_000442215.2 Lipotes vexillifer
CACTCCCTGCTGACTTTCTGCCTCAGCGGCATGTTCCCTAGTTAGTGACTCAGTGTACTTCGCTTGTCCTTGGTTGACCTCCCACCAAGCCACAAACCCTATTAAGTACAATCTCCTTAAGATCAGAAAATTCATCTGTACCTTTCAACTTGAATATGCCCATAATTACAATCCAAATGATTTAAGTCGAGAACCCCTCATGCCCAACCCCCAAATGTTGAAAAGTTATCTTGTAGGATGAAGGTAGTGGGAAACAAGGCAGCAGGTGCCCATGGGTATAAGGCGATAGTTTTATAGCACTGTGCTGGTCAGCATAGACCTAAGGCTTAAGTCAAGGTGATACAATGAGAAATCAAAAAATCAGAAAAGGAGAGGAGAACTAGGGAATGAATAAACGTTTAACCTTCTGCACAGCTTTGGATGGTCCTTGAAATTATTTCCTCAGGGAGAAGAATATTGAAAACAGTCTTGCAAACAGTCATTTCCTTCTGATCTTAGAGTCTGCAATTTTCATGCTCCTATGACTTGGTCATAGCTTCAAGATTAAAGGTCAAATAATCAATATCGTGTAGAGATGTAAATGTATATGTGAACACAGGTACATTACCTGATGTTCTCAACTCAAAATCAAAAGAGATTTTATTCGTCACCTGTATTTTCACCTAACAACCCTACCATTGAATGCTTTTCTATATAAGGATATTCAAGGAATTAAGAGTCTGGTTGAGATGAAAGGATATAAAAAGACGAATGTCAATAAAAATGCCAGTGAATATATTGTATATGCTATTGGGCGGTATTAGACAAAGGCTCTCGCTAACTGTTCTTTTACTATTTTCTGGGAGAATTGAGTTTAGAAGAATTTATCAATGGCATGGAAAAAGAATAGCATCTTCTGGAGGTTGTTTCCAAGAGTTTCGACCTTTCCAATGTGCTGAAAGTAATCTGTGATGGGAAACAGCCAGACAGACATAGGAGAGAGGCTTCTTCCAAACCATCTGACAAGGCTTGTCTAGGGAAGGTGAAAATGAAGTGGCTATGGGAACGCCTTAGCCAGCTTTCAGTGGATACAAAACTTTCAGTGGAGAAGAAATGTGATTTTCTGTACATACATGCTATTGATTTCAGGTTTTTATTATTGGTATCCGCTTATGAATAACCCATTAAGTCCCACAGAGACTGTCATAAAGATCCTAGACAGAAGCAATGTTGCTTCTGTTTATACATTAGTCCTCTCTCCGCAGATTAGAATGGGGTGATTTAACTGAAGGATTGCCTCCATAGCTATCAGTTCAAAATAGAGCTCGCATGTATGTTTTCTTGCCCACCTAAATTGGTCTACATCTTGAAATAGAACTGGATAATCTGGGCAGTGTCTCCACAGTTTAGCATTCTTAGATTAAGCGTGCATTTGGCACATGTGTTTGCTGCCTCATGGCTCTTGTCGCATCTGTATATTATAAGTGACTGAGTTCTGGTCTGTTGAGAAACTTTTTTTTTCTGCCCTTTTTCTCCTCCCTTACTCTGAACGCTGTCTTGAATCAGTAGTAATGTCCTGCTCCGAAGGAAAAGTCTTAAACTATGTAGTAAAAGGAGAAAATTTCCAGCTGGGCAATGAGAATGTTTCCATCTGATTTGTTAAAAATCTGGGTCCAATTGTGCATGAAAATGCGATGCATCATCTGTAATTATTATGCCAGTTGGAGGTTTGATCAGAACAGCAGACAGCCAGGCTGTGCAACAATAAGCACTTGACATTTCAAACAGTCCTGACATTATAGCTCTGACATTTCATTTTTTATATCCTTTCCCAAAAATGAAATGATGAATGGGATTTCTTGATGGGTTAGAACTTTTAAAGTTTTGGGTTCTATATCACAGGCCCATTAGTACCTCTGTCAATGCCAGGCTTCTTATGGAAGCACAGTGGAGACTGAAGAGAAGATGTAAGCTGTCTTTATGTTAAAAGCTTCCTAATTACACTTTCAAATTTGGGTTAAAAACACACAACTTAAACTACAAAGACAGGAGTGGACTGTCCCTATCTCCTCCATAGTTACAGATGTAGATAAACTATAGATAGAGATAGCTGTGACACACATGGCAGTAGAAATGAAGTGTAAATGGAGGTAGGAAAGTTATAGGCAAATATATTGATGAAGATACAGATGAAGGTCATACAGATGGAAGTAGAAATATTCTAGGATCTTCCAGTAGGCTTTGAGGAGATTTACAAAGTACATAATATAATGTAAAATATGTTGAAATAAAATGATCACAGATAAAGTAAGGCGAGAAAAATCATTGCAGCCATAATGCCACAAAGTCCTGCTCATTTGGTGAAGGTGGGCTACCCACTGGACTCTGAGCTCCCTAGCAGTAGAGGTGAAAAGGAAAACATCATTACAGTCTTACCCCAGCATCAGCCCCATCCTGCAGTAGTGGTTGATTTCATTTTTTTTTTCACCCACATTCCTCTGAGGCACCCAATATCCTTTCCACATAAAAATGGGTCCCAGTTCCCCCTTCCAGGCTTCTGTGTTCTAATAACCTCAGCCCCTTCCCTTTGTTTTCCCAGTCTAGGATGGAAGCTGCTCCCTGCCATTTCTGTGTTACTTTAGTGTCTTCCCTATGCTTTTCCAGTCCTCCAATGTCTTTTTAACCATTTTTTTGTATTAAATTATCTCTGGTAAAATAACTGGTGTGTTTCCTATTTCCCTGACGGGATCCTGACTGATCCTGGGCCCTGACCGATTGAAGGGTCAGTCCTCTTTAGGGTGGGAAACTCACCCCTTCCTTTCCCTCTATGTACTGAGTCCTTACTCTGGAATTGTGCTGAGTGGGCTTGTTTAATACTAATAGCCCAGTGACGTGACTGTTATCCCCACTTTATGTCTGGTAGCTGAGACTCAAAGAAGTGATCATTTTCACAGATTATTGCCCGATGGTATCACATGTTACAGGTTGAGCATAACAGGGAAACTGCTGGCAACAGAGCAATGTAGTCAGCAGGACCCTAGCCCAACACCACAGAGAGGAATATGGAAGGATGGGTTTGGAGCTGAGGGTTTATAGCTTAATTACCAGCACAGATGGAATAGGTGGGGCAAGCCCAGTAGACAACTTAAGGACACCTCCCCACCCATAGATACCACAATAAAAGCATCCAAGCTCTGCTTTATCCCAGGTCCCATCAACCACTTTATGCTTTGAACCCTGTAGTTCTCAGGTTGCCTCCCCAGGCTCCAGTCACCCTGTTGCCTCCTTGGATCCTCCTCCATTCATCACCCCCTTTGGAATCATGACTAGTGTGTCTAATTTACCAGGTTCGGTTTCAGTTTTTTCTTGGATGCTGCCTCTTAGATTTCTAAGCTCTGTTCCATCACTATACCCAGCTCTCACTCCGGATCTACCTCTTCTCAAGTTGACCCAAGGCTTATGGAGGACAGGTGAGAGCAGTACTCCCTTCCCTTTCCAAAGAATAGCTTTGCTTATCTGTGAGAAGTGTAGGTAAGCCCACAGGGCATACACTTGTCAGCCTCTTAGGAAAATGGGTTTGTGGGTATAGTTGAAGGATGTGAAGATACTAGTTGTCTGTTATTAGAAAACAAAGCATAAAATAATGTCTACTACATAGTTTTGCTGAGGATGGTCCTAAGAAGGAGATGAGCTGAAATTCAGGTACAAAAGAATTTAGATTAAATCATGGATAGGTGAGGTAGGAAAAAAAAAACTGGAAAAACAGAACCATATTCTTTCCTTCCAGTCTCCATCTCCTAAGACCATATCTCCCCAAAGTCATGTTCTTCTCTATGGTTTCTTCTGTAACTTAGCATTGTGACGCTGGGTCCAAGGAAATAGTCCTAATTGAAATATGAGGTCATGTTACTTTAATGAACTGAATATTTTAAAGTAAATTTAAATTCCTCCTTTAGGTGATAAGCCTTAATCAGAGCCTCTGCCCAGTGATTTTTTTTTTTTTTGAATTTTGAATTTTTATTGTATTTATCAGAATTCCATGTGTTTCCCCACTAATGGTTTTACAGTAAAATTTCAGGCAAGGGATTCCATGACAAGTAGAGACTGGTGTGTGAAGAACCTCAACAACTTTAATTTCTGAGACCGTCACTCCCATTTATCAAAGGGCAGTAGAATTATAGCATCTAACTAGATCCTAGATCTTCCAATATATTTTCCTCTTCTTAAAAAATAATTCCTTGATGTTTTGAAGGAAAGTGACTCTATTTGAAGAAGAGAAAAAGATAAAAAAGGGAAGGTATTAAAGGAGCTAATAATCTTTACCTTCATAAAATTACACCACCACCACCACCACCACCCCCCGCTTAAAAAAGAAGGCTGAAATCCTGTCACTCACATCTCTCTACATAAAGATGCAGCAGAAGGAATATGGCCTGATTCTTTGGCCCAAATATCCACAAAGAAAGGAAATAAGAAGGGAAAAGAGATGAGTGGCAGCTGGCCCTAGATGAGAATGAGCTCTCTAATGCAATTTCTCTTGCTTCCCCTCAAGTCAGAGACTGGTGCTCAGTTGTTGCTTGCCTTGGCTCTTTCTGGCACGGAGAGAGGACACTCCCCCTAGAGAAGTTTACTGACATAGAACTGCGGTTTAAAGCGGAAGAGTATGCTTGTGGGGACAGCAGGATGGTTTAGGTGGGGCAAATATTTCCTTCATTTTTCTTTCCAAAATATATTGGCATAAGTGTAATGGGAAAATATGGTTTGTTTAAAATTAAGTATATGTCTGAGAGGCAAATGAAGAGGCTTAAATGAAGGGTTACTGCATTAAAGAAACAAGATGAGTGCTGGAAAGAGCCTTCCTCCTCTGCTCCCTCCCTCACCCACCAAATTTATATTAGAGTAACCTTTAAAATGAAAATGAAATACAGAAAATTCCTGACATTTAAAACCAGGCTAGGGTCTTATGCTTGCTGAAGAAACCTAAATCGTTAAAACAGTGCGGACAGGGAGTAGCTTTTTCAATATTCAGAGTCTGTGGGGACAGCTGTAGGTAGGCAAAATTGGACATCCAAACTAAACCCAGGGAATACCAAGTTTTATCAGTAGGATGACTGACAAGATTGGGAAAAGTACTTGGGGAGGCAGAATTGCTTGGTGGAAAGAGCTGTGGACTAATACCCAGGCCCGGATTCTTGTGACCTTTGACAAGCCATTTACCCCTCTGAGTCTCGGTCTGCTCAGCTCACAAAGCAGTGTGGGTGTGGGGAAAATCTCTGAGGTCCCTTCCACCTTTAGTTTTCTATGGTTCCATGACACATTCATACTGCAGGGAATGACACCTCAGTACCTCAAAAAGATTAGTTGCTTAGAAACAAAATTTAAGAGAAAACTTGTTTGCCACAAATTGCATGAAGCCCAGATGTCTTTAGACTCATGGCCAGTGAGTTTCAGGTTGCTCTCTGTGGGCTCTATGTTTCCGTTTGTTACTTTTGGGCCTAACCCCTCAATCTGAGTTGCTCCCCATCCTGAATGGAAGGGAAGATACTTGACAGGCTGCCTACAGAGAAGTCACCTGAAAGTCTTTTTCAAAATAAATGTTTTGATATCCCCGATATCCCTGGTGATTCTAATGCATGACCAGGTGTTGAAACCACAACTGCCCACATCTCCTCTCTGAGATACCCACCCCTGCGGTCATCCATCCACACTGTCTCCCAGCATTGATCTTTTTAAGTTCTTTGGAGCCATGGAATCCTTCATACTTCATTTATAAGATCCCAAAAAGATCAGTCTTGCACGTAGGCATGCAGACTAATTTAAATCCTACCTCCCTCACTCATGAACTGTATTACCCTTTAAGTCATTTTCCCTCAATGTGTCTGAGTTTCCACACTCATGAAATGAGATTAAAAATACTCCAATGAATTGTTATGAAGGTGGCAGGAGAGAACATATATAAGCACCTACCACAGAGCTTGGCCTAGTATACGCTTAGTACATGCTGTTTCTCTAACTTTTAGAATACTTAAGGCCTTAGATACATGGAGCTAAGGCTACTTCTTAGGGAATAGATTCCATTCTGGCCTAGAGAGAGACTATATGCTTGTCCCAGACACTTTAATCCCTAGCTTCTCAAGCCATATTTAATTGGCTCTTCTAATGAAATCTGAGAAAAGAGTCATCGATAAACTATTATCTCTACGTGGGCAAAACCTTTAACATGCCCACAGGGAATGGGTCATCTAACTGTCAGCTGCAGACTTTTACTATTTTGCCCATGTTCTTCAAATGACAATGAACCCTCACATGCATTTACAGACAAGAGTCTTACAATCAGACTGTACACTTGGTCCCTACTCCAGCACATACGATCATTCCTTCTGATCACACACTTTACATTTCTATAACATTTTATACTTTTATGAGCATCTTAAGAAACATAATACCAAAACTATTCACAATTTATTAAGATAATTTAGATATTACGATTAGCATATTATAAGCAATCCATATGAGAATACTGAATAAAAAATATAACCAGAACTTGACCCCATTCTCTACCAAGCTACCACCTCCCACACAACCAGAAGCTCTAGGCTGCCATCGTCCCTCACCTGGATTATCATAGCAACCTCCTGACTAGACTCCCTGCTCCCACCCTCTTCCCTCCACAACCTGTTCTCAGCAGAGCGCCACAGTGCTCCAGCTAAAGCGAAAGGCAGATCACGTCAATCCAAACGTCATGTGGCTCCTAGTTTCTCTCAAAATAAAAGCCAGAGTTCTTGGACTAATCTGCCCTCCCCTCTCCCCGGATCTTTCTCAGCTCCTCTGCTGCGACTCTTCCCCTCATTCACCTCACCTCAGCCATAGTAGCCGCTTTCTCTTCCTAAAATATCCCCGGCACCAGTCCTCCTCAGGGAGTTTCTCCTTCTCTCTGCCTGGGATGCTTCTCCCCAGATAGCAACCTGGCTGCTTCTCTCACTTCCTTCAGGCTGTATGCTTAACTTCTCACCTTCTCAATGAGGTCTTCCCTGACCACCTACTTAAAATTGCAAATGTCCCTTCTCTCCACCCCCATACTCCCTATGGCCCTTCTCTACTTAACTAGAGCTACGGAATAAATTTGGAATAAATTTATCTTCTAACCTACTATTTCACTGCTTGTTTTGTTTATTCTTTGCCAGTTCCCATTAGAATAAAAATTCTATAAGACAAAGTTGTTGGCTGTTTGGTTTATTAACATATCTCCAGTGCTTAAGACAGAGCCCAGCATGCAGTAAGCACTCAAGAAGTATTTGGGTTTTTTGTTTTGTTTTTTTTTAATTGTTAATTTATTTATTTATTTTATGTTTATTTTTATTTATTTATTTTTTCTTATTAGTCATCCATTTTATACACATCAGTGTATACATGTCAATCCCAATCTCCCAATTAATCCCAACACCACCCCACCCGCCGCCACTTTCCCCCCTTGGTGTCCAAACGTCTTTTCTCTACATCTGTGTCTCAATTTCTGCTCCGCAAACCAGTTCATCTGTACCACTTTCTAGGTTCCACATATATGCGTTAATAAACAATATTTGTTTTTCTCTTTCTGACTTACTTCACTCTGTATGACAGTCTTTAGATCCATCCACGTCTCTACAAATGACCCAATTTCATTCCTTTTTATGGCTGAGTGATATTCCATTGTATATATGTACCACATCTTCTTTATCCAGTCATCTGTCGATGGGCATTTAGGTTGCTTCCATGACCTGGCTATTGCAGATAGTACTGCAATGAACATTGGGGTGCATGTGTCTTTTTGAATTATGGTTTTCTCTGCATATATGCCCAGTAGTGGGATTGCTGGATCATATGGTAATTCAATTTTTAGTTCTTTAAGGAACCTCCACACTGTTCTCCATAGTGGCTGTGTCAGTTTACATTCCCACAAACAGTGCAAGAGGGTTCCCTTTTTTCCACACTCTCTCCAGCAATTGTTGTTTGTAGATTTTCTGATGATGCCCATTCTAACTGGTGTGAGGTGATACCTCACTGTAGTTTTGATTTGCATTTCTCTAATAATTAGTAATGTTGAGAGCATTTCATGTGCTTCTTGGCCATCTGTATGTCTTCTTTGGAGAAATGTCTATTTAGGTCTTCTGCCCATTTTTGGATTGGGTTGTTTGTTTTTTTAATATTGAGCTGCATGAGCTGTTTATATATTTTGGAGATCAATCCTTTGTCCACTGATTCGTTTGTAAATATTTTTCCCATTGTGAGGGTTGTCCTTTCATCTTGTTGATGGTTTCCTTTGCTGTGCAAAAGCTTTGAAGTTTCATTAGGTTCCATTTGTTTAATTTTGTTTTTATTTCCCTTACTCTAGGAGGTGGGTCAAAAAAGATCTTGCTGTGATTTATCTCAAAGTGTTCTTCCTATGTTTTCCTCTAAGAGTTTTATAGTGTCCGGTCTTACATTGAGGTCTCTAATCCATTTTGAGTTTATTTTTGTGTATGGTGTTAGGGAGTGTTCTAATTTCATCCTTTTACATGTAGCTGTCCAGTTTTCCCAGCACCACTTATTGAAGAGCCTGTCTTTTCTCCATTGTATGTCCTTGCCTCCTTTGTCATAGATTAGTTGACCATAGGTGCATGGGTTTATCTCTGGGCTTTCTATCCTGTTCCATTGATCTATAGTTCTGTTTTTGTGCTAGTACCATATTATCTTGATAACTGTACCTTTGCAGTATAGTCTGAAGTCAGGGAGTCTGATTCCTCCACTCCGTTTTTTTCCCTCAAGACTGCTTTAACTATTCGGGGTCTTTTGTATCTCCATACAAATTTTAAGATTTTTTGTTCTAGTTCTGTAAAAAATGTCATTGGTAATTTGATAGGGATTACATTGAATCTGTAGATTGCTTAGGGTAGTACAGTCATTTTCACATTATTGATTCTTCCCATCCAAGAACATGGTATATCTCTCCATCTGTTGGTATCATCTTTAATTTCTTTCATCAGTGTCTTATAGTTTTCTGCATACAGGTCTTTTCTCTCCCTAAGTAGGTTTATTCCTAGGTATTTTATTATTTTTGTTGCAATGGTAAATGGGACTGATTCCTTAATTTCTCTTTCAGATTTTTCATCATTAGTGTATAGGAATGCAAGAGATTCTGTGCATTAATTTTGTATCCTGCAACTTTACCAGATTCATTGATTAATTCTAGTAGTTTTCTGGTGGCATCTTTAGGATTCTCTATGTATAGTATCCTGTCATCTGCAAACAGTGACAGTTTTACTTCTTCTTTTCCAATTTATATTCCTTTATTTCTTTTTCTTCTCTGATTGCCATGGCTAGGACTTTCAAAACTATGTTGAATAATAGTGGTGAGAGTGGAATACTTGTCTTGTTCCTGATCTTAGAGCAAATGCTTTCCGTTTTTCACCATTGAGAATGATGTTTGCTCTCGGTTTGTCATATGTGGCCTTTTTTATGTTGAGGTAGGTTCCCTCTATGCCTACTTTCTGGAGAGTTTTTATCATAAATGGGTGTTGAATTTTGTCAAAAGCTTTTTCTGCATCTATTGAGATGATCATATGCTTTTTATTCTTCAGTTTGCTAATGTGGTGTATCGCATTGATTGATTTGCATATATTGAAGAATCCTTTTATCCCTGGGATCAATCCCACTTGATCATGGTGTATGATCCTTTTAATGTGTTGTTGGATTCTGTTTGCTAGTATTTTGTTGAGGATTTTTGCATCTATATCCATCAGTGATATTGGTCTGTAATTTTCTTTTTTTGTAGTATCTTTGTCTGGTTTTGGTATCAGGGTGATGGTGGCCTCATAGAATGAGTTTGGGAGTATTCCTTCCTCTGGAACTTTTTGGAAGAGTTCGAGAAGGATGGGTGTTAGCTCTTCTTTAAATGTTTGATAGAATTCACCTGTGAAGCCATCTGGTCCTGGACTTCTGTTTGTTGGAAGATTTTTAATCACAGTTTCAATTTCATTACTTATGATTGGTCTGTTCACATTTTCTATTTCTTCTTGGTTCAGTCTTGGAAGGTTATACCTTTCTAAGAATTTGTCCATTTCTTCCAGGTTGTCCATTTTATTGGCATAGAGTTGCTTGTAGTAGTGTCTTAGGATGCTTTGTATTTCTGTGGTGTCTGTTGTAACTTCTCCTTTTTCATTTCTACTTTTATTGATCTGAGTCCTCTCCCTCTTTTTCTTGATCAGTCTGGCTCATGGTTTATCAGTTTTGTTTATGTTCTCAAAGAACCAGCTTTTAGTTTTATTAATCTTTGCTATTGTTTTCTTTGTTTCTATTTCATTTATTTCTGCTCTGATCTTTATGATTCCTTTCCTTCTGCTAACTTTGGGTTTTGTTTGTTCTTCTTTCGCTAGTTCCTTTAGGTGTAACATTAGATTGTTTATTTGAGATCTTTCTTGTTCCTTGAGGTAGGCTTGTATAGCTATAAATTTCCCTCTTAGAACTGCTTTTGCTGCATCCCATAGGTTTTGGATCATCGTGTTTTCATTGTCATTTGCCTCTAGGTAATTTTTGATTTCCTCTTTGCTTTCTTCAGTGATCTCTTGGTTATTTAGCAATGTATTGTTTAGCTGCCATGTGTTGTGTTTTTTATGTTTTTTTCCCTGTAATTCATTTCTAATCTCCTAGCATTGTGGTCAGAAAAGATGCTTGATATGATTTCAATTTTCTTAAATTTACTGAGGCTTGATTTGGGTCCCAAGATGTGATCTATCCTGGAGAGTGTTCCGTGAGCACTTGAGAAGAAAGTGTAATCTGCAGTTTTTGGATTGAATGTTCTCTAAATATCAGTATATCTGTCTGGTCTATTGTGTCATTTAAAGTTTGTGTTTCCTTATTAATTTTCTGTTTGGATGATCTGTCCATTGGTGTAAATGAGGTGTTAAAGTCCCCAACTATTATTGTGTTACTGTTGATTTCCTCTTTTATAGCTGTTAGCAGTTGCCTTATGTATTGAGGTGCTCCTATGTTGGGTGCATATATATTTATAATTGTTATATCTTCTTCTTGGATTGATCCCTTAATTATTATGTAGTGTCCTTCCTTGTCTCTTGTAACATTCTTTATTTTAAAGTCTATTTTATCTGTTATGAGTATTGCTACCCCAGCTTTCTTTTGATTTCCATTTGCATGGATTATCCTTTTCCATCCCCTCACTTTCAGTCTGTATGTGTCCCTAGGTCTGAAGTGGGTCTCTTGTAGACAGCCTATTTATGGGTCTTGTTTTTGTATCCATTCAGCAAGCCTGTGTCTTTTGGTTGGCGCATTTAATCCATTCACGTTTAAGGTAATTATTGATATATTTGTTCCTATTACCATTTTCTTAATTGATTTGGGTTTGTTTTTGTAGGTCCTTTTCTTCTCTTGTGTTTCCCACTTAGAGAATTTCCTTTAGCGTTTGTGTAGAGCTGGTTTGATGGTGCTGAATTCTCTTAGCTTTTGCTCGTCTGTAAAGCTTTTGATTTCTCCATCGAATCTGAATGAGATCCTTGCTGGGTAGAGTAATCTTGGTTGTAGTTTTTTCCCTTTCATCACTTTAAGTATACCATGCCACTCCTTTCTGGCTTGTAGCGTTTCTGCTGAGAAATCAGCTGTTAACGTTATGGGAGTTCCCTTGTATATTATTTGTCGTTTTTCCCTTGCTGCTTTCAATAATTTTTCGGTGTGTTTAATTTTTGCCAGTTTGATTACTTTGTGTCTCAGTGTGTTTCTCCTTGGGTTAATCCTATATGGGACTCTCTGCGCTTCCTGGACTTGGGTGGCTATTTCCTTTTCCATGTTAGGGAAATTTTCAGCTGTAATCTCTTCAAATATTTTCTCGGGTCCTTTCCGTCTCTCTTCTTCTTCCTGGACCCGTATAATGCGAATGTTTTTGCATTTAATGTTGTCCCAGAGGTCTCTTAAGCTGTCTTTATTTCTTTTCATTCTCTTTTCTTTATTTTGTTCTGTGGCAGTGAACTCCACCATTCTGTCTTCCAGGTCACTTATCCGTTCTTCTGCCTCAGTTATTCTGCTGTTGATTCCTTCTAGTGTATTTTTCTTTTCAGTTATTGTATTGTTCATCTCTGTTTGTTCTTTAATTCTTCTAGATCTTTGTTAAACATTTCTTGCATCTTCTCGATCTTTTCCTCCATTCTTTTTCCGAGGTCCTGGATCATCTTCACTATCATTATTCTGAATTCTTTTTCTGGAAGGTTGCCTATCTCCATTTCATTTAGTTGTTTTTCTGGGGTTTTATGTTGTTCCTTCATCTGGTACATAGCCCTCTGCCTTTTCATCTTGTCTGTCTTTCTGTGAATGTGGTTTTTGTTCCACAGGCGGCAGGATTGTAGTGCTCTTGCTTCTGCTCAACAAGTGTTTGTTGAATGAATAGAGGAATTGTGAAACTTGCCAATGATTATACATCTTAATAGTGACTGGAGCTAACAGAGCTCCTCTGAGTCTCTCTGCAAAGCCTTTCTTCCACTCCATGTGTCCCTTCATTATGTCACAAATGTCAGAATGGCAAAATAATTTTTTCCATTATCCTTCAAATTAACTTCCGTAAGATCTCATATAATCCATCTGATGCTGCCATTTAAAAAATGCTTTTGAAATTTGCTTTTAAGCAGTTTCTTAATCACACAAGAAAATCATAATGTTATCATCATATTATCCTCACAGCTGGCTGATGGTTTTGTTTTCCAGTTTGTTCAGTTTTTTACCAAAATGATATCTGTGTATCTGTACTCTGGTTACCTGAACCAGCTATGAATGGTTCCTGGCTCTTTTCAGAATTCAAAATATTTCTCAAAGAGTAAAATGATATGTCACCATTGAGAGCAAAGTAGCTCTCAAAATGTGAATAGATTTTTAAAAAGATGTTTAAGTATTAGATTTTTAACTATTTTAAACTATTAGATAAAAAAATTAAAAGATAAATAATATGTTGAATTTATTTGTACCAGTGCGACAGCACATTTAAAATATAAAAGTTCAGACAAATTTACAGGAAAAACACTAAGACTTCAAAGATTGGGAAGTCATCAGGAAAGAAAATTTGCAAAGTAGAAAATACAACTGAAAACTTTTCTTTGTGTTTGTTAATCATTATTCAAGGTCATAGATAATAGGGAAAAAAACACCACAAATTTAAACAAAACAAACAGTTTCACATGTCAAATATACATTACCATGTGTAAAATAAATAGTGGGAACCTGCTGTATAGCACAGGGAGCTCATCTTGATGACCTAGATGGGTGGAATGGCTGCGGGGGGCAAAGGAAGGTCAAAGAGGGAGGGGATATATGTATACATATACCTGATTCACTTTGTTGTACAGCAGAAACTAACAAAACATTGTAAAGCAATTATACTCCAATAAAAAATAGCTTATTTTAAAAGTCAGTCTTAAGATGGTAATATTAGGGGTTGTGGGGTACTGGATATAAGATAATTGTTTTGTACTATTTTTGCAACTTTTCTGTAAGTTTAAAATTTGTTCAAAAAGTTTAGGAAAATAATGGATGCTCTGTTCTATCTCTATCTCTGCAGTGATTTATATTCTTAATTACTACGATGTTATAAGTCTTGATATCTGATATCTGCTTTCTACTTCGCAATTGTCTCAACTATGGCATTCCCATATAAAGTATAAAATCAGCTTGTCAACTTCCACAAAAATCACTAGAATTACTTTGAATTTATAAGTCAGTTTAGGGAGAGTGAACTGAAAGATAGGGGTTGTGTATGTCTTCCTCTGTTAATGCTCCCTGAGCTCCTCTCTCAGGTCCTGTATATGGAATGAAACTGGACCTGATCAGAGCTTAGGTCTCTGCAGATTTACTGGCTGGTGTAATGGGTATATTTTTCCACTTGGATTATTCCCTTCTGATAAAATTTTAATCTGGTGTAGAAAAGAAATCTCATTTTTCCTGTCTTCTGAACTAAGTTCCATTTTAGCATGGTTTAGAGTAAATTGATGACCCTACTCACACCAGTTTAGGAATTGAGGATGCAGATTAATTCCAATGCAGTATTCAACGGCAGAAACCTAGCTTAAAATAGCTTAGGTAGAAAAGGGAATCTACTCACATAACAAACATTCAGACAGCTGGATACAGGGCTCAAAGAATGTATCAGCTCTTTGGATCTCTCATGTCTGATTGTCTCTTTACTTGGCCTCATTCTTTTCAATGTCCTCCCTGAGGCTGAGACAGATGGCTGCAAATGTACCTAACCTAAATTATTTTTACAATGTTCCATTCCAAAAAAAGAGAGCCTCCCCGCCCCCCATCTCTCTATCCCTCTCTATTTCTTTCTTTATCTCTGTAGCGCCAACTCTATCAGTATCTGTCTTTTCCCCACTTCCTCCCCAAAAGCACCCAGATATCAAATCTTAGGGAAGACTGACTCTCTCAGGTCATTGCCTGCATCAGTCACTGGCCAGGAGGATGGGGGGCTTGGCTAACCTTGCTCACGTCCTCACCCTCTTTGAATTGGTGTATATTGAGGTGCTGGGAGTGGGAGCAAACATCAGCCTCCCCTGAATCTTAAGAATGGTTTTCCCACAACAGAGAAGAGCTCTGTTTCCAGAGGGGAGGGAAAGCTGGATAGACGAGAATAGCATATGTCACTGAAGTTCCAAAAGTACTTGGCCTCATTTCACACCACCTGTGGCAGTGTTCAACTACCTCTCCTTTAGAGAACTAAGTGCATGACAAAGTAAGGCAAAACATCTTTCATGAAATATTGTAGAAACACAAACTTTGCAGAGTCTATGCAAATTTTAATCGTGGTCCGAAACATTAAACATGGTCTAAAAATACGGTATAAATCCTTTCCTGTTTAGGATTTTAATGTCAGTACTCAAAACTATTTCCTTTTCTGATGTGGATCCCCATGAGGCTTCAGCACTTTCCCACTTCTGTCTGAATGTACTAACAACCACTACTCTAGGTGTTGGGCAAACTCTCCACTTCCCTTTATCACTTTGGTGACAACAGCTGGGCTGCACATTAGAATCTCTTGGGAAATTTTACAAAATCCCCATGCTTGGGATGTAACCCAGGTCAGGTGAATTGGAATCTCTGGGATTGGGACCTAAGCATCAGCACTTTTGAAAGCTCTTCAAATGATCACAATGTGCAACCAAGGTTGCCACCACTGACCTGCTGATGTCAGTCTGCTTGCTCACTCCTCCCTAGACAGGTCTTGCTTCTAAAACACAAAGGACTGAGATGTAATCGGAACCTCAGAGGGAATAGACAAGGCAGTAGCTCTGCCTGTGTTGGTTGTAGGCCATGAATCCCAAGTAAGAAGTTCATGGGCTAGATCCAACCATTTTTTGCTGCCCACAGTGTATTTTGAAAACTGGAAAAGAAATTCCATAAAAATCTAGATTTTTATCTTCTCTTAAGGTTGGAAGATTGGGGAAATAGTGGGCAGTGGTTGAGTAGCAGCTGTGGCCTCTAGACAAAAAAGTTCTTCCCAGTTTCCACCACTTTGTATTAATATGACCAGTCAGGGTCACTAATTAAAATGATTTGCTTTGCCTTTCTGGGCATTTCAGTTTACAGACACTTCTAGGTGTTAAGCCTCCCTGTAACCTAGGCAAAAGGAATTCTTTATGTAATAGAATGTAACTCATTAGAATTGGGTTCCTCATTGGGATAAAGGCCTCACAGTAGCAAGGTGTGTTTATTATCTTGAACTTTTCCCCTGGACACAAATCTCTCTTGAGTGACTGTGTCAGAATAAGTCATAGAGATTCTAGGTTCCATATGGATACAGAGATATATTGACTCATATGTCCTTGTAGATATAGATATATCACACCTTTAACAAGACTTCCCGTGACTATCAATGGGCCGTAAAAGACGTGGAGACAGATCTCAGTGCTTCTCTTCTCCACCAAGGCAAAATTAATACTAGCTTCAAAGGGAATCAGCTGAATTCAATTTAATTCAGCAACAACAAATAATAGCATCTGTACGGAACTTTCCAATATACAAAGAACTTTCACACTCGTTCGTTATCTATTTGATCCTCATAGAAGCTATTTGAGGGAATCTTTATTACGATTCCTAATTTATAGATGAAGAAATTAAAGCTCAGGTCATCTTAAGAGATCTTAGGTCATTAAGTTCCCAAATCAGGACTTAAATATATGCTTTTTATCCTAAATCTTATACTCTAAGTCATAACACTGTACTCCCCCCCAAAATAATAACAGTTGGAGAGGAATGTTGAGAAGTTGTGATGGGCAATGGAGCTAGAAAATTTCATGGTCTTATGAATGCTAAGTCTGTTTCAAACCATTCCAGGCACTAGCTGAGACAAACTACAATTCCCTGGCCTCCACAGAGCAGAGGTTCAAAGTCAGGGTTAACTTGGTTAAGGGCCAAATGAGCAGCCTAGGTACGGTTAATGTTAATTTGGACTCTACTTATCCAGAATTTATGAAATATTTAATCCTTGCTAAACTGCTGTTCACTTTCAAACTTATATGATCCAGGGAATTCCCTGGCACTCCAGTGATTAGGACTCCGTGCTCTCACTGCTGAGGGCCTGGGTTCAATCCTTGGTCGGGAAGCTAAGATCCCACAAACTGTGCAGTGCAAGTTTGTTATATGATCCCAAATTATTTACTAAGTGTATAGTAAAATGGAATTTGCTGGGGATTTAGAGAGGAAATTATCAAGATATTTTAATTATTTGACTCAAATTTCATATTGAGGATTTTGTGATCAGCTACCTCAAGGATATGTACCTATCTTTATCGACAATTTCTGATTTACAACTACTTATTTCTTCTTACTGAAACTAACTTAGCATTGTATTTAGATATATATTGTAAGTGCACAATAAAATTTAGGTCTTATAATTATTACAGCAATCCTTCCAATCTATTTGTTACTCACTTTTTATATTCTGTGCTCTTGTCATGGTCCCTTTTTCCCCAGCTTTATTGAGATATAATAGACATATAACATTGTGTTAAAGATGTACAGTGTGATGACTTGATATACACATATATTACAAAATGATTACCATAATAAGTTAATTAACGCCTCCATCACCTCCTATAATTACCATGTGTGTGTATGTGTATATGATGATCTACACTCTTAAAAACTTTCAAGTATATAATACGGTATTGTTAACTAAAGTCACCATTCTGTATATTATCCCCAGAACTTATTCATCTTATAATTGGACGTTTTTACCCTTTGACCAATATCTCCCTCTTACCCCCAACCCCCAGCTCCTGGCAACCACCATTCTACTCTCTGTTCCTCTGAATTAGGCTTTTTCAGATTCCACATATAAGTGAGATCATGCAGTATTTGTCTTTTTCTGTCTGATTTATTTCGCTTACATGTAATGCCCTCAAGGTCCACCCATGTTGTTACAAATCTTGCCATGGTCCCTTGCACTTAGTATATATTCAATAAATGTCTGTTACATTAAACTAAACTGAATAATTTTATAAATTTTTAGGTATAAATTTCCAAAAAATACCCCCTGGTGGTGGTTTTGAAAAGTTCTGGAACACATAAAATACAAAATATTTCCAAAATAATATAGCAATAGCTATTAGAAGTTAAACAATTTGCAAGTTAATTTCAAATATTTTTTTGAATAGTGAAGGACTATACCAAACACTCCTTTGTTAATACAATTTAATAACCACTGGTTTATGTTCATCTATAAATTGGGCTTTCCTTCCAATTCAATCTAGTTTGTCTTAATTGCTCCAAGGCAGTAAAGTTTTATGGAAAAATTACCTTTATAATTCTAATTATTATAGAAACCAAATTCTAAAGTATTATCAACTAATATTAAACTTAAATAGATAAAATTCCAGAATTTAATTTTTTATCATAGGTTTAAAATATCATGATATAAAGAGAAAGTTAAATGTCAAGTGAAAAATTCCTAAAAATCAGTAAGAAAAAGATAAGCAACCAAATGGAAAAATGTACATAGTTTGGCAACACAATTATTCACCAAACATATGAAAAGATGTTTACCACTAATAATCCAGAAAACGCAAAATAAAACAATGTTGTAGTCATCAATTGGGAAAAAGTAGAGGTAATAATATCAAGGTTGAAATTGATGGTGGATAAAAACAAAGAGGAGTGGAGATGTTGAAACTGTGGGTAATTATTAGTCAAATCCACTTCCCCTGCCTTCACTAATCAAGGTTGTTTTAAGACTTGTAAGTCCTCCAAGCTGCACATAGCCTAAACAATAAGATGTCTGCCCAAGTTGTTTTCCAGGAACTTGGAGTCAGCTGCATCTATTTTGCGCTGCAGGTTAGGACTACCTGGGACTTCTGACCCCCCAAATGGGCATGCGAGAGTGTGACCTTTTAACATCAGAGGGCTGAAAACTCCACCCTCAGAATGTACAGAGCCCAGAAGCCAAATTACACCTGCACAGAATGATTATCGCACCTTTTTACAATCACCTTTCCCCATCTTCCCCATGCTCCTCACAGCTCAGACCGCCCTGTATTTTTATTCTTTATTTCATAAATACCCTGAGCCCCTTGCCTTCCCGTAGGAGTACTTGAGATTTGTTCTTCCATCTTCTTGCTTGGCTGCTTGCAAAGAAACTCTCTTTGCTGCTAACCTCGGGGTCTCAGTGTTTTGGCTTGCTGTGCCTCGGGCCAAATGAACCTGGTTCTGTAACGATATCATTGTCTTTAGAGTCACTCTGGTTAAAACTGAACATGTTCTTGCCCTATCAGCCTGGAATTCCTCTTTTCTGAATCTACTCTAGAGAAACATTCATACACACACACAAGGAGACTTATACAAGGATGCTTATTGCGGCTTTGTAAAGTTGAAAACAAATTATCTATCAACTTGAAATTGGTAAACTGTAGTATACTTGCATTAGTCAGGGATTGGTTCCTGGTGCACATAATAGATAGAGTGCCTTGGCCAAATAGATGATTTCTTTCTCACACTGAAGAATTTGGAGATAGTTGGTCCAGGGCTGGTGAAACAGATCCACAATACCATCAACAGACCAGCTCCCTTCTACCTTTCCTCCCTGCTGTCCTTAAGTCTTGCTCCCATCCAGCTGGTCTCAGGGAGGTTCCTGACACTCTCCTCAGGCATCACAACTATGCTCTAAATAGAAGGGAGGAGGGAGAGTACACGACAGCTGAGTCAGCAGCATTTGAAGAGCTTTCCTAGAAGCCTCACATAGTGACCTTCACTTCTATATCTTGGCCAGAACTGTGTACAAAGGCGCCTGGAAAAGGTACTGCTTTATCTGGGCACATTGTCACCCTAAATAAAATCAGGAGGAAAGAGGAAGGGCAGAATGGATACTGGATTGGCAAATAGCAGTTCTTAACAATATTCATATAAGTGGTATATTGTTAGGGACGTGCTAATCCAAAAGAATCAAGGTAGACCTCTAAGTCCTATTGGTGAATGAAAAAGTTATGGATCGAAACCTATGGTCTAATGTCAGTTACACGCCCACATACACACGCACAGACACAGAGGAAACAGTACAGTGATACATAGGAAAAGGTCTGCTGGGACACATCAAAAATCCCAAGAATGATTAATTGTGAGGGTGGTGGGTGAGAGTCTCTGGTTTTATTTATAACTCAGGATGTGGTGGACATGATGATGTTGCCCAGATCCTGCTTCAAGGAAGGGCTTGTTGCCCCAGCTGCTGAATGTGTTATCAGCAGACAACCCCCAGATGCAGCTCCTTCTGGAATTGCTCCAACTGCAGAGAGCTGTCTCATTCAAGGTCACACCCTTGGTGGTAGAAGGGGGTGTCCCACACGGAATAATTGATCAGAGGGAGGGTAGAAAACCCCAGCTATTTCAGACCAATAATAAGCACTCTAAGGACCACTCTAGCTCCACAGCTACCCAGTGGAGTCAGATGAGGCTGTTCAGCTTGCATCCCTGCTGACTTCCTTCCACAGGTGTTGTTCACGGGTCGTCCATAATAAACATTCTGCACAGTGAATACTCTGTCTCGGAGTCTGCTTTCCAGAGAACCCAACCTGCAACGGTGGTCTTTCTGTTATAAAGTGACATGTGTACTCTTGAAAAGCCACATGTTCTGCAAAATTGTACATGAAAAATAATTGGGCTTATGGAAAAAATAGAGGGAAACTATTCAAAAACAAGGCAGTTGTGTAAGTAGAACACGCACGCAAAAACTGATAAAAATTGTATCAAAAATACTAAACAGTTAAATCTCCAACCATAGTCAGTAGATCCCCATGGCCTTAAAACCCCGACTCAGGACTTCTCTATCAGAATGTGCACCCTTGACAGCATTTGCTTCTGGTAGAGGCCAAGCTCATCAGAATTAAAATGAAAGGGTAGCCTTCTCCATCAATCACTTTTTTTAACCAAGGGGAAATTATATCCTTCATAGATTCTCTATCTGTACTTGCAGCCTATCTGTAGGCTATCTATCTATCTGAGGCTGTACTTGCAGCCTCTATCTGTACCAGATAGCTTAAAGGTGTGGAAATTGAGGCAGTTCAGCCACTACTTGGGATGAAGGAAGATACTCTTGCAAGAGTTTCATTATTTCTTTTTTTCTCTAAGGTTTCTTATGTTGTTAAAGTTTTCTCTTGAATTGTGAAAAAGCTTGTCCTGATCACTTCAAAATACTAATAAGATGGAAAATTTCATGTAGGAACCAAAGCATCTTCTGTGTTATACTGACATCAATCCCCAACTCTCATTTCCAATTCAAGACCAGAAAGAGATAAGACTGTGTCAGATTTTGAAAAAGGAGACTCTATTTACATATTATCTCTATTAAAAATCTTTAAATGTATCTATATGAAAGAGGAATACTGGAGAAAGGGAAACTAAGTATGAGAATGATACTTTGGTACAAAATGAGATTAATAGAGATACAATATGATTTTTTTCAAGTTCCCCAGCCTCTTTGGACATTAATCCCTGTAATCAGAATTGTTCTTTGCTGTCCATTTATTGTTTTTTGTCTGCCATCAACTGAGTTAGTCTTACTCACTGTTCTTTTATTTTCAGTTCATTTGGCAAAACATGGTACCAGGCAGAGTGAGGATTCCATACTATTGGGCTTCCCAAATTTGCTCCCACATCCCACATTGCAAAATATGATTAAAAGCAGTTTGGTGCAATAGAAATAACCTTGATTTGAAGTTAGAAGGCTTGGATTCTATTCCTAACTCTGCCCCAACATTGTGGCTTCAAGGGTGAAATAAGTAATGAATTTAAAATTAGTAAGATTGATGAATGCAACTTTCTGTGCCCCCCTGACCACCGACCACCCTATACTCCTAAAACACCAGCCTCACCAAAGAGCTTCCTATTTTAACCTCTATAGCTTCTTCCCATACTTATTTCCCTAGCACTTAACTGAAAGACAATAAATATTAAAAACAGTGGAAGTAGGCATCAGGGACCAACCAGATGTGGACAGAAAGAGATGTGTGTACCTGCTTTGGTGATGTGTTTTAGTTGAAATGGTTCTGACAGCCAGGCTCAGAGGCAGGGAACAGCTTGCCAATGTTCCCTGACTTAAAGCAACTACAGCCAATTTTAAAAAGGATGGTGTTTAGGCTATTCTCCTCTAGTGAGCAGTTCATTAGGTTTGAGATGCCTGTGAGATTGGGCTATTGGTGGAAAGTTTGTATAAAACAAACAACATCCTTGATGAGTCTTGACACCTAGATGATATTTACTGGGAGAATTCTTAAGTTGACTGGGTTCAGTGTTTTTGTTGTCACTTACTTTGGTATGTTTATATTTCTATTTATTTATTTTGTTCTCAGGGAAGTAAATTTTCCTCTCCTAAAGAGGAAGAGACTTTTGTTTTAGATGGTAAACAGAGTGCTGAATTAGCACTGCCTGTCTCATACTGATAGATGTCACAGAAAGTGAATCTACACAAAAAGCCACTAATGAAATAGCAACATGACATTGCTACAAACTCTGGGGACTGTGTGTGTGTGTGTGTGTGTGTGTGTGTGTGTGTGTGTAAAATGTTCATGTATGCATGAACTGTTAGTCCACAGAGTCAGATATGTGGGGAGTGTAATGTATTTTCTATAATTGAACTTAAAAACTATTTTAAGATTACATTTCTATTACCAAGAAGAATGCTAATATCAATTTAGAAACTTTTCCATTCTCTCTTTCGCCTGTAGTAAGGTGAACTTATTGAATACTAAATTTTACCAACCCTTTCAAGTCGTTCCCCAGTGAGGGTCCCTCTGCCCAATGTCGTTCAAACCAGTGGAACAAGAAGTAGTTTGGTTCAGAAGCAAAGGAAAGCTTTATTCTTTGATCAAAGACTGGAGAGGTGCGAGCTCGAGCTCCAGAGTACATGCCCTCCCTGAGAAAGGCCCTTGGGAGCTGCTTTATAAAGCAGGGATCCCATCAGCTGGGAAAGAAAGAGTTCTCGTGAGGCTGGCACGGCTGTGCTGCTCTCGCTCCAGATCTCAGTGTGGGAGCTGCATCTCTGTGTGCAGCCTGCTGCCGCTATCTTGAATTCTGCCCTCGCCCGTGGAGCTGAGGTGTCAGGAGCAGCCATTTTGCACGAGGAACTCTGGTCTGAAGGGCGAGGTGCAGGGCCTATGCTCGTGGAACCCTATGTGCAAGTGAAACTAGACTAGGCACAAAGGAAAGAAAAAGGTTAGACTTCATTTTATCACCCAGATTCTATTTTTATTTCTTGGGAATTGTTAAGGGGCTTTGCTGGTGACACCAATGTATGAGATGGTGGGATCTAGTGTGTGTTGCCATATATCCAGTTGACTTCCATAGCGATCAAGGATAATCATCCAAATATATTAGGAATATTCAAAAATCAAAATGGCACAGGCACAGACAATCAAAATGGATGCCTGTAGTAACTAATTAGTACAAATGAACAACACCTACAGATGACCTTGCCCTTCTGGTCTTCAACTATTGGTTCACCCAAGCCACAGCTACATTTTTGTCCCCATAGAAGTTTCTGTGCCATATCCAAGTGCTTCACAGGAATAGTAAATGCATTATACTACACTTATCCCACTTTGGGCCATAGGAACTGTGACTTCTTTACTACTCCTTGGGACATGGGGGAAATTATGGGCCTCACATCTTCCTCTTCTACACAAGAATTGGAGGAAGGGGCTTGGTGTCAGAGGGTTATCCTGCTCTTGATTTCCCCTTCCTTAAGGTTTGAGTTGGGTTTGGGCCAGGTTAGAGGCAGGGATCAGGTACTTGAAATAAGGCACAGATAATTTTCAGAAATCTCAGCTTCTAACTCTATTATTTCATATTAAACACTCTCCTTCTAAAGAATCTTTTTTTTTTTTTTTTTTAATTTTTATTTATTTAATGTATTTATTTTTGGCTGTGTTGGGTCTTTGTTGCTGTGCATGGGCTTTCTCTAACTGCGGTGAGTGGGGGCTACTCTTCATTGCAGTGCGCGGGCTTCTCATTGCGGTGGCTTCTCTTGTTGTGGAGCACAGGCTCTAGGCGCATGGGCTCAGTAGTTGTGGTGCAGAGGCTTAGTTGCTCCGCGGCATGTGGGATCTTCCTGGACCAGGGCTCGAACCCATGTCCCCTGCATTGGCAGGTGGGTTCTCAACCACTGTGCCACCAGGGAAGCCCTAAAGAATCTTTATTTAAGAGGGGACACTGTAGCCTGGCTTTTCATATATATTTCCAAATATTCCCCAAATTTTGTTTAGGAAAAAAATTTTATTGTCTGAGTCCTTCAAGGCTCTTTGCCTTGGCTTTTGACAAACAAGGGTCATTTTTCTACTGTTTTGTTTCCCACCCACTGAAGCAACGAATTTTGCCCATTAAACACTGTAATGTTCACAGCATAATAAGAAATATCAAGAATGGTAAACTGATCGGCTACTGCATATCAATCCACCATATCTGCTTCAGGCATCTGACCCATCTGTCGTCTCTACATGAACATCTCAAACATGGCAACAGTCTTCCTCCTTGAAAGCCTACCCAGTCTTTGGGTCACTCTATTAGGAAGTTATTTGTTGTCAGGGTCTGAAATCTGTCTCTGGGGCTTCCCTGGTGGCGCAGTGGTTGAGAGTCCGCCTGCCGATGCAGGGGACACGGGTTCGCGCCCCGATCCAAGAAGGTCCCACATGCCATGGAGCGGCTGGGCCCGTGAGCCATGGCCGCTGAGCCTGCGCGTCTGGAGCCTGTGCTCCGCAACGGGAGAGGCCACAACAGTGAGAGGCCCGCATACCGCAAAAAAAAAAAATATCTGTCTCTGTATAACTTTCCAAAAAATATTAAAATAAAAAGAAAACAACGAGTCACTTTTGTATTATCACGTCTCTCCTGGTCTCCCTTCAGATACCCCGTTCTGTTCACCACTTTAATGACCCAAGGGCAGACCCTCACACCAGCAGGCAGATGGAAAATTGACTTTCTGGAACCACAGTGTTTTGTGTGGCTCTTCTGCCATCCAACTTTCTGCTCCAGCTCCCTGATGCCTGATTAGCAGTGTGGGCAGCCAGCTCTTGATCAGTAGGTCCATCCATGTTGCTGCAAATGGCGTTATTTTATTCTTTTTGGTGGCTGAGTAATATTCCATTGTATATATGTGCCACATCTTCTTTATCCATTCATCCGGTGATGGACACTGTGCAAAAGCTTTGAAGTTTCATTAGGTCCCATTTGTTTATTTTTGTTTTTATTTCCATTACTCTAGGAGATGGGTCAAGAAGGATCTTGCTGTGATTTATGTCATAGAGTGTTCTGCCTATGTTTTCCTCTAAGAGTTTGATAGTTTCTGGCCTTACATTTAGGTCTTTAATCCATTTTGAGCTTATTTTTGTGTATGGTGTTAGGGAGTGATCTAATCTCATACTTTTACATGTACCTGTCCAGTTTTCCCAGCACCACTTATTGAAGAGGCTGTCCTTTCTCCACTGTACGTTCCTGCCACCTTTATCAAAGATAAGGTGTCCATATGTGCGTGGGTTTATCTCTGGGCTTTCTATCCTATTCCATTGATCTATCTTTCTGTTTTTGTGCCAGTACCATACTGTCTTGATTACTGTAGCTTTGTAGTATAGTCTGAAGTCAGGCAGCCTGATTCCTCCAGCTCCATTTTTTGTTCTCAAGATTGCTTTGGCTATTCGGGGTCTTTTGTGTTTCCATACAAATTGTGAAATTTTTTGTTCTAGTTCTGTGAAAAATGCCAGTGGTAGTTTGATAGGGATTGCATTGAATCTATAGATTGCTTTGGGTAGTAGAGTCATTTTCACAATGTTGATTCTTCCAATCCAAGAACATGGTATATCTCTCCATCTGTTTGTATCATCTTTAATTTCTTTCATCAGTGTCTTATAATTTTCTGCATACAGGTCTTTTGTCTCCTTAGGTAGGTTTATTCCTAGATATTTTATTCTTTTTGTTGCAATGGTAAATGGGAGTGTTTTCTTGATTTCACTTTCAGATTTTTCATCATTAGTATATAGGAATGCCAGAGATTTCTGTGCATTAATTTTGTATCCTGCTACTTTACCAAATTCATTGATTAGCTCTAGTAGTTTTCTGGTAGCATCTTTAGGATTCTCTATGTATAGTATCATGTCATCTGCAAACAGTGACAGCTTTACTTCTTCTTTTCCGATTTGGATTCCTTTTATTTCCTTTTCTTCTCTGATTGCTGTGGCTAAAACTTCCAAAACTATGTTGAATAAGAGTGGTGAGAGTGGGCAACCTTGTCTTGTTCCTGACCTTAGTGGAAATGCTTTCAGTTTTTCGCCATTGAGGATGATGTTGGCTGTGGGCTTGTCATATACGGCCTTTATTATATTGAGGAAAGTTCCCTCTACACCTACTTTCTGCAGGGTTTTTATCATAAATGGGTGTTGAATTTTGTCAAAAGCTTTCTCTGCATCTATTGAGATGATCATATGGTTTTTCTCCTTCAATTTGTTAATATGGTTAATCACATTGATAGATTTGCGTATATTGAAGAATCCTTGCATTCCTGGAATAAACCCCACTTGATCATGGTGTATGATCCTTTTAATGTGCTGTTGGATTCTGTTTGCTAGTATTTTGTTGAGGATTTTTGCATCTATGTTCATCAGTGATATTGGCCTGTAGTTTTCTTTCTTTGTGACATCCTTGTCTGGTTTTGGTATCAAGGTGATGGTGGCCTCGTAGAATGAGTTTGGGAGTGTTCCTCCCTCTGCTATATTTTGGAAGAGTTTGAGAAGAATAGGTGTTAGCTCTTCTCTAAATGTTTGATAGAATTCGCCTGTGAAGCCATCTGGTCCTGGGCTTTTGTTTGTTGGAAGATTTTTAATCACAGTTTCAATTTCAGTGTTTGTGATTGGTCTGTTCATATTTTCTATTTCTTCCTGATTCAGTCTTGGCAGTTTGTGCATTTCTAAGAATTTGTCCATTTCTTCCAGATTGTCCATTTTATTGGCATAGAGTTGCTTGTAGTAATCCCTCATGATTTTTTGTATTTCTGCAGTGTCAGTTGTTACTTCTCCTTTTTCATTTCTGATTCTATTGATTTGAGTCTTCTCCCTTATTTTCTTGATGAGTCTGGCTAATGGTTTATCAATTTTGTTAATCTTCTCAAAGAACCAGCTTTTAGTTTTATTGATCTTTGCTATTGTTTCCTTCATTTCTTTTTCATTTATTTCTGATCTGATTTTTATGATTTCTTTCCTTCTGCTAACTCTGGGGTTTTTTTGTTCTTCTTTCTCTAATTGCTTGAGGTGCAAGGTTAGGTTGTTTATTCGAGATGTTTCCTGCTTCTTAAGGTGGGCTTGTATTGCTATAAACTTCCCTCTTAGAACTGCTTTTGCTGCATCCCATAGGTTTTGGGTCGTTGTATCTCCATTGTCATTTGTTTCTAGGTATTTTTTAATTTCCTCTTTGATTTCTTCAGTGATCACTTCGTTACTAAGTAGTGTATTGTTTAGCCTCCATGTGTTTGTATTTTTTACTGCTCTTTTCCTATAATTGATATCTAATCTCATGGCGTTGTGGTCGGAAAAGATACTTGATATAATTTCAATTTTCTTAAATTTACCAAGGCTTGATTTGTGACCCAAGATATGATCTATCCTGGAGAATGTTCCATGAGCACTTGAGAAAAATGTGTATTCTGTTGTTTTTGGATGGAGTGTCCTATAAATATCAATTAAGTCCATCCTGTTTAATGTATCATTTAAAGCTTGTGTTTCCTTATTTATTTTCATTTTGGATGATCTGTCCATTGGTGAAAGTGGGGTGTTGAAGTCCCCTACTATGAATGTGTTACTGTCGATTTCCCCTTTTATGGCTGCTAGTTTTTGCCTTATGTATTGAGGTGCTCCTATGTTGGGTGCATAAATATTTACAATTGTTATATCTTCTTCTTGGATCGATCCCTTAATCATTATGTAGTGTCCTTCTTTGTCTCTTCTGATAGTCCTTATTTTAAAGTCTATTTTGTCTGATATGAGAATTGCTACTCCAGCTTTCTTTTGGTTTCCATTTGCATGGAATATCTTTTTCCATCCCCTTACTTTCAGTCTGTATGTGTCTCTAGGTCTGAAGTGGGTCTCTTGTAGACAGCATATATATGGGTCTTGTTTTTGTATCCATTCAGCCAATCTGTGTCTTTTGGTGGGAGCATTTAGTCCATTTACATTTAAGGTAATTATCGATATGTATGTTCCTATTCCCATTTTCTAAATTGTTTTGGGTTCGTTATTATAGGACTTTTCCTTCTCTTGTGTTTTTGTCTAGAGAAGTTCCTTTAGCATTTGTTGTAAAGCTGGTTTGGTGGTGCTGAACTCTCTCAGCTTTTGCTTGTCTGTAAAGGTTTTAATTTCTCCATCAAATCTGAATGAGATCCTTGCTGGGTAGAGTAATCTTGGTTGCAGGTTTTTCTCCTTCATCACTTTCAGTATGTCCTGCCACTCCCTTCTGGCTTGTAGAGTTTCTGCTGAGAGATCAGCTGTTAACCTTATGGGGATTCCCTTGTGTGTTATTTGTTGTTTTTCCCTTGCTGCTTTTAATATGCTTTCTTTGTATTTAGTTTTTGACAGTTTGATTAATATGTGTCTTGGCGTATTTCTCCTTGAATTTATCCTGTATGGGACTCTCTGTGCTTCCTGGACTTGATTAACGATTTCCTTTCCCATATTAGGGAAGTTTTCAACTATAATCTCTTCAAATATTTTCTCAGTCCCTTTCTTTTTCTCTTCTTCTTCTGGAACCCCTATAATTCGAATGTTGGTGCGTTTAATGTTGTCCCAGAGGTCTCTGAGACTGTCCTCAGTTCTTTTCATTCTTTTTTCTTTATTCTGCTCTGCAGTAGTTATTTCCACTATTTTATCTTCCAGGTCACTTATCCGTTCTTCTGCCTCATTTATTCTGCTATTGATCCCATCTAGAGTATTTTTCATTTCATTTATTGTGTTGTTCATCATTGTCTGTTTCATCTTTATTTCTTCTAGGTCCTTGTTAACTGCTTCTTGCATTTTGTCCATTCTATTTCCAAGATTTTGGATCATCTTTACTATCATTATTCTGAACTCTTTTTCAGGTAGACTGCCTATTTCCTCTTCATTTGTTAGGTCTGGTGGGTTTTTATCCTGCTCCTTCATCTGCTGTGTGTTTTTCTGTCTTCTCATTTTGCTTATCTTACTGTGATTGGGTTCACCTTTTTGCAGGCTGCAAGTTCGTAGCTCCCGTTGTTTTTGATGTCTGTCTCCAGTGGCTAAGGTTGGTTCAGTGCGTTGTGTAGGCTTCCTGGTGGAGGGGACTAGTGGCTGTGTTGTGGTGTATGAGGCTAGATCTTGTCTCTCTAGTGGGCAGGTCCACGTCTGGTGGTGTGTTTTGGGGTGTCTGTGGACTTATTATGATTTTAGGCAGCCTCTCTGCTAGTGGGTGGGGTTGTGTTCCTGTTTTGCTATATGGTTGGCATAGGTTGTCCAGCACTGTAGCTTGCTGGTCGTTGAGCGAAGCTGGGTGCTGGTGTTGAGATGGAGATCTCTGGGAGATTTTCGCCGTTTGATATTATGTGGGGCTGGGAGGTCTCTTCTTGACGAGTGTTCTGAAGTTGGCTCTCCCACCTCAGAGGCAGAGTCCTGACTCCTGGCTGGAGCAGCAAGAGCCTTTCATCCACTCGGCTCAGAATAAAAGGGAGAGAAAGTAGAGAGAATTAGTATAAGTAGGAGGAAATAGGAAAGAAACAGAAAGGAGGGAAAGAAGGAAGGAGGGAAGGAAGAAAGAGAAGAAAAGAAAGGAAGAAGGCAAGAAGGAAAGAAAGGAGGGAGTGAGGGAGGGAGGAGGGAAGGAAGGAAGGAATGAGGGAAGGAAGAAAAAAATACAGAAAGAAAGAAGATACAGTAAAATAAAATAAAGTTTAATAAAGTTATTGAATTAAAAAAATAATTATTTAGAGAAAAAAAAAGGGACGGATAGAACCTTAGGAAAAATGGTGGAAGCAAAGTTATAGAGACAAAATCTTACATAGAAGCATACACATATACCCTCACAAAAAGAGGTAAAGGGGAAAAAATCATAAAACTTGCTCTCCAAGTCCACCTCCTCAATTTGGGATGATTCGTTGTCTAAAAGAGGGAAGGAAGGAAGGAAAGATAGAAAGAAGGTAAAGTATAATAGAGTTCTTTAAATTAAAATTAATTATTAAGAAAAAAATAAAAAAAAAAATGGTCGGATAGAACGCTGGGACAAATGGTGGAAGCAAACCTATACAGACAAGATCTCACACAGAAGCATACACATACACATTCACAAAAAGAGGAAAAGGGGAAAAAATCATAGATCTTGCTCTAGAAGTCCGCCTCCTCAATTTGGGATGATTCGCTGTCTATTCATGTATTCCACAGAGGCAGGGTACATCAAATTGATTGTGTAGCTTTAATCCGCTGTTTCTGAGGCTGCTGGGAGAGATTTCCCTTTTTCTTCTTTGTTCTCACAGCTCACAGGGGCTCAGCTTTCGATTTGGCCCTGCCTCTGCGTGTAGGTCGCTGGAGGGCGTCTGTTTTTTGCTCAGACAGGACGGGGTTAAAGGAGCCACTGACTCGGGGGCTCTGGCACACTCTGGCCGGGGGGAGGGAGGGGCACGGAGTGCGGGGCAGGCCTGCGGTGGCAGAGGCCAGCGTGACGTTGCACCAGCCTGAGGCCCGCCGTGTGTTCTCCCTGAGAAATTGTCCCTGGATCCCGGGAACCTGGCAGTGGTGGGCTGCACAGGCTCCCCGGAAGAGGGGTGTGGATAGTGACCTGTGCTCGCACACAGGCCCCTTGGTGGTGGCAGCAGCAGCCTTAGCGTCTCCTGCCCGTCTCTGGGGTCCGTGCTTTTAGCCGCGGCTCGCGCCCGTTTCTGGAGTTCCTTTAGGCAGCGCTCTTAAAACCCCTCTCCTCACGCACCAGGAAACACAGAGGCAAGAAAAAGTCTCTTGCCTCCTCAGCAGGTGCAGACTTTTCCCCGGACTCCCTCCCGGCTAGCCGTGGCGCACTAACCCCTTCGGGCTATGTTCAAGCCGCCAACCCCAGTCCTCTCCCTGAGCTCCGACCGAAACCGAAACCGAGCCTCAGCTCGCAGCCCCGCCCGCCCCGGCGGGTGAGCACACAAGCCTCTCGGGCTGGTGAGTGCCGGTCGGCACCGATCCTCTGTGCGGGAATCTCCCCGCTTTGCCCTCCGCACCCCTGTTGCTGTGCTTTCCTCCGCGGCTCCGAAGCTCCCCGCTCCGCCTCACGCAATCTCTGCCCGCGAAGGGGCTTCCTAGTGTGTGGAGACCTTTCCTCCTTCACAGCTCCCTCCCACTGGTGCAGGTGCCGTCCCTATTCTATTGTCTCTGTTTTTAATTAATTTTTTCTTTTGCCCTACCCAGATACGTGGGGAGTTTCTTGCCTTTTGGGAGGTCTGAGGTCTTCTGCCAGCGTTCAGTAGGTGTTCTGTAGGAGTTGTTCCACATGTAGATGTGTTTCTGGTGTATTTGTGGGGAGGAAGGTGATCTCCGCGTCTTACTCCTCCACCATCTTTCCACCGCTCCTGTGATCTATTTTGAATTAAATTTTGTATAAGATATGAGACTTCTGTCAAAGTCCATTTTTTTGCCTACAGATATCTGTTTGCTCCAGCACCTTTAGTTGAAGTGGCTATCTTTCCTGTATTGAATTGCTTTTGCAACTTTGTCAAAAATTGGTTGGACATATTTATGTGAGTCTATTTTGGGTTCCCTATTCTGTTCCACTGATATGTGTCCAAACTTCTGCCAATGACACACAATCTTGATTACATTAGCTATATAATATCTTGAAATTAAGTAGACTGATTATGTTCACTTTATCTTTTCCAAAATTGTTTTAGCTATATCAAGTTACTTTGCCTTTTCATATAAATTTTAGAATATACTACTCAGCCATAAAAAGAAATGAAATTGAGTTATTTGTAGTGAGGTGGATGGACCTAGAGTCTGTCATACAGAGTGAAGTAAGTCGGAAAGAGAAAAACAAATACAATATGCCATACACATATATATGGAATCTAAAAAACAAAAAATGGTCATGAAGAACCTAGGGGCAAGACAGGAACAAAGACACAGACCTACTAGAGAATGGACTTGAGGACATGGGGAGGGGGAAGGGTAAGCTGGGACAAAATGAGAGAGTGGTAGTGTATAGATGGACATATATATACTACCAAATGTAAAATAGATAGCTAGTGGGAAGCAGTCGCATAGCACAGGGAGATCAGCTCGGTGCTTCGTGACCAGCTAGAGGGGTGGGATAGGGAGGGTGGGAGGGAGGAAGACGCAAGAGGGAAGAGATATGGGGATGTATGTATATGTATAACTGATCCACTTTATTATAAAGCAGAAATTAACACACCATTGTAAAGCAATTATACTCCAATAAAAACGTTAAAAAACATTTTAGGGGCTTCCCTGGTGGCGCAGTGGTTGAGAGTCCGCCTGCCGATGCAGGGGACACGGGTTCGTGCCCCGGTTCAGGAAGATCCCACATGCCGCGGAGTGGCTGGGCCCGTGAGCCATGGCCACTGAGCCTGCGCGTCCGGAGCCTTTGCTCTGCAAGGGGAGAGGCCACAACAGTGAGAAGCCCGCGTACCGCAAAAAAAACAAAACAAAACAAAACAACACCACCAAAAAAACACATTTTAGAATATACTTGTTTATATCTAAAAAAATATTGCAGGGGTTTTGATTTCCCTCATGAATATAGATGCAAAAGCCTCAGTAAAATATTAACCAATAGAATTCGGCCATGTAGTAAAAGAATTATAAAACATGACCAAACATATTTCACTGCAGGGATGCAAGGTTAGTCCAGCATTCAAAAAAATCAATCAATGTAATTCACCATATTAAGGGACTAAAGAAGAAAAATCACATGATCATATCAATTGATTCAGAAAAGACATTTAACAAAATTCAACACCCATTAATGGCATGGATGTCTTTGGGTTTATCCTGTTTGGGGTTTGGTTAACTTTTTGAGCATGTAGGTTTCTGTTTCTTGCCAAATTTGGGAAATTTCTAGCCATTTTTTCTTCGAGTACTTTATCAGCTCTGGCCTTTTCCTCCTCTCCTTTGGAAACACCATTGATACTAATGTTTGATTTTTTTTTATAATCCTACAGATCCCTGATACTCTATTTTTTTCCGTCTATTTTCTCTCTTTTGTTCAAAAAGTACTGGATAATTTCTACTGTTCAATCTTTAGTTCACTGATTCTTTCTCCTGTCCTCTCCATTCTGCTGTTGAGCCCATCTACTGAGGTTTCATTTTGAGGTTTGTATTTTTCAGTTCTAAAATTTCTCTTTTATTCTTCTTTTTGTCTTCTATGTCTTTGCTGAGGTTGTGTTTTCATTTGTTTCAAGCATGTTCATAATTTCTTATTGAAGCTTTTTATTTTATCATTCCTGTTTTAAAATCTTTTTCAGATCATTGTAACATCTCTGTCATCTCAGTGTTGGCCCCTATTGAGTGTCTTAATCAATCAGTTGAGAGTGGTCTCATTATTGCTGGGCAATGCTGAGTGTCCTAACTCTCCATGAAGCCTCCTCTGATGCCCCTACCGCTGCCAAGTGATGAGGAGAAAGGCTCCCTTAAAATGGTTGGGTGAAAGGTGGAAGTCTATGTTCTCTATATGAGCTCCACTGATACTGCGGGATGGAGAGGAGGACCTTGTTACCATCTGAGGTGGGAGGGAGGTGAAAATCCTGGCTCTCTACTGGCCTTCCTTGACACCACTCTGGTGGGGGTTTTGGGATGCCTCTTACAGCGTCATGAGTGTGGAAGTCTAGGCCTCTCACTTAGCCTTTGCTTGCATGAATGGAGATGAGGCCACAGTTTTCTCTATGGTATTTGACTGGAGTTGACCAGTTATTGTCTAAAAGCTTTTTGTCTTGCTAGGCTGCCTCTTTCCTGGTCCTTTAGCTAGAGAGACTAAGCTCTTTTGTCTGGGCTTGTTGGCATTTTCGGGTTGCTTGGCTTCTTCAGTTCCAAGTATGGGACGTATGAGACAAAAAGAAAACCCAAGAAACTCACTTCTTTGTTGTTTCTTGGGACTCTAAGTCCCTAGCTGGTCTGCTTCTTCTTTCAACCTCTCAAGTTTTCTTATGTTTGTCACATATATAATGCTCAGGGATTTTAGTTGTATTCAGTGGGAGAAATAGGAAAATTATGTACATTCCTGGAAGCAGAAGTCAGTTTTTTTCAATTAATGTATTTTCATCAAACAAATGCTCTCTTCTTGAGTTTGATAAATAAAAGAATCTAAAAAACTCAGAAAGGAACATGGACACTCTCAAAATACATACCCAGAATCTAAACACTCTTCATCACTGCTACCATTTTGGCTCAAACCATCATCATCTCCCATATGAATTATTGCAATTATCTCATGATTGCTCTCCCCTTGACTGCCTACTATCTAAATTTAATACAGCAGCCAGAGAGACTCTGTTAAAACGTAGTCTAATCACTGTGCCCTAAATCTTTCAAGGGCTCCCTGTCACCAAAGCCAAAATCCATACAGTGGCCTGTAAGGTCCCATACATTCTCCCCTCCCACCCCCATTTACCTCTGTTGACTCCTTTCCTCCTATTTTCCCCTCACTCACCCTGATGCTGCCACAGTGGCCTGCATGCTATTCTTTTAATATGTTGAATGTATTCCCACCTCAGAACCATTGCAGTTACTGCTTAGTTCATGTGGAAAATTATTGCCCCAGCTATCCTCATGGGTAGCTCTTTCATCTCCTGCAGATCATTGCTCAAACCTTCCTAGGCCTTTCTTGATTACCATATTTGAAACTGTAACTACCCATCACTCCCTCTACCCACCATGTCCCTCTTCTTCCTTTATTTCCGCACAATAATTTTCCTTCTAATAGATCATACAATTTACTAATTTATTTTGTGTATTCTCTGCCTCTCGCCATTAAAATATACATCCCACGAGGGACATGCTGTCTCATCTGCTGTTTCACTGTGGTGTTGTCCACATCAAGAACAGTGCCTAGCATATACTAAGTGCTTGATAAATATCTGTTGAATTAATAAATGATCTATGCGTCCAAGTTTCAGTGAGACAGAAATATCTTCATGACACAGCAATAGCTCTAGTGGTCTGATGGATGGCAGCTCTGATGATACAAACTGAATTCTAGTAAAGCTGCCTTTAGGAGCACTTAACACAGATCCTTGTTCTAGAGTTATGCCACTATATTTTTCAGATATTCTTTCTCCCTCTGCTTCTTACTGTCTTTCTCATTCTAGACTCACTACAAATTATGCTTTTTTTCAGTAATCTCCAGCCTAAAAAAATAACAATATTGAATCTGACTGGTCCAGTGAATTGTCATCACTCCTTGGCTTGAAAAAGATCCATATAACAGATCATATTATAGTCCAGTGACCAGGGACTACCCTTGGGTCAGCCACGGGTTGAGTGGTATAGTATGTGACCATCTCAGCTGGACACATGGCTTTGGGTAGTTCTCTCAAAAGCAGCAAGTGGGCAAGGCAGAGGCCCAAAGAGGAGATCCTTTTCTGATGTGCTAAGCCAATCTGTAGACTTGCAAAAATCTGTACAGATTTAAAAATGAAATCCTTAGATTCTTTCCTTGACTGTTCCATGTGTATACAAGCTACTCAGCCCACGCACACCTTAGAAAAATGGAAACAAGATCATGATTCAGCATTTATCAAAGGGATCCCTGACCTTTTCGACATTCTGCCCGGTAGAGAACTTCATTCCTCGAAGAACTTAAGAATCTATGCAACAAATAGCAAATAGTTTGATTTGACTCGACTTTTAGTTTTGAAATGAAATTGAATTTCAATACAAAACAAACAGAAAGGCTATCCCCTTGGGTTTATGCATTGTCAGAAAAGTGACAAAACCCTTTGCTTTGCAGCATATCCTGGAGGGGCCCTACAAAACCCTTGAGAGTTGTTGGGGGTGGGGTGCTGTGTCTCAGATCATATGGCCCTGCTGCAGTGCTTTTCTGAGCTCTCTGAGCTCCCTTGGAAGCATACAAAAATAAAGTAGAAACGTCAGAACCAAGTGCCGAGAGGCATGGTAAGTAGCGGACAGCAGTTTGGAGCCAGTGTGGATTTTGGATATTTGGTAGGAATCCTTTTCTGGCCCTACTCGGGCAAAAACTGTTTCCAGCTCACACAGCGTGATTAGGTTCACTGTATAATCTCTCACTTTTTATGTAACATAATAAATACATTATATACAACCTATTCTGTGACAAGCAGCTTTCAAAACACAGCAAAAAGTTGAGAAAAATAATATTAAGCATATTTTCTTTCTTAGGAAATTTCTATCACATCCAACAGCTCTTTGTTATTATGCTATTCTGTGGGCTTCTCCCCACTGCCCCCCATATCTAGTGATGAAAGGAAAAAGCTATTATGAATAAATCGTGATAAAGTTACTAAAGCCCAAAGAACCACTGGAATGATTTAATATGAGTATAATTAGTTTTGGAAAAATGGGCCAGTTTCAAATTTAGCAGAGGCTTTTGTTTTCACTTTTCTTCAGAATCATTTCCTTTTCCTTACTGAACACAAGATATTGATTATTAAGGAAACATTTATTTACTTTTCACTCAATACCAATTGACTTTGAAAGTAGAGTCAAAGAGTTTGACTTTTGTTGGTGACACATAGGCAGGTGCTATTAAGCAAAATGCACATACAGATAGCTTAGCTTTTTCAGCCCTCCTACCTTATAGATCGTTCCTCTATAATTGAGTATGCTTTAATTCCCCTGATTAGAGTGCAACACTACCCAAATTGAAAGGAGGTACATTAAATAGTAGCATGTCTGAGCTAGATGAATTATCTGCTGATGAGATTAGAATGACAAGTGATTACCATGCTTTTTTCATCTTCATTTGCCCAATTATCTTTACTTGTTTAATTATCCTGGATAGAAAGTGAGGCCAATAAAATGTCGAAGACAGAAATTTTTATCACTTTTGTACAGCTTTATACTGATAAACAGCCACCAAATAAAATAATCAGGACACAACAATGTCAATATTTAAAAAGTCAATTTTATTATATTGTTTTGTTAATATTTAGTGCACTTACTGTCAGAGCCATCTGAGGCAAGGTGAATCTGAGCAATCATTAAACAAAAGCCTTGAAAGAAGTTGTGCTCCATATTTTTGCTCTTCCCCTGTTTCTCTGGCTGTAGTGCTGTGATTTATTTCTGCAAGAGAAACCTGTTCATTTGGGTTGGTGTTTGAGTAGATCAGTCTCTGGAACAGGAAAAGTTACATTGCTTTTATTGTGTAAATCAAATTAATTCTGCACTTGTTAAGATTGTATGAAATTCAATCCTGAGTGTGTTTTTGGAGGCACCACCACTTCCCTAGAGGGAATCTTTCATGTTGCCTGAACATGAGGTCCCTGTTACCATTTTCGCTCCTGCTGCATGTTGCTGTTGACTTGTTTCTCACAGGGGTCCTCCCCCAGTTCTGCCTCAGAAACATTTAACACCGCCCCCAATATGTCTGTGATTCAAACCCTGCTTCCATGGACATTTCACAGCCAACACCAAATGTGGGGTCCCAAGAGTAAGGCACATATATCTGCCCTTTGAAGATACCCCCTAAACAACCATCACCCCCCCATGCTTGCAAAAGCCCTCTATCTCGTTCTCCTTCTCTCTCTCTCCCCCCCTCCTTACCTCCCCCCTTCCTCTCCCCCTCCCCTCTTTTTTGGTGTGCTCTCGCGTCCCAGCACCAACTTCTCTCCCCAACTTTATTCTCCTTCAGAAGTATTTTGGCTATTCTTGGCCCTCTACATTTCTATATAAATTTTAGAATCAGCCTCTAACTTTCATGAAAAAGCCTATTGGAATTTGGATGGAAATGCATTGAATCTATACATATATTTAGGAAGAAATGATATCTTTACAACTTTGACTCTTGTGATCCACAAACATGGCATTTCTCTCCATTTATTTAAACAAACTTTAATGTCTTCCATTTCAATTTTCATATCTCTGCTATGTTTACATAAAGGCACCGTTTAATTAATTAATTAATTTATAAGTGGTAACTATTTTTGGCTGTATTCTGTTACTGGTATGTAAAAATGCAATTGCTTTTGGTTTGATTTTTTTTTATGTCTGGCATTCTTATAAACTCTCTAATTCTAATATTTCTGTAACTTAGGAATTTTTTAAAGTTTATAATATAATCTGTTATTATAGGTCTAATTTACTTTTTATTTTTTCTTATCATGCCAAAAAGAATCCCACAGAATCATGTTGAATAGGAGCAATAATAGTAGGCATCTTTATCTGACTCCTGATTTTCTAGACTAAATGTCCTGAGAGGTTATTTTTTTGTTTTTTAATGAATAAATGTTGCATTTTCTTCATATATTGAGATCTTTAATGTGGTAAAGCGCTATCTTTTGTCAAGCTGTTTTTAATAAATTACAGGGTTTGTTTTGCTAATTTTTTATTTAGAATTTTTTGTATCTATATTCTTAAGTGGGGTGGACTTATACCATTGTTATCTGTTTCTGCTATCAAGATTATCATAACCTCATAAAATAGATTAAGGACTATTTTCTCTTTTTCTGTTCTCTGGGTGAGAAGTCACACTCCCAACCTTCTCCATGTTCACCTCATTTCTTGATTTTTTTGTGTGTATATTGATTTTTCTTGATACAAATAAAAGTAAATGCAAATATATGTATATTCTTATTCCTCCACCCCTGACTTTCTTATGCAAAAGACAGCATACATTATACACTGCTACAGACTGTGCTTTTAAAAAAATTTTAATCCATATCCTGAGAGCTTTTCACATTAATGCACAGTATGTCTACATTCTTCTTTATAGCTGCATAGTATTCCATTTAGTGACTTTACCAGAGTTCATTTAACAAGATTCCTATTGCTTTGCTGTTGCAAATAATGCTGCAGTAAATGCTGTGTAGAAATATCATTTCAAATATATCCTAATGTATCCATAGAATGAATTCTTTAAAATGGGAATGCTGTGTCAGAGAGCAAATGGATTTGTAATTTTTATAAGTATTGCCAAATTGCCCTCCATTGTGCACTGTATTGTATTCTTTACCAGCAGAGTAGGAGAGTACCTGTGTTCAGTAGGAAGACTGTAAACTATTGAGTCAACTTCTGCAACAGTTATAGAACATTTTACTTTTTCTGTCTTTTCTTTAGTTCTGGTAATTTGTATTTTCCTAGGAATTTATGCATTTTATCTAAATGTCTATCCATTTTTGCATATATACATTTGGTAATAATATAATTATCTTTCTTAATATTTTTCTGTATTTGTGGACATGAGCCCCTTTTCATTCCTAAGACTGTGTACTAATGGCTTCTCCCTGTTCTTAATCCATCTAACTAGGCAGGGTTTCTCAACTTTGACATTTGGGGTCAAATGATTCTGTTATTGGGGGCTGCCCTGTGCTTTGCAGGAGTTTTAGCATCTACCCACTACATGCCAGTAGCACTCCCCACCCCAGGTTGTATTTCCAATCACACTTTGCCGTCAGACACTGACAAGAGTGTCCTCTGGGAAAGGTTGTGAGAGGGGAGAGCAAAATTGCTCTCAGTCGCAGACCACTGATCTAGAAGTTTGAAAGTATTATGCCTAATCAAGGAATAAACTTTGGCTTTGTTAATTCTGTTTTTTTTTCCTTTTTCTAATTAATTGTTGCTCTTACCTTTGTTTATTTCTCTATTTAGACTTATTGATGTTTATTTTTATTTCCAGCTTTTTACAGTTTATATTTAATGCTTCAGTTTTCACCTTATATTTTTTCTAACATGAGCATTTAAGACTATGCATTTTCTTCTGAGTATCACTTAAAAACAACCCACAAGTAGGTGGAATTAGAGTTTAGTTTTACCTTTCAGTTTTAACTTTCATTATTCTTTTATCTATGGCCTTTTTAAAAAATGTTTTCATAATTTCCAAATTTATGATTTTTTAACTTTTTTTTTTTTTTTTTTGTGGTATGGGGGCCTCTCGCTGCCGTGGCCTCTCCCGTTGCGGAGCATGCGCAGGCTCAGCGGCCATGGCTCGCGGGCCCAGCCGCTCTGCAACACGTGGGATCTTCCCAGACCGGGGCACGAACCCGTGTACCCCTTCATCGGCAGGCGGACTCTCAACCACTGCGCCACCAGGGAAGCCCTAACTTATTTTTTTAAAAATCAATTTCTATCGTAATTGTCAAGAATGTGTCTGTGTAATTCTGCTTCTTTGATGTATATTGAAGCTTAGTTTATAGCTTAGAATGTGGTCAATAATTTTCATAAATGTTCCATGTGTTCCTGAAAAGAATGTCTAGTTACTGAATATAGTTTTCAATACAAGTCCATTGTCTCAGTTCTTCTCAAACATTTTCATATCATGTCTTACTAGGGTAAATGAATGAGGTTACTTGAGGTCAGATGAGACTGATCTGTGAGGCTCAAGACACCAACTGTCTGCACTTCCTAGAACAGAGGGAATCAAGTTCTGGGCCAACTTGTAACCCTTTCACAGTATAACAGTTTGCCAGAGCACAGCAGCTTATACGTTTTGCATTGGGTCAATATTAACTATATTTTCTGCATCTTCCAAATCCTTATTGATTTCTTTGTGTATTAATCCATAAATTACAGAGAAAGTTGTGTTTAAGTTGATGTGGCTCAGGGCAGGCCATGACAAAATACGCCAAAGCGGCATATTGATTATTTTTAAGTTATTTAAGAAACAGCCAGTGCCAGAAGGACCCTCTGACCCTCCTTTGTCCCCCTGAAAGCAGGAAATAAATCTCCCATATGAAAGGTAGCTTCCCTGCACCAGGAGGTAGACATCCTTATCACCAAAGATAGGGAATTAAGGCTGAGAAGGCTATGTAAACAAATTCTGCTTAGATTCTTCACTATTTAGTGTTCAGACCTAAGCTTCTTTGTCTTGTCAGTTCTTCACAAATTTATTGTTTCTTTGTCTAAAAGGTATAAAAGCTTCCTGCTTTGGTCCCTTCTCTGAGTTTCAGGTTTTTGGGGACCCCCATACATACAAAACTAAATTGGTTTTACTACTGTTAATCTGTCTTATTTTAATTTAATTATTATACCAGCCAGAAGAACCAGTAAAGGTAGAGGAAAAATTTCCTCCTTAACAAAGTCTCTTATTTTTATACTTTCTCCTTTTAGTTCTGTAAATTTTGGCTTTAGATATGATATTAGGTACATACAAATTAGAATCACTATATATTCTTAGTAAATGTTAACTTTATGAATTGCAATGATCCGCTTTATTATTGCTTTCTGTTTTCATGTCTATTTTGCCTAACATCATTATTTTGTTACTTGCTTATTATATCTTTTTGCATCATTTTAATTTTTTGTATCCTTATGTTTTAGATATATTACTTGTAGGCTGCCTATAGGTGGATTATTCCTCCGTTTTCAAATATTTGTGACATGTTATTCCTGATAAGTTAGTAGACAATCTCCTTGTTAAAATAAGAAAAATTGCAGTTATTGGCTTTAAGTTGTTCGATCATGATTGTCAGAGAACTGGAAAATGCCAGTGATTATTTCCTGTTATGACTTACTAGTACAACAAGTATTTATATTGTTTAAAAACACTGAGATGACAGTTACAATAATACTACCAGTTCAGGTAAGATAACTAATCAGAACTGCAAGTCTCTTTTGGTTGTTATTACAGGGCATGGCAACAATCTCTAAAGTCTTCAAAGTCTTACAAGAATCTTTTCTTCAAATGCTGCTTCCAAGGACAAATTTATATTAATAGAACAGTACAATTTGGTAATGGTTATGAATATTCACAAAATCTCCTTTTTGCGCAAGAGACGAGATTGATATTCTTGTGAATGTTCTCAATTTAATACCTTATCAAATCAGAACTTTTGAATTTGTTTTATGATGCAGAAAGCTCTCTATCTCTGTAACTTAAGGAGAGAGGGGACATCATTTCTTTTAGACTCCTCTTGTTAATTGTGAAGACTGGTACTTTTTTTAAGACAAGGCTTTGTAAACCTCATTACTTAGCATAAAAAGTAAAAAGCAGGCTTGCGACCTCATTTTTATTTGCAGAAATGGACTAAGAGATGAATGAGATTTTACTTATTAACGGTGAAAGAAGGTGTATATAGCATTAATCTTCCACATTCTGATACTGCAAATGAAGTATGTGTTATTCCTCACTGAATGCAAAGAATGCAAGAATGGCAAAATTGACAAAAAGATGTCAACAGACCCAGGCAAAGGTTTTCTCTTTTTTTTTTTTTTTTTTTGCGGTATGCGGGCCTCTCACTGTTGTGGCCTCTCCCGTTGCGGAGCACAGGCTCCGGACACGCAGGCTCGGCGGCCATGGCTCACGGGCCCAGGTGCTCCGCGGTAGGTGGGATCTTCGCGGACCGGGGCACGAACCCGTGTTCCCTGCATCGGCAGGCGGACTCTCAACCACTGCGCCACCAGGGAAGCCCCAGGTTTTCTCTTTTTTATGCGGTACGCGGGCCTTTCACTGTTGTGGCCTCTCCCGTTGTGAAACACAGGCTCCGGACGCGCAGGCTCAGCGGCCATGGCTCACGGGCCCAGCCGCTCCGCGGCATGTAGGATCTTCCTGAACCGGTGCACGAGCCCGTGTCCCCCAGCATCGGCAGGCGGACTCTCACCCACTGCGCCACCAGGGAAGCCCCAAAGGTATTTCATTTTTAAGGTAATCAAAGGTTTAAAAACTTATAGAGCAGGGGCCACTGAGGCACTCCTGGCTAGAGGAACAAGGAAACTTGCTTGCCTAAGTGCTCTACAACAAGAGGCTGCACACCTGCCTCCTGGTTAGAATCTGATCTCACTTCTCTATTGCTTTCCTCTGACCTATATCAGGGTTGAACTCTGCAGGCCACGTAATTTACATCTTTGCTGGAACCTTGTCTTCCAGGGCCAGCTGGGCTGACTGAATTAGGTCAAACTGATAACAATTTGGTAATTAAAAGTACAGCAAGTGTTATTGTACCTAACAATTTGATAGGAAGATTTAGAGTGGCAAACTAGTTGTTTAATATTTATTTAAAATATTTAAAATATCTTGCCAGTTTCTTTTCAGTGATCTCTTAAGGCACAATTTTATTCTTTTGATTGTATTTCCTCTGAACTTGTAAATAATCAATAACGGTATGCAAATTTAGTTTTCAAAATCATATATAAAACAGTCTAAATTAAAAAGAAAAAGGTCTAAATTTTGGGCTTCCCTGGTGGCGCAGTGGTTGAGAGTCCGCCTGCCGATGCAGGGGATACGGGTTCGTGCCCCGGTCTGGGAGGATCCCACATGCCGTGGAGCGGCTGGGCCCGTGAGCCATGGCCGTTGAGCCTGCTCGGCGGGAGCCTGTGCTCCGCAATGGGAGAGGCCACAACAGTGAGAGGCCCACATACAGCAAAAAAAAAAAAAAAAAAAAAAGAAAAAGGTCTAAATTTTAATGTAGAGGAAACAAGTTTATGCATATGTGAGGAATTTCAATATGTATTTATCTTCCTGAAAACTGGCTTTTCTTTAATCTCTAAGATTATTCTGACTGGTATGGAACAGATACTGTGCATGGATATATACCAATGGATCTCATTCTGCCAACCCCCCGAACCCCAAACAACACTATTTTATCACTCCTTATTTCCTGCTGGAGAAAAGTTAGCTAAAGAATGAAACCAAGATATTTGTGGATGCATTACTTAGATGAGGCCCACCTGGAAGTAACAGAAACATCAAAATAGCAATGGCTTAAATAAAACAGAAATTTCTCTCTCACGTTAAAGAAGCTGGATACAGTTGGTCCAAGATTGGAATGATGTTGCATGTGTTAGGGCCTTAGGCTCTTCCTGTTGTTTCTCTGCCATCTTTAGCCTGTGGCTTCCATCCTGTGATCTAACATGGCTGCTCAAATTCAGCCATCACATCTTGTTTTTTTTTAATTGAATTATAGTTGATTTATAATATTGTGTTAGTTTCTGGTATACAGTAAAGTGATTCAGTTATGTATATATATATATACATTTTTATATTCTTTTCCATTATGGTTTATTACAGGATGTTGAATATAGTTCACTGTACTATATGGTAGGACCTTGTTGTTTCTCTATTTTATATATAGTAGTTTGTATCTGCTAATCCCAAACCCCTAATTAGCCCTCCCCCACCTCATTTCCCCTTTGGTAACCATAAGTTTTTCTATGTCTGTGATTATGTTTCTGTTTTGTAAATAAGTTTATTTGTATCATATTTTAGATTCCACATATAAATGATACCATGCGGTGTATGTCTTTCTCTTTCTGATTTACTTCACTTAGTATGATAATCTCTAGGTCCATCTGTGTTGCTGCAAATGGCATTATTTCATTCTTTTTATGGCTGAGTAGTATTCCATTGTCTAGGTATACCACATTTTCCTTATCCATTCATCTGTTGATGAACACTTAAGTTGCTTCCTTATCTTGGCAATTATAAATAATGCTGCTATGAACGTTGGGGTGCATGTACTTTTTCAAATTAGAGTTTTCTCCAGATATGTGCCCAAGAGTGGGATTGTTGAATCATATGTCAGCCATCTCATCTTTATTCCAGCTAGAGAAAAAGACTACCTGAGTAGGCCACACCCAGCTTCAGGGGGGAAAGTTGTTCCAGCAGTTATGCACCCAGCATCAATTGCACAGGACAAAGTTAAACAGGCAAGGAAGGGCTTCCCTGGTGGTGCAGTGGTTGAGAGTCTGCCTGCCAATGCAGGGGCATGAGTTCGTGCCCCGGTCCAGGAGGATCCCACGTGCCGCAGAGTGGCTGGGCCCGTGAGCCATGGCTGCTGAGCCTGTGCGTCCGGAGCCTGTGCTCTGCAATGGGAGAGGCCACAGCAGTGAGAGGCCCGCGTACCAGAAAACAAAAACAAAAACAAAAAAAACAGGCAAGGAAGACTGTATTCAAGACTGTTGCAATAGAAGGGGGAGACTGAACTCAACTCCACTGAAACAAAGGAGTGGAAAAATTTTAGGAGCTGGGGTGCGGTACACTTAGGCCACCTGTTTGCTAATTGGCCTTACCCAAATGAAATGTAAATTTTCTCCTATCTCCATGACAGAAGGTAGTTTTACAACTTGGAGCAAGGTACCCACTAGAGTTAGGCATCTACCCTCCCTAGGAGACTGAGAAATAATGTTTACATTTCAAAGAAGTGGTTCCCAGGACCTTGAGAAAGCCGTCCCCTGGGTCCTCAAACTGCCAAGAGGCTCCTAAGGAAATTTATATACATTTCAAAGGGGACAAAGAAGTCATTTGTAATTACAAGTATTTTAAATTGAATACTCCAGGAGAAGGGAGGTCGGGGACTTATAGTCAGGAAGAGATCTGTCTAAAATTTTTCAAGCTGGGGAAATATTAAGGCCTGCTTGGTCACCAGTTAAAAAATCAAGTTTCTATACTGAGAAAGAATAAATGGGAGAATAAAAATTGGAGAACTACTGACAGTTTGCTCCTGCTGGCTCAATAGTTTTCTCTCTCTGTTCTTTGAAGAAAGACTACAAAAACACAATAATGCTTAATTCAAAAATTAATCTTTCTATTGGTAGAATTTGAGCTACTTCTATTGTTTGTGTGGTAAAGGCCAGTAGATAAGACTCTTATAGCCTGCTGAATTTCTTCCACCACCAGGGTTGTATATTTGCGGTGTTTATCTCTAAACTTGCTAGCTATACTTGTTATCGTAATTACATAAGATAATTATTATGTGTCCTAATGAAATATGGGTGTGGATAGAACTTTCTGTATGATAATTAAGTTCACTGTTTTGCCAAGAAAAAAATAAATGTGACTTGCTTAAAAATTGCTGCCAAATTAGATGTGGGTAAAGTTCCCATAAAAGTCTTGGAAGAAAAGGTCTAGAGGGATTCTGCACTTACATTTCATCACAAATGTTTTTAAGTTCTAATTTCACTTTAAAGAAACTAAAACTGGGACTATAGACAGTGTTTTATGGGCAGTGAGAATTATACAAGATGGCATGGAACTCCTATCATAGGCTTTCTTAAGAAATGGTCTTGCCCTACATCAAAAGTTTAATAAAAAATATTTATACATTTTAAGTTAAAATGCTAATGGTACCTTTTTATTACTCAACACTTGGACCAGTTTTTAAAATTAATCTACCAACTACTGTCTCAATCAAGTTAGATGAAAATAAAACCAAACCAAATATCTACTAACTCTCAAGGTTGGTGACGGATACTGATTTGTTAAGAGGGTTCTTTATTATATCAAAGGCAGCTGAAGACAGTACTCATTGAAACTCTTATTCCATTCTTTCCATTTTGATTAAAATAAAATTTTCTCTGATTCTAAATGAGATAACGTTCAACTCTGTGTTCGAAATTAGACAAAATTGAGCACAAAACAAGGTTTTAGCTTTAACATTGGAATTCTTTTTGCAAGTGTGTTTTGGAGTGAACTTGACTTAGCATCCAAAGTCACCGAAGCAATGACATCTATTTCTTTCCCCTAAAATTGGGATACAAGACTGATAAAGAAGTGCCTAGGTATTTAAAGGCAAGTGGCATTAATAAAATACTAGCTTGTAAAAAACACTTTAATATGAACATTTTGTGGTAGAAGTCTTGGTGTTTATTGAAAGCTACAGACTGTCAGTTAAATGGACTTACATTTAGATTCGTCCTAAACTAGAGAGGTTCTTAGTATTGTGAAAACTACCATAAATTTCATTATTTTTCAACATTTTTAAGAATACTTTTTTTCAATTTGTTTTAGTTAGCTTCTTTTGATTTTAAATACTAGAAATAGAGAGAGATCATTATGATTAAATAGGTAGGGTGTAAGGACAATCCAAAACTAGGGCTCAAGGTGCTTTTAACCAATTGAAGGTATCCGTTTCTCAACAGATCCAGCTCTGGACTTGGACTGCTTGTTCAAATCCTGAACCTGTAATTTATTTGTGCAATATTGGGCAAGTTAATCTTTATCAGTCTTGGTTTTCTCATCTGTAAGATTATGATTATAATAGCATCCATCTTTTAGGGTGTTACATAATTAAATTATATATGCAGGTAAGCACTTAGACCAGTGTCTTGCACTTAGTAAGTTCTTAATAAATAATAGTTATACTGATTTTCTAATTAATCTGACCACTTATAGAGTCTTGAATTCCATTCTCTACCAACTATCTCCTTGTGTTTACTCTTAGTTTCTGTCCCCTTGCAATTGTGCCTTGTTTCCCAAGGCCCCATATCTGTTTAATAGCATCCTTTTGGCTCAGCCCCCACTGATAACTGTCCAATCTGTAGATTGGTTTAGAGGATGCGCTGTCTTGCCATGACATCTTAGGTGGTAGAAGCTATGAGTAGGTAAGGCAGCTTCTTCAGAAGAGGTTAAAGGAACAGCAAGCATCATTACTAGAGCATCTGTCAAATTTGTATTCTTTCTTGTTATCTTCTCTAAATTTTGTTTAGTGTCTTAATATAAATTATCAATTCTGTGAAGGCAAAACCTCAGAGAGATTTAAGCATATTTCAAAACTAATCATTCTGCCTTTACTCTTCTAGAAATAAGTCCTTTAATACCAAAGGAAAATGAGTTATTGTTCCTATTCTTGAGATTTAAGTTGAACTTTTTGGGACCTTAAGATATTTTCAGTGATAATCTTAAGACTTTGGAATTCATCTGTTTTTCTAGTCAAAAATGTTCTCTATATTTTCTTCTGTACATTTTCTTTTTCAGTTGAAATGTGAAAATTTATAATGATACTCCTCCTGGGACATAATCTCTGAGAACTGTCATAGGTGAAGTGTATATATATTTTTAATGATTGCATGATGATCAGTAATTCATAGCTTATTAATTAACATTTCAAGGAGTCCTGATTAGGTTATAGAATTACACAAAATTACACTAAAAATATATTGTAAAATTACATTAAAGTGAAATGAGGTGCTTGGGGTTCTGCTTCTCATCAAGATAGAATAACATCTTGGATTTATCCTCTCACTTGAATATATTCCCTCCCACTTTAAACAACTAAAATCCAGACAACGTATATGAGACAATGATACTCAAGACTTTGAACATCAGGCAATGAAGAAAAATGATCCCTGAAAGATGGGAAATAAATGAGGTGAACCCTACTATTGCCTATCTTATTGCCTGGAGAAAGTTTTCAGGCCCTAGAGCAGGTAGAGGGAGTGTAAGTATTGACCACTGATCTCCTGAACTGAGGAGATGAAGCTGCAGGTCAAGAGAAACCAAGAAGGCAGAGTACTGAATAGGAAAAAGTTGCATATAGAGAGAACTCTGGAGATGTGTAAAGAGTCCCCACTGAGGATTCAGCTGAATACTGATCAGTGCATGAATATAAGAAAACTAGCAAAGCTTGGGGAAAACCTAGAAAAAAGAGTAGAGAAAACAGTGCCTATGGCTCACAAAAGGCTGGGAATAGTACTTGTTTTCAACAGCTGGGGTGAAAAACCTCATAATTCAGAGGGTCAGAATAGCTTTTTACCTAAGTTAAATTCAGCCTATTACTGAGGCAAGACCCTACTCTGGTCCTGCTTAACAAAGTTTAAAAAGCAAGACTAAAGAATCAATTTGTGTCCAAGTAACTTGACCATTCCCAGAACAAAACTCAAGAATATCATAGGATTACAAAAATATCTATCACCAAACAAAGTAAAATTCACAGTATTTTCTGCCTAATGAAAAATTACCAAGAATTTTTGAAAGTAGGAAAATACAACCCAGAATGAGAAAAATCAATCAGTTGAAACTCTGAATGACAGATGATAGAACTAGATAACAACATTAAAACAGTTGTTATAACTGTATTCAATATGTACAAGAAGTTAGAAGATTAAACATGTTTGATAGAGACATGAAAGATGCAAGAAGAAAATACCCAAACTGAATTTATGGAGATAAAAACTAAATTGTCTGAGATTAAAAATATCTCTCAGGGATTATTGACAGATAGACATTTTAGAATTAGTGACCTTGAAGACACAGCAAGAGAAATTATCCAAAATAAAACACAGAAGAAAAAAAAAGACTGAAATAAACATAAGTAAAATGTAGAAAAATTTGCAAGTAGTTGAAGAACCTGGAAATGGGGAATGGGATAAAAAAATATATTTAAAGAAATATTGCATATTGTTTAAAACCAGTGATAAAAAAAATCTTAAAACAATCAGAGAAGAATAAGAACACAGAGGGACAAAGACAAGTATGACACCAGATTTTTCTTCAGAAACAATGCAACTAAGAAATCCATAGAACAGTATCTTTGAATCACTGAAAGAAACATATAGTCAACTCAACCTTGAAATTTTTTACCCAGTGAAAATATCTTTCAAAAATGAAGGCAGATAAAGACTTTCTCAGATACATAAATGCTGAGGGAATTCATCAACAGCAGGCTTGAAAAATAAATGTTAAAGGAAGTCCTTTAAGCTGAAGAATACTGATACTAGATGGAAGCCTGGATCTATACAAAGCATTGAGGGGTTTTAGAAATGTTAACTACAGGGCTAAACATGAAGACATTTTTTAAAAATTGTTTAAGCCTTTTAAAAAGATAATTGGGGCTTCCCTGGTGGCGCAGTGGTTGAGAGTCCGCCTGCCTATGCAGGGGACGTGGGTTCGTGCCCCGGTCTGGGAAGATCTCACATGCCGCGGAGCGGCTGGGCCCGTGAGCCATGGCCACTGAGCCTGCGCATCTGGAGCCTGTGCTCCACAACAGGAGAGGCCACAACAGTGAGAGGCCCGTGTACTGCAAAAAAAAAAAAAAAAAAAAGAGAGATAATTGGCCTTTTAAAGTAAAAAATAATAACAATGCATAAAATGTATAAAACCCGGAGCACAAAGGTCAGAGGAGGGAAGTAAAAGTTCACTGTTTTAAGATTTAAAGAGGTATTATATCATTTGAATGTAGACTGTAATGAGTTAGAGATGTTTATTAATAGCTCTAAGAAATTACCAAAATAACACAACATAGATTTGTAACTAATTATCCAACAATGAAGATAAAATGGGATCATAAAAAAAATACTGATGTAATCTAGAAGAAGTCATAAAAAGAGGAAAAAATAAAGAACAAATGGGACAAATAAAAAACAGATACCAAGAGTGTTGCTTTTAACCCAACCATATCAATAATTGCATTAAATGAAAATAGGTTAAACACCCCAATTAAATGAGAGATTTTCAGACTGGATTTTTTTAAAAAGTAAAACAAACTATATGTTGCCTACAAAAAATGCACTTTAAATATAAAGATGTAACTAGGTTGAAAAAGGATATAAAAAGATATTTCATGCTAACATTAATCAAAAGCTAGAATAACAATATTAATATTAGACAAAGTAGATTTCAGAGAAAACAATACTACCAAGGATAAAGAGGGTCATTTCATAGTGATAAAGATTAAATTCATCAAAAAAATAGTGCATTTGAACATGTGTGCCCTTAATAATAGAGCTTCAAAAAACATAAAGCAACAACTGACAGAATAGTATGGAGAAATAGGCAAATGTACAATTATAGTCAGAGATTTCAACATTCCCCTCTCAATAACTGATAGAACAAGTAGGCAAAATCAGTGAGGATACAGAAGACTTGAAAAGCTCTATCAACCAAATTGGCCTAATTGACATTTATAGAACACTCTACCAACAACAATAGAATATACATCTTCTTTTTTCAAGTGTACACCATCATCCATCAAGATAGACTATATTCTGACAAGAAAGGCTCAATAAATATAAAAAGATTCAAGTCGTATGTTCTATGACCACAATAGAAGTAAATTAGAAGTCAACAACAGAAAGAGATCTGGAAAATCCTCAAATATTTGGAAACTATATACATTTATAAATAACCCATGGGTCAAAGAAGAAATCAAAAGGGAAATTGAAAGTGCTTGAAATGAATGAATATGAAAGCACATATCAAAATTTGTGGGATGCAGCTAAAGCAAAACAATATTTTTATAAAGGGAAATTTATGAGACTAAATCCCTATTTTAGACAAGAAAAGTTTTGTATTAATGACCTCAGTTTCCACCTTAAAATGCTAAAAAAAAGAACAAATGAAACACAAAATAGGCAGAAGAAAGGATATAATATAGATCAGAGGGTAAATCAATGAAACAGAAAATGTAAAAACAATAGAAAAATTATGTGAACAATAACTTGTTCTTCAGGAAATCAATAAAATTGATAAATCTCTAGATGGGGAAAAAAGAAGAAAATTATCAGTATCAAAGAGAAGTGAAATCACTACCAATTCTACAGACATTAAAAGAATAATATGAGAATATTTTGAACAACTTTATGCCAATAAATTTAACAACTTAGATGAGAGGGACAATTTCCTCAAAAGACACAAATTTACAAAGTTCACTCAACAAGAAATAGGTAACTTGAAAAGCCTTATATCTATTAAAGAATTTAAATTTGTAGCTAAAAACCTTCCTGACTAATGGGCATCAGATATATCTGGTACAAAAAACTTTAAAATATTTTGGAATTCAAATGATATAAACCAGAGGCAAAAAATTCAAATATTTCCAGGTGCCAGGTAAATAATGTAAGTGAATGATGTGGAATAATTACAGGAAAAAACAACTGCCAAAAATACAATCTAACTTTATTTTTACTGAACCATGGTATATATAGAAATGCAACAACATAAACATATATGATAGCAAAGATTTTATTTTAAATTAAACATAAAAACTTAAAGTCAGTATGTAATTATTAACTTTATCTGTTGTGGGTTTTTCTTGGCTCTTCTCTGGAATCAGAAACTTGATTCCTCTTCTTCTGTCCTTAAATATTAGTATTTTTGTCTTTCCTATGGCATTGTGGACAACTTAAAATATTTTACTTTGTCATCAGCATTTAATTTTCTACAGATTCATAATGGAAAATAATTATTGACAGAAGTAGGCACTTCCAAATATGGATAGAATTCTTTCACAAAATGTGCTCTTCCTTCCTCTCTTTACTTGGGTGGCTTCTTCTCATTGTTCAGTTCTCAGAATTAAAATTTCTTCTTCAGAGATGCCCTCTCTCCATTATCTCTTTCTTCTGTTTTCTTAATAGTATTTTTCTTACTAGTAGCTACACTTTTCTTTGTTAACCTGTTACTCATCTTTTCTCCTAGCCTGTAGTTCAACGGGTACAGAGTCTCAGTTTCCCTCATCATTGTATAACTTAGTACATAAACTGCCTCAGGAGTTCCACAAACAATTGAAGAAAGAGTGACTAAGCTCTGGTCAGAGGGCAGGACTGATAGCCATCATGTACAATTTTCTTGGTCAGTGATGATTTGAGGCCGAATTAAACGCCTACTCCAAATGGGGAGAGATAGAAAGTTTTTTTTTTTTTTTTTTTTGGAGGGCAATTTAAGAGCACTTATGAGTTTAAATAGGACACACACTTTGACCGAACTCTTGGTCTTTCAGAAATATATTCTGTAGAGACTTACAGAATGCACACCTTTTAAAGCAGCAATTCTTTTCCTAGACATTTAGCCTCAAGGAGAAGTCAGACAAGTACCAACTATGTGCTGAGATGCATTCTCATTACAATGTTATTTGTAAAAGCAAAAAAACAGAGCTAAATGTACTTCAAAATTATTTAAATGAGTTTTGGTATAATCATCAATGAAATGCTATGCAGGCATTAAAATTATAACCGTAGTTAGTTGCAGTTAAAAATAACAGTGGAAATAAATCTATATTATTGTTAAGTGAAACAAGTTTAAATAATATGTATAAACTAATCATTCCCCTTTTTTCTTTTTTGGTTACAAAAACAACTAATGGTCATATATGTGGGTATATATATGGTCATGCCCAGAAAAACATCTAGGAGAATATATAGAAAGCTGATCACAGTAATTATCTCTGGCTAGTAGAATATCTAAATTCTTTTTGATACTGTTTATTGTTACAAGGAATATGCATTAATTTTATAATAATATTTAGAACTAATAAAGATATTTCCATTTGTGAAAAATATTTCTTAAGAAGATTATCCCTCCTCTCTTAGAAATAAGTTTTAATGTCTCCCATGCCTTTCAGTCAGAAATTTCTTCCAATTATGGGATGTTTCACACTGATGAGAAACGAGAACTGTTTAAAAAAAAAACATTGACTTTTATTTCTCTTTCAACATGATCCAGAATATATTTATGCTTAAAACCTTTTTTTTTTTTGGTTTATTTCGCTGAGTATTAATAATTGTTTTGAAGTTATGATTTTGTTATCAGGATCAATTTGCAAACTTGATTTCATTTACATTTGACTACATCAGTATTTTTTAAGTGAATTCAAATAACTAATTTAAATAACTAATTTGTATGGTATTCCATTTGCTGTGTATAACATAAGCTCTGTATAAAAGGTAAGCCACCATCTTACCAACAGACGATCAGCTCATCACCCTGACAAATCATGTGGTGTCACATGGGGTCTTCATTTCTTTAACAACCACTTCCAGTAAGAGCTGGGTCACTGAGCTAGATCCATAGTCCAGCTAGTTTACAGTTTCTTTCTGTGCACGGATCAATCCAAACAGCCTGATGGGATCATCATGAATGTTTTCCTCTATTGCCTGGCTTTCTGGTGGGAAACTGTCCACCAAAGTGGTCTTAGAAAGGTTGATGTCCATTGCATGTACCTGCCCATCTTCATCCTTGTCTGACAAATAAGTTTTCTGTTTCTTGTGCTTTCTGCGCTTCCCCTCACAGCTGTGATCTAGTGAGGCATAGAATATCTTTGCTTCAGTTTCCTAGAAAGAAAGGTATATTAATTCTTCATTGTTAGCCATTCTTTAACTTTGATAACCTCTGGGTATTTCTAAGGCCTATAAAAAACACACAGTTTGTTTTCTGGGCTTCAGCTACCTTATTTGCCAAATTTCTCAATTAGGATGATAAGACTTTGGGGTGGAAAATGCTTAAGTGATCTTTTTCTGTGTATAGTTTTATTTCTTTTTATACTCAAAATATACATGAACCTTTTAGATGGATTTTTACCTGCCTCTCCCCCTGCTTTCACCTCAGGGAGTGCCTGCCCTATGTTTCGCCTATCAAGGAACAATACTGATTTGTTAAACTGGGAACAAAGCATGACAGGAAGGAATTTAACCAATCAAAAATCTGCTTTACATATGTTTAATACTTGGTCATTTGATGGTACCCTCAAAACTCCCAAATTTTTCTACATTTTTGAGACTCAGAAGTATAATGTTAGGGACTTCCCTGGTGGCACAGTGGTTAAGAATCCTCCTGCCAATGCAGGGGACACGGGTTCGATCCCTGATCCAGAAAGATCCCACATGCCGCAGAGTAACTAAGCCCATGTGCTACAACTACTGAGCCTGTGCTCTAGAGTCTGCACGCCACAGCTACTGAACCCATGTGCCACAACTACTGAAGCCCGCATGCCTAGAGCCTGTGCTCCGCAACAAAAGAAGCCACCGCAATGAGAAGCCCGTGCACTGCAACAAAGAGTAGCCCCCACTCGCCACAACTGGAGAAAGCCCACGTACAGCAACAAAGACCCAAGGCAGCAATAAATAAATATTAAAATCGGGTAAAAAAAAAAGAACTATATGTGTTTGCTACATTATAAAAAAAAAGTATAAGGTTAACTGTCCATTTATATGACTGGCATTTGGCAAGAATTGCATTTCCCATTTTCCCATTTTTTCCTTTTTTTCCTTTTTTTTTTACTTCCTTCTTGCCTACCTGTCCCCAGATCCTGTTTGAGCTCCTTTAGGTTGGTCTTGGAGATACTCATTTGCATCCAAGAAAGCCTGGTAGTCCTGTCTGGCCTAGAGCTGCGTCAGTACTAGAATAAGAAGGGCAGGAGACTAGAGAAACTTGGGAAAAGCAATAGGCCTGAAGACAAGACCTTGAATTTGGTGTTTGAAAGTTTAGGATTGAATTCCAGCTCTGTAATATACTGGTCATGGGACCTTGGGCAGTTTTTATTTGTTTGTTTGTTTGTTTGTTTTAACTATTTTGAGCCTCTTGCTATAAAATGAGAGTACCTATCTTGCAACATTATTAGCAAATAGAGATAATATACAGTTGACCCTTGAACAACATGGGGGTTAGGGATGCCAACCCCTTGAGCAGGTAAAAGTGCACATATAATTTTACAGTCAGCCCCTCCATTTCCGTAGTTCCACATCCACAAATTCAACTAACCCCTCACCATGTAGCACTGTAGTATGCATCTGGTGAAAACAGCGTTTAAGCAGCCCTGCACGGTTCAAACCTGGTTTTTCAAGGTTATCAGAGCTGTAGGCTAAATTATCAGAGTTGTATGCTAAAACTTTAGGACAGCTATTGAATAAACCAAAATATTCTGTATCAAGGATTTACCATTCAGAGTAAGCCAAAGGTATATCAATTTGTGGAGTCTAGGGTAAAGAAGCAACATTTGGATTAACAAAACCCCTATGCATGGATAAGCTTCTCCCTGTAGGCACTTGTTTTCATGCTAAAAGTTAAATGTCTTAAATCTTCTCTGCCAGGCAGGGGGATGGCTCTATTTACAACCTCTCTTGTATGTTTGTCTGACTTTTTATTTGTAAAATAATCATTTCTGGAAAATTGTATAGAAGATAAGTAACTTGTATCTTTGCTTGAGTCTCTACACTCTGCCAGTTAGCCCATATACTGTCTTCAAGTTATCTTCCTAAGACATAACTTCAATATTTTACCATTCTGTCTCAAAAATTTTAGCCTAGAATCTGAATTTTATAGCATGGCATTCAAGGTTTTCTATGCTTATACTTCCACACTTTCTATTTTGATTCCCAGTACTCCCCTACATAAACTCTCTATTTCAAGCAAACTGGACATTTCACTGCTTCCTGAATACACCTCATGCTTTTCAGACCTGCTTTGCCTTTGACTAGATAGATAGAGAAGATGTCAGTGAAGTTAGAAAAATAACCAAAAGGCACTCGGTAATACAAAGGGGTGGATATCTTTTTTGGCTGTCCAGCACTTTGTTCTATTCTCTTTCTTTGATAAATTCTCCATTTTCCTTTAGGAAATTTCCCTCTTCTATCTGGTCCTGGAGAGCCTATCAATCACAATACTGTACTCCAAGCTTAGCACAGGATTAAGCATGCAACCCAGGCTGGAACCAATTACACTACCCATCCTCCTGCCAACAGAAGTTGGCCCAAGGGTGGACATGTGACTTCAGTAGAGCCAATTACATGGCATCTTTGGGATTGAGGTACAGTTGCAGAAATAGAAAAGATATCTTTTTCTGGATTTGGGAGGAAGAAAATCTGAGTCTCCAGTGGCTTTCCCAGCCTCAATGGAAGAGTCTGTTGGTAATAGAAGAGAATGAAGTCAGTAACAGAGAAGCAGGGTGAAGAAATGGAGAGAGCTCTCATATTCAATCATTTCAAAAACAAAAGACACCCTTTCATCTCCCAGTTACATGAGCCAGTGATTTCCCTTTTATGCCAAAGTGGTTTGAACTGGGTTTTTGCACTTATAACTGAAAGCAAGTAATGTATGTCTGGTCAACAACTGGTCCACTTTATCAAGTCCTGCAGAGTTCAAAGAACAAGAGTCCTGAGAAAGCACCACAACGTGTACGTGTAATAGTCATTTGTGACTTCCAGAGTGTTGTTTTACTTGAATAAATGCATGAAAAACATAGACAGGAAAAAAGAATTTGTATCTATGAAAAGAAATGGAAACCATGGAGGAAAGTAAAAACCAGTTTAGGAATTAGAGAGAAAAACAGGTTGAAGTAGAACTTCATTGTTTTATTTGTTTTTAAATATTGCAGAGATTTGTATATATTGGTAGGTCAATAGTAATTCATTTAAAGAAAGAAATGGAGACAAATTAAATAGTTGAATGTGCAAGATCTTGAAGGAAATAGGAGAACTACTCAAGAGCACAAGTAGGAGTATTGGCTTTGGAAAGAGGAGAGGCTGCTTCTGACATAGGAGGGAAAGGAGGGATAGGTGAGAGGTTTTAACAGGAGGATAAGAGAAGAGAAACACGTTCACACTTGCATCCTTCAAATTTTTTTAAGACATGGGAACTCTCATGAACTCATTTTATCGTTAGGTTTCCTGATCATCTCTTCCTAGTTAATAGTAGACTTAGATACTGAAATTACAACTTCTGAACTGTACACATCATTTTCAAAGGGCAAGAAGCTTATTCCCTTTTCCAACAAACACTTTATCCATCAGGCTTTATTGCATTATATTATAGATTCTTTATGCTTTTGTAATTGACCAAAGTAACTATGTATCACAGTAGCTAACTGGGTAGTGTTTTTTTGTTTGTTTGTTTGTTTGTTTGTTTTTTGCGGTACGCGGGCCTCTCACTGCTGTGGCCTCTCCCGTTGTGGAGCACAGGCTCCGGACGCGCAGGCTCAGCGGCCATGGCTCACGGGCCCAGCCGCTCCACGGCATGTGAGATCTTCCCGGACCGGGGCACGAACCCGTGTCCCCTGCATCAGCAGGCGGACTCTCAACCACTGCGCCACCAGGGAAGCCCTGGGTAGTGTTTTTGATGATAATGGTCATTCTCATAAAATGGAATTGAGCAAATATGAAGAGATGACTTCTGGGTGGGATAAACTGGGAGACTGGGATTGACATATACACACTATTATATGTAAAATAGATAACTAATAAGAACCTGCTGTATAGCACAGGAAACTCTACACAGTACTCTGTAATGACCTATCTGGGAATAGAATCTGAAAAAGAGTGGATATATGTATATGTATAACTGATTTACTTTGCTGAATACCTGAAACTAACACAACATTGTAAATCAACTATACTCCAATAAAAATTAATTTAAAAAACCAAAGAGATTACTTCTAATTTTTGAAATCGGGCTTCCCTGGTGGCGCAGTGGTTGGGAGTCCACCTGCCGATGCAGGGGACACAGGTTCGCACCCCGGTGGGAAGATCCCACATGACGCAGAGCAGCCGGGCCTGTGAGCCATGTCCTCTGAGCCTGCGTGTCCGGAGCCTGTGCTCCACAACGGGAGAGGCCACAGCAGTGAGAGGCCCGCATACCGAAAAAAAAAAAAAAAAAGAAAGAAAGAAAGAAAGAATTTTTGAAATTAAATTTGTCAGAAGGGTGAAATAGAATGAAGACTAATCTCCCTAGAAGTGTCTTTAAATATATAATTTATAAAGTAGCAGACTTTGAAAGATATTTTAAGGCTTTGCACAATTTCCAGTTGAGTAAAAACCAGACACAGCACAAATAAAGTTGGTCTGTTTAATTTATATGTTTTAAACAGCAGCTTCTATTCAGGATTCTCAGTTCTTTCATAACTAAGGTGCTGTGAATCTCTGCATTTCAGGTGGTGTAGTTACATTTTAACCTGCTTGAGAGGTTTTCTCTTTATTATCATAAATATTACCATGAATTTTGCAGATCATATTATAACATGCAGTTTTTCATATCTTTTATCTAAAAAATACATTTACAATTAATTGAACATCACATGACAGATTTGCCCGTGAGAGGACGACCTTACATTTTGCTTAAGCCTCACCACATCTTGGTTTCTTAATAAAAATTTCAAGAATTTGATTTTTTAGGAGATTCATATAAAGAAAAAGAGAAATTCTATCTTAATGGGAAGTTTCCAAGTTCTGACCCATCTTTGGAAGGAGAGTGTTTTCTATTAGGCAGGACTGTTTGGATTCTGTCTCCCCACTTAGTTTCTGAGTCTCTAAGTTAAGTTTTTCATCTTTTGCAAGCCTCCGTCAAATGGGAATAATCGTGCTGTCTCCCTTACAGGAATCTAAAAAGATATGCCTATAAAGCACATAATACAAGCCTGACATGTAAAAACTGCACAGGGAATGCTGGCCCTATGACTTTTTCTAGGGAATAGCACGAGAGCACATAATAAAAGGGACGAGATCGGGGAGAAGAAAGAATCATCAAAACTGAAATTTATAACATTTCAGCCTCACGTATGCTAAGAATCGTTAATGGCAGTGCTATGTCTGAGGATGCTGAACTGATTGTGGTAGTAAAAAGATAAACTACCCATTTCTTCCTGGGTTTTTCTGTTTCTACTTAGGCTTTAGTCCTGCCTATCTCCACACAAGCCACGTGTAAATCCCCTGTCATAAGACCATAGCCATAGGACTTGTATTAAATTTACACTCATTTTCTTTTACTAAAACAGAAGTATGGTCTTTCATAGTTAGTTAATTTATCTTTTCACTAAAGGTCTCTTTCTCCCCGTCCGCCATAAATTCCCGACATCTAGGTCGTCTGAGAATTCTGCATGTGTCACCTTTTATATTTATTTCTATGATACATGTAATTGTTTTTCGCTCTGAAAGGAAAAGCTTAACAAATTCTCTAGGAAGAGAATCCACTTTTCCCTTGAAATCTACTGCCTTTGTGGTTGTACGTAATTTTGACTCTTTAAGTGTAGCTCTGAGTACTATTTATTTGCCTTTGAGCTTTTCATTAGAGCTCAGGCTCCAGAATTTGACACCGATTCAGAATGCAAAATTTCTAACAGGCTGCTTCTGATGTTTATCAGAATGTGCTGCTTTTATGCTCTTGAAACATGCAGCTGTGCTATGACCTAGGCTAAACTTGGCCCTTGATATGGAAAACAAGACTCACCTGTGAAGGTGGGGCGTCTTCTTGCAGTTTGTTCACAGATCTCTCTGGCCGGGCTTTCATTTGTTCGTAGTAGTTTTCATCCACTGGTTCTTGGAAGTGGAAAAGAGGTTTACAATAGAAAAATAAAAAATGCTGGCATGAATAAAAATACATGACCCAAACAACATTTAGCTATAAATGTGAAACCTTCAAGGATCATTTGACTAGGCTTTTTTGTGAAGAAACAAAGAGGTAAGGAAGCACAAACTGCTCTGCAGATCAGACTGTGGAGAAGTCTGTTTGCCCTACAGCATTAACAATTAGACAAAAGAAGGTCACTTAGGATAAGGACTAGATCATATTAATTTTTTTATACCATTGTAGGACATGACAATCTCAACTTAAACTACCATTTAGATATTATTGAGATCCCACGAGTTAAAGGATTGTCTGTGTTCTCTTTAAGCGTGATTACAAATGGTGCAGATGGCATAAAGCACAGAGCACATATATTGATGATTACGATTTGGTAACTTTTTCCATAAGTAAGACATTTTACTAAGAGGCCTTCTTAACCTTACATACCATTTTTGAAAAAGAGGGTTTAGATTATGTTTGTCGTCCCATAAATCAGTGACAGGACAGTTCAGCCAGGCTGTTTTGAGGGTCTGGGGTGTACAATGCTGGTACTAAGTACTTGGGGGTTTTTGTACCATGTCCACCAGCCAGCAGACCTGCACTTATTTCATCCCGTGGGGATGCTTGCTGAGTCATCCGTACCTTTCTTTCCCCAGATACTCCTATTTAAAGGGGAGAAGAAGGAGAGTTAATGACTTGTAGGACAGCAAGTAACCTGGCAGAGATGTGGATTGCACCGGTTTGACCCCATAGATAAAAATATATGTTTACTATAATACAAGGTACTTCAAAATCATTCAGCCCTTTCTGAAAAGCAATGCAGAGAACTGGCCCATAGGGTGGTGTTTCTCAAAGCATGGATCGTGGAAAACATGCATTAGAATCACCTGGAAGGCTTGTTAAATAGCAGGTTCCTGAGCTCTATCATGGAACTACTAAATCAGAACCTGTAGGAGTGACACCTGTGCTCATTAGACATGGAGACTGCAGACGTGGTGGGCTTTGAGCCACCAGGATACATAAGAAATTAAGTCCTCAGTTATTACAGGTGGGCACCAAAATTCTTCAAGGGGAAATGGGAAGGGAAATTATTTTTAATAGTCTATTCCTGAAAAGTAGTTTCTGATTCCTCAGAGTGCAGAGCTTAGAGGACACGTTACAATGGGGGGAAAGACAAAAATTAAATAAATTCTTGACTCCTATAAAATTCTCATGTGTGTAACGTTAGGAGATTCCATACTGTTTTGATATATAGAGATTCAGATAAATTTAGCCCATTACTGGAAATCTCTGTGTTTGAGACTCAGAGATCAACAGGAATTAACCCCCCAGTCTCCTATCATGAATTAAGTGAACTTCTTACAGGGCAAGGATAGCGTTAAATGCTAGTGTTACTCTCAACAGCTTCTCTCATCAGAGTGCTGGAATTAGATCACAGCTGTTTGTTTTGAGACATTTAGGGGCATTTTATTTTTGGGGTGGTTGGGATATTTCAAGTAATAAGGGATGCTGGGAATTGAAGAGTACTTGTTACAAAAGAACAAAAGAATGTATAGCCCACTCAGTGATGGTTTGGCGCTTCTCTTTCCC
>NW_006776646.1:541595-571299 GCF_000442215.2 Lipotes vexillifer
TCTTTCCCTGCTTGTCATCAGTGTAAACCTAGGTTCTCTACCTTAAAAGAACCAGTTAAAACAAGAGAAACCAGAGAATGTGTTCTTTGTTCCAAATTATTCACTGTAGATTTGCTTTTATATACAGAGCGTAAAGCACTGTTTTCCTGGGTCATTTACTGTTCTAGAAGTAACTTTATTTCATAGAATTCTGTGTGTGTCAAAATTCATGGTAATAGAGTCTTCCGGTATTCTCATTACTACTAGAGTAAAATAAAGAGAATATAGAAAAACAGGATGTTGATTTACACTGAATGTTGCAATATGATTTATGATATGCAGCTTTGGAAATATATGCTAAATGATATGCTAAAAATACTGAATTTATGGTTACCATTGGAACATTTAAACGTGACTGTGACAAAAAATAAGCTACCTCAAATTCTTTGTGGAATTAAGTGAGGTAATTGATTTATAAATAAATTTAATTTCTGGAAAAATAAAACTTACCTGGGACCACATTATCTAAGTTACCATAAATTGGTGTGTCTTCAAGGTCATACTCATTTTCCCTATAATAAGGAAATAATTTGCCTTGTTAGAATCTACTTTACACATAGTTCAAAACTAATCTCTCAGCTAAATTCAATATTGGGTAAATTATTGCATGCTCTTATTCAGCCTTGACCAGCCAAGGTAGATAGGCAAGTAAGTCAGTAAATGCAAGTGTGTATGTGTATGTGTACATGAATTTGAAAAGATGTGTTTTGGACCCTCTTTGGGGGAACAAAAATAACAAATACTTATTTAGCACTTGTTGTGTGTCAGATACTACTTGAAGTGCATTATATATATTCATTCTTTTAATTCTCACAACAATTCCACCAGATAGACACTACAGCATTCCCACTTTATGGATAAGGAATCTGAGGCACAGATTGGTTATATAATTTGCTGAAGGTCACAAGACTAGTAAATGGCAGAGCTGGGATTAGAACCTAGATTATCTGTGCTCTAATCTATACATTGTACTTCCTGTTTATTTGCCAAGAATATCACTCTGAACATACCCCTAACACTCTGTTTACTAAATAAATATTAATTGACAGTGATGATTAAAAAATAAGAGGCCAGAGAAATATCGTAGGCTCAGCTTGGCAGATGCAATAAAATGACTGATCACCTATTACATCCAAATACTGTGCTGTTTTACATGCATTATATCAAAAGCCAAGGGAAATTCTGCAGAAATATTATTATTTTCCACTTTACCGATAAGTCTGAGATTCAGATAGATTATTTTCCCTAACCTTATGTGTAATATCAGCAATAAATAACAATTGTGAAAGCTTTTCTTTACGCCAGTGCTCATCCAACCCTCAGGACAACCCTGTGAGATGCATTTTTTAAAAGCCCCATTGTGCACATAAGGAATTTGCAAGCTAGAGAGGTAAACTGTCAAAAGACACATAGTAACTGTCAGGGCTAGGATTGTAATGCAAGTCTGGTCCTAAAGCTCTGAATACTATTTGCTCTTGATGTTTGATTAACTTTCCTTATAGCCTCATCTGAATAATCCTATTAGGATTACAGTAGACAACCTACCACTGTCACCAAACAGTGACAGTGGCCCTGGGGACCAGCTTTCACAATAGCAGGCTGGGGACAGAAGAACATTTCAAGCAGTGAGAGTGGCATTTCATAAAACAGCAGCAAATGTTTTAACTTTGAGATTACATATCACTGAGAGCTGGAGGGAATTGCATCAAAGGAAAAAGAACTCTTATCTCAAGGCAGAACACCTATATTACTCCCATGCTTCTGAAAGAAGACAGTATATGTAAATAGTACGTAGGTATCGTTAAAAAAAAAAAAAAGATCAAATGATACCTGTAGGAAATGATTTGAAAATCCAGATGCTGGCATGTATTTCACTTATCTGATAACAAAGAAACTCATCCATAACCTTTCTTTCCATTGGTAATTCACTACAGCTTAATATTGGGATATGGAATAGTCCCTGCTCATGGTTTTTCTCTGGCTATACAGAGAATATAATAGCAAAAGGTGCAGAATTTTTAATAAGCCAATTCATCCATTTTTCCTAGCCCACACAGATAGCAGATACAACCTGCAAATGATAAATCATGTCCAAAAAATGAACATCATTTCATTCTCTATGAATGAAAATAAGACGTGATTTATAATGCAGTGCCTTGTGTCTACAGGCAGGTCTCAAATGATTAATCATTGCAAATAAACTATTATAAAGAAGCAGTTGCCTAACCAACAAATTAAAATGTATGTCTTTACTTGGCAATGCCAAATAGCTCCAGCCTATTGCAAATATCTAATAAACTTCAAGCACAAATGTTTGGCAGTGTTTTATGTTGAAGATCGATTACTATTTAAAATATATTAATAAATATGCCCAGAGGCTAGTGCACCTCTGAGTTTTGGGCCAGATCAGATTCTCCACTGTTCTCAACATGTCTGAAATGATCTTCTAACTAATCAGCACATTTACTGACATTCCAAGATTTAAAATAATATTAATTGCATCTTTTACTAGGGTTCAAATTTTCTACTTTCATATAAATTTTCTCTAGTCTCTATTTTTAAAGTTTGTATTTATATTTTATTATTATTTTATTGTGAAGTGTTTTAAAGAAAATGCCTCAAATACTTTATTATCTAAGTAGATTAAATAAGTAAATTCAGTTTTTAAAAAATCATTACTTCTGCATGGGTGATTTTGGACATAAATTCTCTGAATTTCAATTTCCTTATTTATGAACAAGGATATTAAATTATTTAATCCCTATTGTTCTTTTCAGCTCCCAAATTCTATGACATAAATGTAGGGTTCCAATATCCAAATAAAAATGAAAGATTTCTGTAAAACTAAATAAAACTATTTTAAGGGGCTGGGAAGTTGTAAGATTGATAAAAAAGAGTAAGCTTAGGGTCTATCAGAAGTTGTTTTTTGCTAAGTGTTAACCTGATTTGCTTAGTAGACATTTCTTTGAATAGGCAGATATATGTTTCGGCTTCACCAGTGTTTAAACGTTACTGAAAGCCATGAGAGAGGATGAAATTACTAATGGAATGAGTGTAGATAGAGAAGAGGCTCACTAGACTGAGCCCTGGGCACTCTGTTGTTGAAGGTTCAGGAACCAGCAAAGGAAAAGAAGCTGCTACTAATTGAGGAGGAAAACCAAAAAGGGGGTGGCCCAGAGTCTGGAGAAGCAAGTGTCTCAAGAAGTAGAGTGTCAATGTGTCAAATGCTACAGATGGACCACGTATAATGAGACTAAGATTTGCCATGTAGATTTCATCGGTGATCTTGACGAAAGCTGAGCCAGTGGATTACGGAGGACAGAAGATCGAATAGAGTAGGTTCAAGAAAGAAGAGAAGAGGAAGAGAAGTCAGCAAATATGGACAGAATGTAGATGGCACTTCCAAGTTTTGCTGTGAAGGGTGCAGAGCAATGGAGAGGTAACTATAGGCAATCTAATATCAAGGGAACTTTTCTTTTTTTTTTTAAGATGTCAGACAGTACTGTCTGTTTATATACTGCTGGGAATGAGACAAAAAGGAAAGAAAAAGCAATAATGAAGGAGGAGAGAAAAGGCAAAGTTGTTGCGACAATGTGTTCCTGAGTATATGCTCATTAAATTTTTACTTTCTCTGGCAGGGACTGTGCCATGGGTGTAGGTTTCTTGAATTTGGGGTGAGTGGATATCAAAGATAGACCCTTGGTCCAGGAGAAAAGTGTAAACCCCAGCAATTTTTGTATAACTAGGGTTAGTATGGCTAGGGTTAGCTAAGAACCAGTAGTATTTCCTATGAGGGGGGAAGTTAATGGACTCTCAGGCAATGATATCTAACATTAAATTTTTATTCTCTTGATCAGTGTTCATATGTCCTTCTAATGATGTCTACTTTTTTGTAAAGTCAGTCAAACACAGGAGCTTATATTGCCAGTGCTTTGGAGCCCTTGAAAAGAAGTCTTTGTCAAAGTTTGGGGGAAAGGAGACTGGAAAGATCTGCCAGCATGAAGAATTCTAAACAAGATGGGGAAAGAAAACTAGAGCAGTGACACAGAGCTAGGGGTGCCCAAGAGGCAACCAAGAATAAGGTTTTTGGAACCTAGAAGCACATTCTGGGGGATTCCCAAAAATACTTAGGTTAGGGACTGGACTTCTTGCATTCTCACAGGGTTGGAGCTTGGATTATGGTTACTTGTACATTAAAACAAATAAACAGAAGGCTTCAAAACATGGAGATACTTTGGTTCCAAGTGTGGCAGTGGTCACAGTGAGGGCCTCATCTGCATATCTACCAGGAAGTCTGAGGCACCAGGGAAGGCTACCCAGGAGTTCTATTGTCATCAGGATACTCAACCCTAGGAACAGGTGGGGATTTGTCCTAAGTCCTTGAGAGAGACTCTGAACACTGAGGAGCTATAATAAGCTTAGTGTAAATCTGAACTGCTTTCCTAAATTAAGGGGTAAATATAATTCAAATGGGTGGGAATTTTCTTAGACCTTAATTTTCACCTAATAAAGCATTCAGCCTTTTTTTTTTTTTAAATCAGTCAGCTACCCTTGTAAGTACAGTATTATATTATAATCCATACTTTTCACATGATAAAATTCCACTTCAGCAATGCTCATTTTCCCAAGATTACAAACCTGGTAATTGCAAGAGTGATTAACATCCAGAACTGTTTGTACCTCAAACCGATGATATTCTCACTGCATTATCCTCTTAACACAGATCAAAAGACAAGAATTGTGTAGAATTACGTTTAAAGGACAAATAAAGTGGCCCAGGGGTAAATACCAGGAAGTGTATATTTAACCTTCTATTAGATATAGACGCTTTGCTGTCCTTAAACTGATCATGTTCCTGACTTACTAATGTAGGAAGGCAGGGATTTGGGGAAGCAGGAAGATAAGACCAGAGAAGCAAATTTCTTTCCCCTCCAGCATAGCTTCCCACCTAAACCAATGCTGAGTAGGAGCAGGGGGACAGTGCAGCAGGGAACCCAGTGTGAGGGAAGCTTGCCTCCCTTCTACCCAGCTTCGAACCATCTAAGGACTGAGGAAGCATCCACAATTCTAGCCCTACCTAAGAAAGATAGCCCTTATTTCCACCTGCTGTTTTAATGTTTATTTCTTAATGGCCGGAGATAGTTCATTTGTTTTTTTCTGAAGCCTCCATGCTCTCCTATAAAGGTGACTTTGGCTCCCAAACTACATAATCAGAGAAATAGACAAGCTGTGAAGTACATACATAAGCTTGTGAATTTATATGCCAGCCTCTTTTTAATAGATACAATCTGCATTGTATATTCAAATTTTGCCTAAATGGAGATTTATTACAATAGATAACAGATTATTAAATCCTTGAGGGAAGGCTCGCATCTTTTCATCTTTGTATCTCTGTTGTCTAAACAAATGCTTATTTGTTGAATGAATATTTATTGAAGGAACAGATGTTATAAAAGAACAAGCCTCCTTTCTGGATTTTCCCTGCAGCTAAGAGCCTGCTTGCTTTGAGATGGGTGTTTTACCAATTTTTCTTTCTGATTCTTCCCATCCTAATCCAAAAACCACCAACCCAGTCTTTGGTAGAACGATAGTATCACAAGACTTTCTATCACACTGCATCTTAACTGCCTTTCAAATGACAAGTATCAAATCAATCGTCAGATTAACTTCTACATGGTTATGTAGGATTCTTTTTGTCATATTTTTTTGTCATAACCAAATCAGCAAATCACTCTTGAAATGAACTAATGACTTAAATTATCTCATGTTATAGAATCCAATGTTAAAAACAGTCATAAAATATAGATTGTCTTTTTTGTGTGGGTCTGCCTGTAGCCCAGATCTGAATCTTCCAGAGACATTTCCACACGGAGAAGAATTGTTTTTTAAAAAAGGACATTTTAGAGGCCAATAAAAAGCTTGCAGTCTTACCCTGTACAGTGAGAAAGCTTTGTGTTTTTGAAAGACCTTTTCAGCCTTTCAGTTTACCATTTCAAAAAGGTCTTGAAGAATCCTCTATGAAATTTTCTATGTTTAGATTTTTTTAATCCTAAAAGAGAAATTTCCAATCTAATGATACATTTGGGTAAGAATATATTGTCCAAGAAAATGAAACTTCTTTACTATGCTTTATATTATAAACCTTCTTTAAAAAAAGTTTTATACTACACAAATTTATCTGCAACATTCTTAATAAGTATAAGCGATTACGTTATGTTATCTATAAGTGCATATTATTTTAGAGTTATTTATTGGCAATACCCTTAAAAATGGCACAGCACAAATCATCCTTGTTTATGTGTGTGTGCATACATATCTTAAATTGTATCAATATTGCCAGATTTCTTTCTACCTTGAATTCTTAAGAGCCACACAATTCTATATTTAATTAGACTACATTTTTACAACCTGAACTGAATCCTAATCTAGGTTATCTTCTTCCAAAAATTAATGAGGATTCTGTAGATACCAGGTTAGAGTTTCATTTTGTCCTTCATCCAGCTCTCTCACTGACTCAGGATGAGTAACTAGGGCAGATAATAATATTATAACTATTATTCTTCAAGTGGAAATAAAAGTAATTAAAACTCACTTTTCATTTTATTTTAACCCAAGTGAAACATTCTTGAGCCAAACCTATAAGCAATATAACATTAGTTACTTCTCCTTATTCCTTGGGAATCATAATCTATGACTCATATTCTACATACCTGGGAAAGTAGTCATCGGAGTACATGTATGTTTTATCTGAAAGATATTCAAAATAGACAAATTAAAAGAAATTTTGACGTACATGTCTTAAACCTTCTAGAGCATGCTCTGAGGGGAGTTTAGCCTCAATGTCAGTCAACATCTTTAATCAAGCCACTTGACCGCCACTGTTTGAACTAGGGATAAGGATATTCTCTGATTTGGGCCAATCAGTTTCTCTCTTGGTAATCTGGAATGAAAACATGGTGCAGCTTGGCAGTAATGCAGAACCCAGCTGTGTGGCCATTTCATGCAGGGAAACACCAAGCAGAGTACACTGGAAACCTGTCCCTGCCGTTTCTGTGGTTCCAGCCTGTTGTGGGGCCTGGCTGTACTCTCTGCCTTCAGGTTCTACGAAACACCTCTGCTTCTTTCTGACAGATTTCCCTATTTGCCCCTGCTGGTTTGGATAGGCTTTTCTTCCTTATCAAGAAAAAAAAAAAAAAAAAGTTTCTAGAAGGCACTTCTATTTATTTACTTATTTATCTAATCTTGGAGTGCCCATTATCATTTCTTGGTATGTGACAACAACATCATAAAAAAGATGTTCAGGAAGTTCCTCTGGTCATGATTACATTTCACCCACATGGTAAAAATAGAGAGGTAAGGAGAGATAAGGGTTCTAGAGGGAAGAAATCCAGAAAAGGTTGGCGACACAGTCTCTAAAAGTAATCAAAACAGTAGAATGGCTTTTAAGGGAAACAGTATGCTGGTCTGCAAAAACCAGACTGACCAGAGATTTGATGTAAGATTGTAAAATCATGATAAAAGTAGGGGTCGAATCTCAAAGTATCCACTGTTGAACCTTGGAGGTGGTGGTTCAAAGGCAAATGAAAGGAAGCATTTGTACTTCAAATTAAATATGTGTATTCAGAATTGAAAAAAATAGTTTCAAGAAATTTTTAGAGAGGCAGTAGTTAGAGAAAATTAAGAGAAATTCAGAGTTCAGTTTTAATAATTAAGATCAAAATTATGAAGCAGTGTGTATTACTGGTTTCTCAATAAATTTTCTTTGAACTGAATAGTTGTATATAATATGATATTTATTATATTTTGATTGCATTTTATTAAACCTGGCCTTAAATAAAAACCAAAATCTTGCAAAAGCTATCATATGAAAGTAAAGCCCAGGATTATCTAAGTCTCTGACAGTGACTCAGAGACAATAGCAATCAAATGGTGATCTTTCCCTTTTAACATTTGGAAAAGACGGTGTGTTGGTAAGAAACTAACAAAAATGTTTCCCAATAATTGAGCAAGTCACCAAACAACTACAAAGACTATTTTTAGTTAGATTTATGTGTGACAAAGTTGTTATTCTCCAGAGAGGTCATTAACTCTTAGAGAAACATTATTAAATAATGTTTCAAACAAATTATTAAAATCACCACATTGGAGGGCGAAATGGGTATGTCATGTGTCAATGTGTTTGGAAGAATTCTGTAAAGGACAAAATGCGGGAAGTTTTTGCAAAGCACAAACATCAAGCAGCTATGGGACCGAAAGTGATGAATCCCATTTGGGATCTGTCAGAAATATATTTCTTCTAGCCCACAGTAAATGTCTTACCATGGACTGCATCTAAAAGATGCAGCTGTTTTCAACTACCTTCGGACTAGTTTTGTGAATATGAATGCAACATGGATGTCGGGAGAAGCCTAGAGAAGTCCACCGTTGCACAGTAGCCACAAGTTAATGGAAGCCCAGCAAAATCAGAAAGCTTGAGAAATGTAAAAAATATCAATAAGCATAGGAATAAAAATTAGTTAATATAGATTAGAAAATTGTTAACTGGAAAATATACAGTATGTATTGATTTCTTTTTATATGAAGTACATGTTTATACTCAGGTCATTAATTATTATTCAAATTTGTCTGGAATTAAAGTGCATACACAAGAATTTAGTCCACCTGTAGCCTGAGGTATCATGGAACAAATTCAGGGTTAGGAATCAGAAGACACTGGATTTGGGTACCAGCTCTTCAATGCATTTCATTGCAAATGAACATGAAAATCATTGCAAAACTTTGATTCTTAGTTTATCAATAAAGTAGTGTTAATAACGCCTATATCATGGAGTAGATGTGGAAGATAAATGAAATAATTTATGTAAAAACATTTTAGAAAATGACGAAGTTGGTTATCAATATTATATTTCTAAATCCATATCCTGCGGCAAGCCACGTTTAATTGTGCTGATTTGAATTGCGAAGTTTCTTCATTAAATGGATTAGCTGAAAAGTAGTTGATATAATTTAAATACTATTTGAAAGATAAAAGCATTATAAGTAAAGCTTGATTTGAAATGAAATAATCAAATCTCACCTTTCGCAAGAAGATTTTCACCAATTGAGTAGGAAATTCAAAGAAAAGATAAAAACAAACAAAAAATAGTGACAGTACTTAAATAGAATAAAAAGAACTAGGTATGGAGTAAAAATGTTTCTCCAAACAGACCAATAGTTCTTAAAGATAATGTGGATTTTCCAGCTGGAGGTGCTTAGGGTATGAATGATGGTGCCTGGAAAATACACTGCTGTAATATGTAAAAGGGTAGTTCTATAGAAGGAAGAGGAAAATGTAGTTGAGGTATTAGCAGCAGAGAAAAGCAAATAAATACTTAAAAGATTTAGACCAAAAAGCTTTGTGTGAAAAAGGAAAGAGAAACAACTATATAAAGGCTACAATATGATAATGCGATGCTTAGGTGGAAGGAAAGGGAACTAAAACAATGTGAAGGAGAAAATAAGTAACGGGTAAAGGATATTACATCAAAGCCAACTGTATTGAAGAAGCACCCTGAAAGGGAACCTTAAAGTTCGAGGTCACCACATCACACTACTCTTAAAATTTAAATGTATAATCTGGAGTGGGACAATCCGTACTTGCGTGGTTTTAGTTTTACAATACTGACCATAAGAAGTGTGATAGAATGTGATCTCTTTCAATAGAGGTATAGCAAGTCAAAGGTTTAGAGGTTATGGCAAAGGAGAAAGGTCAGCAAGCTCAGGCTCCCGAAAAGAGCTTGCTCTGTCCTCAGGCCTTATAGTTTTATTTAAAAGTAACTGGCATGATTTAAAACCTACTTAAACATTTCAGTTATATTTAATAAAATCAAACACAGTTTTTATTTTATTATAAAGCAGTTATGTTTGCAAGACTCTGTGTGAGAAAAGCTGGGTGAGTTTTCATAATCCTCTCTTGTGATTCAGATATAAACACTGTGGTCAGGTTCATGGTTGAAAGGGTGTGAGCTAACATTTTCTTTTATGTTTTCCCCTTTATAGTGTTCACTCTTCCATGTGCGATACATAACAACAAGAAACAAGAACACATGGTTTAAACTCCATAATACAAATTTTATGATACATTTTTAATGTGAAATATGTGCCATAATTTTCTAGCAAATAGGAGATACACTGATAGGACTTTGATGTATGAGCAAACCATGCAGTTCTTTATCCTTCTCAAAACAGAGAAGAAAGATTAGATAAAGAATATTTGGGAGACTTAAAGGAAGAAAAAGTGAATGCATTCCTATCAGGAAAAGAAATAAATATAATCCTACTAAAGAACAGATTTGGACAAAGAATCACATACAAATGAAAGATTTATTTTGGGGGAAGGAGGACTCCATTTCAAAGCTTCTACCTAGCCCTGCTACAGAAAACATCAAGGAGAGGCTTATCTTGTCTATCTGATTGAATGTGTAGATACTGCATTGTTGCTGGGATAGAGACTTTCTTTTATAAGCTATTTAATACACCTGCAAAACTTACTCACTAACTGTTTGCCAAGGTGGAGTCATATCTTGCAAGTTTCTTAGCCACAAAGAATAGCACAAAGATGTAGAAATAAAAAGCTACATAAGGCCAGATGCAGGGGCATTGTGTACACAGACCAAGGGGCAGAAAAACTGGCTAATATGATGCAATCTCTTCTAGTCTGTCTGTCCAGGAGAAACAAAGCAGTGAGGAGTCTTCAGGAGGACTGAAAAGGAGTCAAACCGTTTGCAGAGCTAATCCCAAATCCACTTGGAATCTCTGGGTGAGAAAGAAAGACAGTGCTGTTTGCTTATATGAGGTAGAAAGGATGGGTCATTAGTAATACTTGAGTGGTTGGGAATAGACTGCAGAGAGAAAAAGGGGAGATGGGATAAGAACAAAGGGCCTTATTTGGCAACAACAAACACTGTTCCAAGGCCAGTCTTAAATTTGCACATCTATAAAGTGCAAGACCCAGGGTAAGGTGCTCCGCCTAAGGAGTAAAGATCGAATGAAGTCTCAGTCTTTTTTTTTTTTTTTTTTTCTGGATCCGTGAGCTCGGGGGTGAGCCTACCCATGACCCAACCCAAGTCCCGGTGGTGGAAGTGGGTGGTACCATAATTCCTAGCAGGTTGCAGGTCTAGGGGATTCAGGGTGGGGTGGGGTGTGGGGGAAAGAGGGTGTCCTGAAAGGATGGGAAGGTGCACATGAGGGTATGAGATAACACTCCATCCCTATACTTGACCCAGTGCTGAAAATTGTGACTCCCCTGCTGGACACTTCATCCTGCCTGGAGTAGTCAGACAGAGTCTGTGGGACCTGGCTCAGACCTGGGTAAGGGCGTAGTGTCTTTGGCTGGTGGGAGTGATGGCGCAGTGCAGCAGTGAGGGGCCTGAGCATCAGGGGGCTGTGATGGAGACTGGAGCACTCTGGCATGTCTGCACTCCCCTCTCTCTAGGTGTCTTTTTCTCCCCCTCCCCCTGGCGTCTCTGTCTTTTTCACCATCCTTAGAAAGGGAGAGGCAGGGCTCTGCAGCAGGGCAATCCACTGGCCTCATATGCATCTGTAGGGCATAAGATCACCATGAAGGAGTCTGTGAGGGTACAGAAGAGGGATATGTTCGAGAAGTCTTTAGCTCTTTGCTGCTCAGATAAATTAATTTGAGACAGACTAATATTTAGAACCAACTCCATGGAAGCCTACAGAAAACTCTCTAAAATGAACCTGTATGTGACTTGAACACAACCCTTATCACTAAAACTCAGGTTATTGTACAGACATGTTAAACAATAAAGAGACGGGGGCAGGAAATGGGATGAGAGCTGGAGAGGGCTTAGAGAGTTTAAGGACGGTGGGAGGGGTGAAAAAGCCGGAGAAACTAATGTTCACTGAAATAACAGACATTAAAATTAAATGAAGCCATAGTAAACCTCTAACAAACATTTGTGGAAGGAGCGAAAGAAGGAAGCACCAGGGCCACCAGGAACAGTGACGTGGGCTGTACCCTGTCCAGGACCCACCTACTAAATCCTCAGCACTGTGCTAAGGTATCTACATACTTCTCACAAGAACTCCATGGTCTAGATAGTATTTTCCACATTTTGTAGATAAGGAATCTGAAAGTCAGAGAAGTTAAGTTCCTGAGACAAGTTCTCCCAGGTAGATATTGAAAACAGTTCTAATACAGGTCAGCTTGACTTCAAAAGCCATGATTTTATTTTATTTTTTTATTTTTTTATTTTTTTTAACATCTTATTGGGGTATAATTGCTTTACAATGGTGTGTTAGTTTCTGCTTTATAACAGAGTGAGTCAGTTATACATATATATATGTTCCCATATCTCTTCCCTCTTTGTCTCCCTCCCTCCCACCCTCCCTATCCCACCCCTCCAGACAGCCACAAAGAACCGAGCCGGTTTCCCTGTGCCATGCGGCTGCTTCCCACTGGCTATCTACCTTACGTTTGTTAGTATATATATGTCCATGTCTCTCTCTCGCCCTAACACACCTCACCCTTCCCCCTCCCCATATCCTCAAGTCTGTTCTCCAGTAGGTCTCTGTCTTTATTCCTGTTTTACCCCTAGGTTCTTCATAACATTTTTTTTTTCTTAAATTCCATATATATGTGTTAGCATACGGTATTTGTCCTTCTCTTTCTGACTTACTTCACTCTGTATGACAGACTCTAGATCTATCCACCTCATTACAAATAGCTCAATTTCGTTTCTTTTTATGGCTGAGTAATATTCCATTGTATATATGTGCCACATCTTCTTTATCCATTCATCCGACGGCGGGCACTTAGGTTGTTTCCATCTCCGGGCTATTGTAAATAGAGCTGCAATGAACATTTTGGTACATGACTCTTTCTGAATTCTGGTTTCCTCAGGGTATATACCTAGTAGTGGGATTGCTGGGTCATATGGTAGTTCTATTTGTAGTTTTTTAAGGAACCTCCATACTGTTCTCCATAGTGGCTGAACCAATTCACATTCCCACCAGCAGTGCAAGAGTGTTCCCTTTTCTCCACACCCTCTCCAGCATTTATTGTTTCTAGATTTTTTGATGATGGCCATTCTGACTGGTGTGAGATGATATCTCATTGTAGTTTTGATTTGCATTTCTCTAATGATTAATGATGTTGAGCATTCTTTCATGTGTTTGTTGGCAGTCTGTATATCTTCTTTGGAGAAATGTCTATTTAGGTCTTCTGCCCATTTTTGGATTGGGTTGTTTATTTTTTTGTTATTGAGCTGCATGAGCTGCCTGTAAATTTTAGAGATTAATCCTTTGTCAGTTGATTCATTTGCAAATATTTTCTCCCATTCTGAGGGCTGTCTTTTGGTCTTGTTTATGGTTTCCTTTGCTGTGCAAAAGCTTTGAAGTTTCATTAGGTCCCATTTGTTTATTTTTGTTTTTATCTCCATTACTCTAGGAGATGGGTCAAGAAGGATCTTGCTGTGATTTATGTCATAGAGTGTTCTGCCTATGTTTTCCTCTAAGAGTTTGATAGTTTCTGGCCTTACATTTAGGTCTTTAATCCATTTTGAGCTTATTTTTGTGTATGGTGTTAGGGAGTGATCTAATCTCATACTTTTACATGTACCTATCCAATTTTCCCAGCACCACTTATTGAAGAGGCTGTCCTTTCTCCACTGTATATTCCTGCCACCTTTATCAAAGATAAGGTGACCATATGTGCATGGGTTTATCTCTGGGCTTTCTATCCTATTCCATTGATCTATCTTTCTGTTTTTGTGCCAGTACCATACTGTCTTGATTACTGTAGCTTTGTAGTATAGTCTGAAGTCAGGCAGCCTGATTCCTCCAGCTCCATTTTTTGTTCTCAAGATTGCTTTGGCTATTCGGGGTCTTTTGTGTTTCCATACAAATTGTGAAATTTTTTGTTCTAGTTCTGTGAAAAATGCCAGTGGTAGTTTGATAGGGATTGCATTGAATCTATAGATTGCTTTGGGAAGTAGAGTCATTTTCACAATGTTGATTCTTCCAATCCAAGAACATGGTATATCTCTCCATCTGTTTGTATCATCTTTAATTTCTTTCATCAGTGTCTTATAATTTTCTGCATACAGGTCTTTTGTCTCCTTAGGTAGGTTTATTCCTAGATATTTTATTCTTTTTGTTGCAATGGTAAATGGGAGTGTTTTCTTGATTTCACTTTCAGATTTTTCATCATTAGTATATAGGAATGCCAGAGATTTCTGTGCATTAATTTTGTATCCTGCTACTTTACCAAATTCATTGATTAGCTCTAGTAGTTTTCTGGTAGCATCTTTAGGATTCTCTATGTATAGTATCATGTCATCTGCAAACAGTGACAGCTTTACTTCTTCTTTTCCGATTTGGATTCCTTTTATTTCCTTTTCTTCTCTGATTGCTGTGGCTAAAACTTCCAAAACTATGTTGAATAAGAGTGGTGAGAGTGGGCAACCTTGTCTTGTTCCTGACCTTAGTGGAAATGCTTTCAGTTTTTCGCCATTGAGGATGATGTTGGCTGTGGGCTTGTCATATACGGCCTTTATTATATTGAGGAAAGTTCCCTCTACACCTACTTTCTGCAGGGTTTTTATCATAAATGGGTGTTGAATTTTGTCAAAAGCTTTCTCTGCATCTATTGAGATGATCATATGGTTTTTCTCCTTCAATTTGTTAATATGGTTAATCACATTGATAGATTTGCGTATATTGAAGAATCCTTGCATTCCTGGAATAAACCCCACTTGATCATGGTGTATGATCCTTTTAATGTGCTGTTGGATTCTGTTTGCTAGTATTTTGTTGAGGATTTTTGCATCTATGTTCATCAGTGATATTGGCCTGTAGTTTTCTTTCTTTGTGACATCCTTGTCTGGTTTTGGTATCAAGGTGATGGTGGCCTCGTAGAATGAGTTTGGGAGTGTTCCTCCCTCTGCTATATTTTGGAAGAGTTTGAGAAGAATAGGTGTTAGCTCTTCTCTAAATGTTTGATAGAATTCGCCTGTGAAGCCATCTGGTCCTGGGCTTTTGTTTGTTGGAAGATTTTTAATCACAGTTTCAATTTCAGTGTTTGTGATTGGTCTGTTCATATTTTCTATTTCTTCCTGATTCAGTCTTGGCAGTTTGTGCATTTCTAAGAATTTGTCCATTTCTTCCAGATTGTCCATTTTATTGGCATAGAGTTGCTTGTAGTAATCCCTCATGATTTTTTGTATTTCTGCAGTGTCAGTTGTTACTTCTCCTTTTTCATTTCTGATTCTATTGATTTGAGTCTTCTCCCTTATTTTCTTGATGAGTCTGGCTAATGGTTTATCAATTTTGTTAATCTTCTCAAAGAACCAGCTTTTAGTTTTATTGATCTTTGCTATTGTTTCCTTCATTTCTTTTTCATTTATTTCTGATCTGATTTTTATGATTTCTTTCCTTCTGCTAACTCTGGGGTTTTTTTGTTCTTCTTTCTCTAATTGCTTGAGGTGCAAGGTTAGGTTGTTTATTCGAGATGTTTCCTGCTTCTTAAGGTGGGCTTGTATTGCTATAAACTTCCCTCTTAGAACTGCTTTTGCTGCATCCCATAGGTTTTGGGTCGTTGTATCTCCATTGTCATTTGTTTCTAGGTATTTTTTAATTTCCTCTTTGATTTCTTCAGTGATCACTTCGTTACTAAGTAGTGTATTGTTTAGCCTCCATGTGTTTGTATTTTTTACTGCTCTTTTCCTATAATTGATATCTAATCTCATGGCGTTGTGGTCGGAAAAGATACTTGATATAATTTCAATTTTCTTAAATTTACCAAGGCTTGATTTGTGACCCAAGATATGATCTATCCTGGAGAATGTTCCATGAGCACTTGAGAAAAATGTGTATTCTGTTGTTTTTGGATGGAGTGTCCTATAAATATCAATTAAGTCCATCCTGTTTAATGTATCATTTAAAGCTTGTGTTTCCTTATTTATTTTCATTTTGGATGATCTGTCCATTGGTGAAAGTGGGGTGTTGAAGTCCCCTACTATGAATGTGTTACTGTCGATTTCCCCTTTTATGGCTGCTAGTTTTTGCCTTATGTATTGAGGTGCTCCTATGTTGGGTGCATAAATATTTACAATTGTTATATCTTCTTCTTGGATCGATCCCTTAATCATTATGTAGTGTCCTTCTTTGTCTCTTCTGATAGTCCTTATTTTAAAGTCTATTTTGTCTGATATGAGAATTGCTACTCCAGCTTTCTTTTGGTTTCCATTTGCATGGAATATCTTTTTCCATCCCCTTACTTTCAGTCTGTATGTGTCTCTAGGTCTGAAGTGGGTCTCTTGTAGACAGCATATATATGGGTCTTGTTTTTGTATCCATTCAGCCAATCTGTGTCTTTTGGTGGGAGCATTTAGTCCATTTACATTTAAGGTAATTATCGATATGTATGTTCCTATTCCCATTTTCTAAATTGTTTTGGGTTCGTTATTATAGGACTTTTCCTTCTCTTGTGTTTTTGTCTAGAGAAGTTCCTTTAGCATTTGTTGTAAAGCTGGTTTGGTGGTGCTGAACTCTCTCAGCTTTTGCTTGTCTGTAAAGGTTTTAATTTCTCCATCAAATCTGAATGAGATCCTTGCTGGGTAGAGTAATCTTGGTTGCAGGTTTTTCTCCTTCATCACTTTCAGTATGTCCTGCCACTCCCTTCTGGCTTGTAGAGTTTCTGCTGAGAGATCAGCTGTTAACCTTATGGGGATTCCCTTGTGTGTTATTTGTTGTTTTTCCCTTGCTGCTTTTAATATGCTTTCTTTGTATTTAGTTTTTGACAGTTTGATTAATATGTGTCTTGGCGTATTTCTCCTTGAATTTATCCTGTATGGGACTCTCTGTGCTTCCTGGACTTGATTAACGATTTCCTTTCCCATATTAGGGAAGTTTTCAACTATAATCTCTTCAAATATTTTCTCAGTCCCTTTCTTTTTCTCTTCTTCTTCTGGAACCCCTATAATTCGAATGTTGGTGCGTTTAATGTTGTCCCAGAGGTCTCTGAGACTGTCCTCAGTTCTTTTCATTCTTTTTTCTTTATTCTGCTCTGCAGTAGTTATTTCCACTATTTTATCTTCCAGGTCACTTATCCGTTCTTCTGCCTCATTTATTCTGCTATTGATCCCATCTAGAGTATTTTTCATTTCATTTATTGTGTTGTTCATCATTGTCTGTTTCATCTTTATTTCTTCTAGGTCCTTGTTAACTGCTTCTTGCATTTTGTCCATTCTATTTCCAAGATTTTGGATCATCTTTACTATCATTATTCTGAACTCTTTTTCAGGTAGACTGCCTATTTCCTCTTCATTTGTTAGGTCTGGTGGGTTTTTATCCTGCTCCTTCATCTGCTGTGTGTTTTTCTGTCTTCTCATTTTGCTTATCTTACTGTGATTGGGTTCACCTTTTTGCAGGCTGCAAGTTCGTAGCTCCCGTTGTTTTTGATGTCTGTCTCCAGTGGCTAAGGTTGGTTCAGTGCGTTGTGTAGGCTTCCTGGTGGAGGGGACTAGTGGCTGTGTTGTGGTGTATGAGGCTAGATCTTGTCTCTCTAGTGGGCAGGTCCACGTCTGGTGGTGTGTTTTGGGGTGTCTGTGGACTTATTATGATTTTAGGCAGCCTCTCTGCTAGTGGGTGGGGTTGTGTTCCTGTTTTGCTATATGGTTGGCATAGGTTGTCCAGCACTGTAGCTTGCTGGTCGTTGAGCGAAGCTGGGTGCTGGTGTTGAGATGGAGATCTCTGGGAGATTTTCGCCGTTTGATATTATGTGGGGCTGGGAGGTCTCTTCTTGACGAGTGTTCTGAAGTTGGCTCTCCCACCTCAGAGGCAGAGTCCTGACTCCTGGCTGGAGCAGCAAGAGCCTTTCATCCACTCGGCTCAGACTTTTGGGAGGTCTGAGGTCTCCTGCCAGCATTCAGTAGGTGTTCTGTAGGAGTTGCTCCACGTGTAGATGTATTTCTGGTGTATCTGTGGGGAGGAAGGTGATCTCTGCGTCTTACTCCTCCGCCATCTTGGAAAGAGTCCCAAAAGCCATGATTTTAAAAACAATTGAGGGAACTGAAATTGATTTTTAAAAGTACATCAATAAATGTAATTCACAATTTCCTGTTTTTTTTAAGGTTCTTTCCCACTCTGTTGATTTTAGGCAATAGAGTTACATATAGCATGCCTGGGTTTGTACAATTAGAAAGAAGAAAAAAACAATCTGTCATTGTAAAAAAAGAAAAAAGAAAAGCCCGCTTTTTTTTAGTTAGGCAACTGTCTTTTAACAGTGGTCAACTAATCATCACAAGCAAATAATTCCCCCAAAAAGTTTGTATGGTAGCAAAATGGTATGATTGTGGGTAAATAAATTCCAATACACAAACAACCAAAAATGAGAATTGGAAAACCTATTCACCTTGTGTTGTAATAGACTGGTACAGCCAAATAGTTCTGTCAGTAAAATTAGACCAGCCCTGGTCTCGATCACGTTGATAAAAAGTGATTCTAAACATACATATTCACCACAATTCAATGCAATCAGAGGGCTGAAAAAAAGGACTATTTAGGTTGAAAGTAAATAGGTCAAATTTGCTAAATAAAATTTAAATTAAACACTTGGGTTTACATTAAACACATAAAACCGCTTGTTCCCTGGCCCCATACACATCTCCAGAGGATTTTGGCCGGAATCAAGCAAGAGTGAGGTACTCGCTCAGATAAATTCTTGTCCTGGTTCCCACCTTAAATTATTTCATCTCTTACAGCTCTCAATTCACCTTTTACTAATTCAGGTGACAATATTATCTGCATTCATACAATATTTTAATAAAAAAATTGAAATGTAGTCATCTTAAGCTATTATACAAAGAAAAGTGCCTCTCTTAGCTCTCTTCTTTCTATAAAGGAAGGAAACTTTTTAGAAGATGTCTGATGGGTCATCTTGCACTGACATATAAAGTTTGTTGGTCTGAAAAATATTTGAAAATAAAAAATAACTACTGAAATCATTGCTAATGAAAATGTGTTGCTTACCTGGAATTTCATCTTTGGCATAGAAATGATATAATAGAGAGCCTAAAAGAGTGTTGGGTTTCTGGCTGAGGACATTTGGCCGACAGTGTAAAAGTAGCATGTGCTGGTGGAAACTGTTTTAAACAGATAATTAGGAAAACAGCATTTATCCTTGATTTTGGTAGTGAATAGATGTGAGACCTCAGCCATGTCACTTCATTTGCTAGTGACTCTCATCTTTTTTTTTCGAATCTGTATGACAATAATGCCTTCTTCATACCTTACATTAGCATTATCAACACTTAAGACACTCTTAAGCGGATCAAGGACTCTCTCTGGAATCTGATCACTGTTCTAATTTAGCTTCATGTACTTTTACTTGGACACATGTACTTAACTTAGTTTTGTTAACTTTGCTTTATTTATTTTCATCTGTTTAAAGAAAATGTATTTACCTTTTCTTTTCTATTTGTTTACCACTTAAATGTCCTGCCCCCAAGAGTTTTTTGGTTCTAGAATATTAAGAGCACTCCAAGAAATAGCTGAACTTTCATTCCTCCATTCACCCATCATTGTAGTCAGCATACATACCTATGTTGAGTGCCTACAGTGTGCAAATATTGTGCCACTTGATGGGCACCACACTAATTCAATCATGGCACAAGAGGGTGAAAGCCACATGGTTAATACTTCTGCCCAGCTTAATGGAAAGAAAAGCTGTCAGTGACAGATCCTAGACTCTGGGAGTGTTTGATAAAAAGCCCGTGGTTCAGTCTATTGCTTTTCCATTTCCCTTCTGATCCCAACCAAGCCTGCTGCACTCTAGAGGCCGGCTGTTGCTGAGAAGTTTGAATAGACGTGTGTGGAACCTTAAAGACCTAGTCTTCACTCTTCTCATCACACACCAGAAAGAACCTTTACAGATGCTCCAGAATAGGCTACAATTTCATGAGTTGTTCAACTGGAGGAGGAAGATGGAAAAATACATTTTCCCAGGATAATCCCTTCCTACGCTATACCCTCTAGTAGAGATAAAGCTAAAATTGGGAGTCTGTTTACATTTCTAACATGATTACACATTTAAATTAAGAGAACCCTCAGCATGAAAATAATGTACCAAATAGATTTTCTACAGATAAAAATATCTTATTGAATAGCATTTCATAAAATCGTCTTATTCCAGGTTTTCCAGTGACTCAATCTCCACTCAAGCAGGTTTCATATGGCTATTTCTGAAAATGTCTTACCTTGTCGCTGCTTTTCCACATAGTGGGAAATGTTGAAGATAAGCGATATAGTCAGAGCTAAACCCAAAAAGGCTAGAATTGCCCAGACATAAAACTGGCATTCAGAGTTTTCTGTGAACAGAAGAAAACACACGCTTAATATAGTAGCTGCTTACTCATTTGTTTTGAACTAGGTATTCCCACAATTAAAACCACTGTGTTTATTCACAACAAAGGACAAATCTCTGTCAAGAAATTAGTTAGCATTGACAGCCAAAGGCTTTTTACATATTTCAAAATGGGTATTCAAATTCCCGCCTGGGTAAAAGGAAGCAAGTGTCCCACATTCTTAGTAAAGATGAAATGGAAGACATTTTTAGTCTAGCTACTAAGATTTGACAAATAGTGACAGGTTATAAAAACTTTGGTTCAAAATTAAGAACTTCCAAATTATGCAGAGTCATAATAGGCTATACTTTTCCTCTTTCTTTTATCCTTTGTCTGTAGTCATATTGAATCCATGCTTTCATTATTATGGAGAATCACTTATCACCTTCTACTAATCCCAGTACTGTAGGACACTGTGTGTTGGGATAAAACAATAATACTGGAATAATAGTAACCCAGTTTTGTCAAGACTGGCCATAAGGAGCTTTCTCATACTATTTAGAGCTCCATGAGCAGATAATGGAGGGTTGGTTCTGCTCTTCCCCTCTGCGAAGTCCTCTTTTTTCATTCCTGAGATGTAAAGGGGGTTTTGTGGGATATTGCCTGTCAGTTGCCCTTGATTATCTATGGCAATCTTTACACATATATGAGTGACTACTAAGATAATTAGCCTAATTACAAATATATTTGTAAATATATTATAAAATATGAGATATAGTTACATACATATATAAAATTCGGCTAATTATCTTAGTAGTCATGTACCCATGTGAATACTGACCCCAGAAAAATAACTTGTGATTGTATAATATTATATATTTATGTATTCAGTCAGTATGTCTTCTGTGCCAGGAACTATGCCCTATATTAGGGAATCAAAGGTAAAGAAAACAGAATCTTTGCCCTCAAGGAACTCTGTTTAGTTGGGGATGTGAATGTGTGAGCACATAATTAGAAATGCAATGTGAAAATAGCTACAATAGAGATTATATTCCTTCATAGTCCCAACTCTCTCTCTGTGACTGCCTAGAACATTTTAAGCCCTTTCAAAGAAATCCAAATACGTTAAACACAATAAGCAGAAGAGGCAAAATCTTTAATAGGAGGGAAATTAGTTTTACTTCCCTAGCCTGTCTTTAAACCATCAAATAAAGACTCCCTAAATCCAGATGTCCTTTGTGTTGCTCTATTTTACTTATTTTCTGAATCTCAGATTTGACGTTTGAGTTGTTAATTTTCTTTGAATTATTGACATTGCATTGGTTGTTGAACTGCCCTCTACGTATTTGAGTTGCTTTATTTATTTATTGGCATCATTTATTTTTAAATGAGCACAGTTAGGCATAGTGGTGATTAAATATATAAAATATATAGTTATTTAGATATAGATGTACATATACATATATGCATATAATTTGCATATCACTTATTCATCTATACATTGCTTTTGTTTGAACTAGTTTGTGTCTCTTTTAACACCAGAAACTCTGTCTACTAATGTCTGCTACCTCCTTAATTTTGTAACATGTAGTTAGATGTTCAGAATACTATATGCTCCACAGAGAATAGGACCATTCCTGCCTTCTACTCTGCTGTGCCAGACATATACTACAGGACTTATAAAAATTTTTCAAGAATTAATAAATGGGAAAAGTTAACTGATAATGGTAGTGAAGAGTGGTTTTATTTTCTTTAAGGGAATTTTTATATTTCATAAAGTATAAGAAAACTGAGAAGACTTGAGCAGTCTTTTATCTTCTGCAATAGAGCTACCAATTAATTTGGTTAAAAACACTAACATTTGGAGGTGCTTGATTTATTCATCATGAACATAATCCCATAAATACTTATAGATTTCTATAATATAATAAACTATTTTAAATATATTAAAAATTCTAGTTATATGATACTGCATATATTTTTAGATTTGATTTTTAAGTCTAATTATTTATTTTAAAAAAAAGTGCCTGCTGAGTATAAATTTTAAAAATTCCAACCATCAAATATAGAGTAACATTTAAGGTCCTCTATTAAAACATAAGTGGGACACTAATATTACACTTATTAGCCTTTTTAAAAAAGCTTACCACTGTGTTTGGGGGATTTTTACCATGTTATTTTTAGTGGTTGCATAGAATTTCATAGTGTTACTGTAATATAATTTATATACCCAATTCTCTAAGATGGACATTCTGATTTTTAAAACATTTTTCTTACAAACAATAACGCAAGAAACTCCATTGGATAGACATTTTCCATGTATGTGGACTTATCTGGAGAAAGGTTCCTGGGAGTAAAATTGCTGGGTTAAAGCAAATTTTTAAGGCAAACTTTCAGAGCTCGATTGTTCGCCACCTCCTGTTGATAATAACCCCTTTCAGGTGGTTGATTTAACTATCGTGGTGAACAATCGGGCCAGCAAGCTGTCTCATTTGCCAGATGGGTCTCAGTTTCCCTCTTTGCTGTCACAGTATAGGGTTATTAATTTCTGATTTCTGTTATTAAAGTAATGATTAAATTAATGATTCTATTATTAAAGAGTTTTCTTCTTTTCTTTTCCTTGTCTACGTCCCTTAAGGACCCACAGTCTAGATACAATTCTAAGTTCATTCACATTTTAAAGCAATTTGAGTGCACACACTATATTTTCTATTGTGGTATGTTACAACTATCATTTTAGGTTATTCACTCAGCCAAATGTAGACTCTCATCACTCACCCTCTACAGTCAGTGTTTGGTGACACTGAAATAAATGAACTTTAATTGCTACAAAGAGGCCAGACTTATTATACACATCATGTATGTTCAAAGTTAAAAGCAATTAGTAAACTCAGATAAGCAAAACAAAAAGATAAGAATCAACTCTAATCCTACTATCAAGAGACAATCACTGTGAACACCTTGGTTAATACAATTCCAAACTTATTATTATTTTCTGTGTAGAAGTTGTTATGGTCGGAGGCATAGGATTTAGTTATACTGTTATTTACATTTCCCCTGATAATTTTATAGCATTTGGGTCTTTTCCTATAAGCAAAATATCCTTCCATTTCTTTTAGCTGCTGTCTGTTCCACTGTATGGATTTTCCATTATTTATTTATTTACTTACTTATTTATTTGTTTGTTTATTTATTTATTTATTTATTGCGGTACGCGGGCCTCTCACTGTTGCGGCCTCTCCCGTTGCGGAGCACAGGCTCCGGACGCGCAGGCTCAGCGGCCATGGCTCACGGGCCCAGCCACTCGGCGGCATGTGGGATCTTCCCAGACCGCGGCACGAACCCGTGTCCCCGGCATCGGCAGGCGGACTCTCAACCACTGCGCCACCAGGGAAGCCCCCATAATTTATTTAATCAATCCCTTATCGTTAGACATTTAAGTTGCTTTTAATTTTTAGTTATATAAGAAATCTTGTGCTGACTAGCTTTAGCTAAAACTATACACCCAACCTTAATTTTTTTTAAGGTAAAAATTCCTGAAGGTGAATTGCTGGATCAAAGGACATGCACATCTCAAAGAATTTTGGTGTCTTGAAGGCCAATATTTTAAAACACGATACTAAGCAGACCCTGCTCAGGTCAATTTGACCTCTGTTCCTATTAGTTCAATTGGCCCTGACTTAATGTTTATGGCTCTTTCCATTAATCCTTGCTCCATCAAACACCACTCTTAACCCAGCTACTGTCTTGACACACACGATCCCCGTACACTCTTCTCCTCCATGGTTTCTGGAGAAAGTTGTCCCTTTGTTTTTTCTTTGGAGCCTGTGACATAGGTCCTTCAGGAGAAGGTACCTGCTCCTATCTCTTCCCTAAACATAGAGCATGTAACACTTTTCTTTCCTTACCATGAGTAATTTCCACAAAATGTTACTTTAAGTTTCCTGCCTGTCTTTTAGGACTTACCTACTATATCCACCCAATAATATACCATGCTCCAATCATTCTGAAGCACTTGCAATTTTCAGTAGATACCATACTTACCATGTCATGCCTTTATGTCTGTATATTTGCCCCTTTTCCTGAAATACTTTCCCCCTTGGCCATCTGACAAACTCCTAGTCATCCTTCAAAACGACCTTCTTTCTGAAGCACTCACTCACTAGACTGTGAGCTACCCAAAGGACAGAAAGAATGAGTTATTGATCTTTATCTTCATTCTTTAATTTCCTCATTGTACCTATTGTTATGGGTATTCATTAAGACATATAATGAAATTTGTAGAATAGCGTCTCTCACTAATAGATGCTCAATAAATGGTAGCTATTGTTATTATTATTATCTTACTACTAGTAAGACTCCCACTATTGTTTCTGCAACCTATTCAGCACAAAGTAGGTGCTCACTAAACATGTGCCAACTAAGTAAATGAAGAGTGGATGAAGAAGGATAAATGTAATAACCAGGGCCAACAGAAAGGTTCTGATCAAGTATGACATCTAGGCACATCCACAACCCAGGAAAAGACCAAGTGAAGATTCTGCTACATTTGTCTCTAGTACTATTGAGAAAGGACCTATCTATCTCCCAGCGGCTGGGAAACAGATCACTGTGAGAAGAGTGCTCACTGTAGCTTTGGTGAAACTACTCATCAACCACAGCCTAATTCTCTCTGCCCAGAATCTATATTGCCAAAAAAATCTAATGATTATTATTCGTTTCCTAGGCAACTTGATACAAGGAAGTTGGAGCTAACAGCTAGCTATCTGATTAGATTTATAGGGGTGGTAACAACTATAAAGGTAAAATTTTATTTTCTTGATTAGAAAATCAGTCTTTGGGAAGTTTGGTTAGTGTCATTAAAATCTCCAGAAAAAGAAATTTAGAAAATACCACTAGCTGAGCTCTATTGCAACTCTAGGACATACATGCTTGCATAAAACTCAGATGCTTGCATAAAACATAAGAGTCAGGGTGAGTAGAAACAATCTCTTCACAGACCACATAATAATTTTGAGAAGCATGAAATGGGATGTGCTTCCATTCTCTTTTCTTCAACCTTTACCTTAAAGACCTAATATGTTTGTTTTTACGTATTAAATGCACACTCTCCTACTATGAGAACAGGAAAATGGATGTTTTCCTGTATGCTGACAACATGGTTCTACCTGCATAAACCAAGAGTAACCTCATGAAATTGTTGTTTTGTCTAGCCATTGTCAGAGAGAGAATGACTGAAGATTAACTACTGCACTTAAAACTCAAATTATTGTTTTTGGCAGGTGTTCTTTATTATTTCTTTTTATTTTCAGCCTAGAAATCATATACCATAATATAAAGTAGTATAGTATAACTTATCTAAGAACACAACACATTGACCAAAAAGCTGCCCTGCTTAAAATTAAGAATTTGATGGATGTTTTGATAACTTACCTTTAGCCAAATTGGGTGACTTGTAACCTTGCTTTAGAAATAATCCAGTCTAGAATTATTGCGTCAAATCCCCATGACATATTTTAGGAATTTGTTCATTCATTTATACACATGCTTAAAGGGTACAAAACTGATTTTGGGAGGAGATTTTTGACCCTCCCTGTAGGTTTTCCCTGGATCAACCTCTAAATGGTGGCTTCAATGATTTCTATACTGGGACATGTGCCAGTTCTGTTCCCAAGATTTCTTAAGAGAATATCAAACTTGCTTCCATCTCAGCTGATGACCTGCCTAAAATAGCAACAGAGGGGGCTTCCCTGGTGGCGCAGTGGTTGAGAATCTGCCTGCCAATGCAGGGGACACAGGTTCAAGCCTTGGTCTGGGAGGATCCCACATTCCGCGGAGCAACTAGCCCCGTGAGCCACAATTACTGAGCCTGCGCGTCTGGAGCCTGTGCTCTGCAACGAGAGGCCGCGATAGTGAGAGGTCGGCGCACCGCGATGAAGAATGGCCCCCCGCTTGCCTCAACTAGAGAAAGCCCTCACACAGAAATGAAGAGCCAACACAGCCATAAATAAATAAATAAATAAAATTAAGAAAAAAAAAATAGCAACAGAGAACTAAACTCCCAGTTGCAGCCAGAAAATAAAAATTAACTCTCTGTTGCTCTTTTTTTCTCTTCCATTTCTACATTTTCTGTCTTTGTTATCAGAGCAAAATAAAACTCATTTTAAGAAAAAGAACCAACTGTATGAAACTTGCTGTTGAATTTATTAATTATAGAGATGCTATGGACTAGAAGATATTGCTTCATACATCACTTGGTATCAGGTATAAGAAGCTGAGGATCTCCTCAAGAACAGATACATTTTTACTCTTATAATCCAATGTGAATATTGTCACTGGTCATCTGTCTGGCCTTGTGTATCATCTGACACACACTCTATCTTAACTAAATCTCTAGGAATTATATGCCACTCGTATTTGTGAACTAATCGTACACCTTGCTCCTTATTTTCTCTTTGTGTTGATTTATTTGGTTGTCCTTTATACTGTTCTGTGTACTTCTTTTTTTTTTTTTTTTTTTTTGCGATATGTGGGCCTCTCACTGTCGTGGCCTTTCCCGTTGCCGGATGCGCAAGCTCAGCGCCCATGGCTCACGGGCCCAGCCGCTCCGCGGCATGTGGGATCCTCCCGGACCGGGGCACGAACCCGTATCCCCTGCATCGGCAGGCGGACTCTCAACCACCGCGCCACCAGGGAGGCCCTGTTCTGTGTACTTCTAATACCACTCTTTCTGAGGGAAGGGTAAGAGAGCAAATAAATACATAGAAAATTATAACAAATCTCTAGAATTTATTACCTTGGGAGAACTAATAAAATCAATCCTGTACTTAGTTTTTTTCCATTTCTCACAGCATCTAGTATTTAGTATATACTGTGGTTTGGGTAAATAAAATATAGCACAGTATAAAAAGGTGTACTTCAGGGCTTCCTTGGTGGTCCAGTGGTTAAGAATCCACCTTCCAATGCAGGGAACGCCGGTTCAATCCCTGGTCAAGGAACTAAGATCCCACGTGCGGTGGGACAGCTAAGCCTGTGCACCACAACTACTGAGCCTGTGCACTCTAGAGCCCTTGCACCACAACTAGAGAGAAGCCCGTGTGCTACAATGAAAGATCTCTCATGCCACAATGAAGATCCCACATGCCACAACTAATACCTGACACGGCCAAATAAATAAATAAACATTAAAAAATAAAAAGGTGTACTTCAGGCAGTAAGCCCTAATTTCATTTTAAAAATTACACTAATTCTAGCTAGAAATTATCCTATCATTCGCAAAAATTATATTTCAACTAGAAATTTTCCTTTCTCCTTTTTTAATTAAAGGGTGCACTGAAAAGTTGTATTAGTCCATTAATTGCTACAAGAAAACAATTTTTCTCTCAGCTACAAAGAAATAACCAAACCAATATCACAAGACTACACTTACACTAAAGGCTTTAGGAAAGTCCTAATAATTTTCATGAAATATGTCAGCAACTCCAAGGTAAGAACATGGACCACACTGCACATTCCTTTAGGGCTGGGTTTTGTCTTTGCTGTAACAGTAAATTTGTTTTACATAATCAATTGGAGGCCTTTTAAAACACAGGCTGAATTCTAACGTGGGGGGTTGGTTTAGCATGGTCTCCAGTTTTCCTCTCTTTTTAGGAGTCTATGATTCCTTTCTAACCCTTCTGCTTTCCAAGATATTTTTCTTTTGTAATGTGATCTGAGTTACAAATAGGAAGATTTTCATTTAGAAGCTTTGTATTTCATCACATTCTTTGTATCTTTCATAATTCGTTGACTGACAACAATAAATGCCCCCATTTTGATAAACGAAACAAAACACACAGAGATAAGAAGATATTGAATAGCTAAATGATGGAGACTTTCAACTTGAATGGTAGATTTGTGTAAATGTTCACATACACACACTCACACACATACTTTGTACCTCCCCTTACCCAGTTACTTTCCATATGTAGTATGGAAAGTACTCTAGCCCCATGTGGGTATCTATTCAATACAGACAGTCCCTCTTATAATAGTGCATGTGCAAAGTACCTAAAAATTCTTGCCCGACAAATGCAATCTTTAGTATCATTATTCATTAATCGCAATTACTTTCATTTACGTAGCTTTTATCAATTTAAAAAGAACTCCTACACAATTTTAATTTAACTATTTATACTATTAAAAAGCCAAAAGCATCAGGAAGTTGTTAGTGAGGCAATGACAGCTAGGAAAACCATGATTTCAGTTTCTAAACAGCTTTCAACTACCAGGGGCTAATAGTAGTAGGTTTAATTATAAGACCTCTGACTCATTTAAAGCTAAAAGTTCTTGGCAGGCGCTGTCTTTGGAATTCACAATTACATGTACTCTGGAAGGAAACCCAGCTAAGCAAATGTAATGTCTTTCTGCTGGCAGATTTGATTCATACAGTAGCCTTTACTTAAACAATTAACAATAGAAAAGCAATACATATAATGCCTTAACTGTTTCTCCTTCAGAGGATCTGTAACTGAGACGAGTGTGTGAGTTTATAGTATATAGGATATGGCTTCCCTTGATGGTTTCTCTTTCTTGGCTTATAAACTCTCTCAGAGCAGTGACCATGTCTTCTTTGCATTCCATGAATGTGTATATTTATTTGAGGCACCCTAGAAAGTTCAACATGAAAGTTCTGATATTACAATCCCCATGGATTCTACTCATAAAATGAATGTTTCCTACTGTGGTGATCGTTTGGTGTCAAACTAGGCACATTCTTGATGACTTTTTGATGTGGCATGTTGTCACTGTCCACACAGCCTCTGCCACCACTATCCATCCCCATCATCCCATCAGTAAAAGGCATTAGAGTCTTGGACTAATTACTGGAAGAGATTCTCAAATCTAGTCCCAGGCTTTCAAGTAAGTAAGATACTGTTTCGTTGTTGTTGTTTTTGTTTTTTTGTTTTTTGTTTTTGCGGTACGCGGGCCTCTCACTGTTGTGGCCTCTCCCGTTGCGGAGCACAGGCTCCGGACACGCAGGCTCAGCGGCCATGGCTCACGGGCCCGGCCGCTTCACGGCATGTGGGATCTTCCTGGACCGGGGCACGAACCCGTGTCCCCTGCATTGGCAGGCGGACTGTCAACCACTGCACCACCAGGGAAGCCCTAAGATACTGTTTTTAATGCAAAATTTGAAAACTGCCAAATTTAAATGAGCGTCTATTATGAATAGAAGGTTATTTGGGAAGTGAATGATATATGTCAGGGAGGGGCCATGATGGTGAGAGGGACAGTGGCAGTATGAAGCTTTGGAACATCTGTTTGCAAACAGTATAGGG
>NW_006776646.1:571458-589140 GCF_000442215.2 Lipotes vexillifer
GGAAAGAGGAGGGTAGTCACTTACTAGCTATGTGACTTTCTGCAAAACACTGAAAACTGAACTCCACTGGAAAACTGGAGTTCAGATCCCCACCTGTGTGACATGAAGGTCCCCTCTTTCTAGTACATCATGATTCCTCTTAACCAATACTTGCTGAATTTAATGGAGGAAAGTGGACATACAGGAGTGAGATGGAGGGTAGATTTTAAGACAGTATGTTATGATTCCTCCAGTACTAGACTCTGTCTCTTTCATAATTAAACTTGGAATTGGTAAACTTGGGAAATCCTATTGGGATTGAAGTGCTGCCAAAATCCCTGCTGTAGACAAACCTCTCTTTATCTGTATGTAGCTGCTCCATTTTGTATATGTACTTATTGTTTCCTATTGGAGAAGCACCTTGGTAAGAGCCTCTGAAGATGGCATGGGTGTGTGGAAACTTTCATCCAACAAAATACTGTAACTACTATGTTTCTGTAATGTTTTAAGAAGGCCTGTTAATTTTTTCTCTCTTCTTTTTAATTCAGGAATGCTGAATAAATTAAACGGAAAAAAAATGACTGGAAAAGAGGCCAATATTTATTTATGTATTATTAACTAGCAATTTGTGGATATTTATTTCTTACAGCTGTGACCTTTAAGTGGCAAACATTCCTGGGTCAAGTTTTCTTGAAATCGCCTGTCAAATGTTACCTAAATTAAATGATGAAACACTGTCTTTGACCTATTTTTAATTTAAAGAACATCTGAGTTTAAAAGATGATTCATAAATCAGTCCTATCTAGTCTCTAAAAGACAGGCTTTCATTGTTCTCAAAAGGTGATTGAGGCTCACGGGAAGAGAAAAGTGAGAAAAGACAATGAAAATCCTTTTTTTGAAAAACAGCGAGGTGTAACTAAATTGTGAATCATTGTTTAAACTAAATTAATGGTAGCCCAAAGGAGTTGTTTTTGCCTTTGATTTAGCTAATATTGATTTTATGTGAATGCAGAAACACAGTAGAAAGTAGGATGCTGGCACATTTATTGATGCAGTGACTACAAGGCATATAGGTAGGAGAAAAGGAAAGACTTGGGTTTTTCTTTTCATACATTGTTTTACTCAACTAGGAATAATCTCACTTTTCCATCGTGTTCACACTTATTTTCTTTTTTACTTCACCTATCTAATGTAAAAAATACTATAATCTGAGTCTCTCCTTTCACATTAAGGATTTTTGGTTTTTGGTTTTGTTTCTTGGCTCTTAAGATCTATGAGGCTTTAATGGCAAATACTGTATACATTTTATCTCTTCTGTGGAACCGTAGGTCTTAACTGACAATGGAGGAGCTCCTGTATAGCACCCGAAGGGATCTAAACATAAACTATGAAATACTGTGAAGGAAATTTTATCATCCCTTCCAAATTTAAAATTAGTTAATGAGAGATAGTTGAACATCATATTCACTGACTTCAGCCTTCCCACCCTTGCCAAGTCCCCATGACTGTCAGCTCATAGCAATTGTTCATAGTATTGCTAAGTCCATTTCTTGCAGGGCACTAGCAAAACTGGAACAATTGTTTTTTTTCTTTGCTAATATAGGTACCTGGAAAAGATAAAGAGAATTGTGAAAACCATACATCAGTTTATGTTCCCTGTGTGACTAATCCAATCAATCAGTTTTAAAATCCATGGAACAAAACACTGGGAAACAAATTCACAGGAATTAAAATATCTATTATCTTTATAAATGGCTTATACGTATTGATATTAAAAATACTGTTAGCACAATTATAAGCAAAAATGTAATTAGACAATTCACAGATGACAGGATTATAAACAGTTTAAAAACCCATGCAAAAATTTTCATCCTCATTATAATCAAAGTAAAACATATTAAACAATGGGTTAGCATGTTGGGCTTATCAGATTAGTAAAGATTTTTTAAAATGAGACCAGCTTGTTAAGGAGAAACACTCTAGGATGAGAGTGAATTGGCATCAGCCTTGGAAAAGCAATTTGGCAATAATGAGACTTAAAATGTTCATAACTTCTTATTCAGTAATTCCATGTCTAGAAATCTTTCCTAAGAAAATAACCCTTAATGTAGAAAAAGCTATAGAGTTGTTCATCTTTCTGTCATTTAAAATATAAAAAGACTGTATACAACAATGTCTAACAATAAACAACTAAGTAAACTATAACACAAAAGATGTCACTTTGTGCATTCATGTAAAACAACTAAGCAGAAGTTATCATAAAGATGGAGACGGTTATGTTAGTGAAAAAAGCTGAACATACGATTTTATTTACATTATTATTTCAGTTATGAAAAGCAAACCGTGAAGATATATAGAAGCAAAAGTTGGAAGGAAATACAAGGAAATAATATCTTATTTTTCTAAGGTGATGAAAACTATGTAAAATTTTTTTCATATATATTTCACAGTTCTCCCACTTTATATAATAAGCATGTCTTCTCTTATTACAAAAAGATGCTTGTTAAGGAAGTTAAAAGTACGTAAAAGAATAAAGGAGGAATGATAGATGATAGTCAATGTGGAGCATTCGGCTAATCAATGTGGATTCAACTCTCATAATCCATTCCACAGGTGATGGGATTTTCACTGGTCTTTGCAAATTGTCATCTCTCTGAAAGTTGATGATTGAATTGATTTCTGGGAAGATAATATGGCGCCTAAAATCCAAGGAATTAGAATGTTGTTACTCCTAACCAGCTTTATTTTTTTTAACTTTATATTTTATGTTGGAGTATAGTTGATTAACCATCTTATGTTAGTTTCAGGCGTACAACAAGGTGATTCAGGTATATATGTCTCTATTCTTTTTCAAAATCTTTTCCTGATTAGGTTGTTACATAATATTGAGCAGAGTCCCCTGTGCTATACAGTAGGTCCTTGTTGGTTATCCATTTTAAATATAGCAGTGTGTACATGTTAATCCCAGAATGTTGTTACTCCTAACCTGCTTTAGAACTAAACTAAACTAAAGAGGAATATGCATGGTCAACGAAAGTTCCTTTAAAAATAAGTACTTTAAATGGCGTGATTATCAAGGAACACTTACTGAATAGCTACAACTAGCTTTATATTATAAAACACTGTCCAACTTTTAAAGAGAAAGTAGTCAATTTATGCTTATTAATATATTTCAAAATATGTTCTAATTGTGGTAAAAGTTATCCCACATTTAAAAAATAATTCTGTAAACTAATTTACTTTCCAAACCTTAAGTGTCTTTTTGCTAGAGGCTTAGAAGTTATTATGTAAATTCTTAGGCATAGGAATTGAACACAAGAATTTAAAATGCCACTTACCTGGCATGCTTCTTTTCTCAGAAAAATCCTTATGTAGCCATAGGCAAATGTATGGATTAAAAATGCTCCCACAAACTTTTTTTCTAAGTAATGTTGCTCTGTTATGTTAGAAGCAGTGTGGCAGTAAACCTTGTCTTATCTGTACCTCAGTTTTTTCTCTCTTCTGTTTCTTAAAATCTTTTGTGTGTACTTTGTTCAGTTACAAACAGGAAATGTGGTGATGGAGGCTTCTAGAGTTTTGATCTGAAACCAGTAAGCTGTTAAATTTTTTGTGAAACGTGAGAAGAAAAATCCCACAGGCCTCTGTACTCTGCTATTTGAATTTTTATCAGTACCTAAATCTAATTTTAAAACATATAATAAGTCAAGGTATAAATTAGACTAGGAGGGATTCCCCGTGTCTCTGGAGAGAATCTGGGGATCTCCTCCCAAGTGAGGTCACATGAAAGCAAAATAAAATATACTAAACTGAGGAGGAAACAGTAAGAAGCCCCCAGGCATGCTCAGCTGTTGATTGTGTTTTCTTTGAGGCATGTCAGAGGAAAGAGAATTAACACTTTTTGAACACTTACTGTCTATCAGGTACCTTCTGTACATTATCCCACGAGGAGATTGGGTGCCTGCCTTCCCCCTGCCCCAATCCTTGCTCCAGCCAATGTGAGTCCCTCTGTCCAATCTAGGGTCACGTGGTGACAAGCTCCAGCTCTCTCCCACCCCCGAGTCTCAATATCAGAAGTTCTTAAATGTTAGTGTGCATAAGTATGTTATTTGGCATTAGTTTAACATGCATATTCCTGAGCCCTACTGAATGAGAATATCTGGAGTGGAAATCTGCATTTTCACAATTATCCTTGCTTATTTTAATATAGGTGTTGTAGACAATTTTCTGAGAAACTCACATATATTTTATAGTGAGTAGCATTTTATTTCTAGCCTCAGTCAGATAAAAAATTGTCTTGGTCATATCTGTGAATACAGTTTGTATGTATTTCTGTGTATGTATACCTGTTACATACTATGTGCTTATGAATATTTGCTTATGTAACTTCACCAGTTTTCTTTAATTATAGAAGAATGACAAGTCTGAATCCAGTTTATTACAAAAAGAGGTGTACTTAAAACTTTAAGAACTCAAACTCTAAAGGAAACTTAAAAATGAGACTTTTGATGCATAGACTCAGAGCAGAGATACTAGGTAGCTTGCTCTAGCTGATTTCTGTAAGATTCCTGAGGGCAGGCAGAGCACTGATCTTATCCATCATTAACACTCCAGTGTCTAGAATAATGCCTGGCACACTGTGAGTCTCAATAAATATTCTCACAATGATTGAATAAATAAAAGAAAGTTCGTTTTCTGCTTTCTCCCTGTTCCATCATAGAAAACAACTCCCTAGTAAATAAAATACAGTGCTTCTCTAGTCCTTGGACAGAGTTAAACTAAACACTAACAGATTTTTCCACTTTGATCACTTTCCCCCAAAATAGTTCTTGTGAATCATTGAATCAGAATCTATAAAACTGAAAGAGACCATGGGATTCCCTAGTCTAATCTTCTAAAAAAGCAATTTCAAAATATGTTTCCTAGAACACATTTAGTTCTAGGTCTTTAAGAAATTCTTGGAAAAAAAATCCTCCTTCAGAAAATATATTTGGAAAAGTTGTATATTATTTTCACCTCTATGGATGCGTATTAGTATATTAAAGGCTTAGATAAGTCCTACAAAAAAGGAAACCTGAGAAACTTTCTTACCAGAGCTTTTTCTAAACCTGTTTGTTCAGAGAACTTTTTGTTCAGCTTCCATCTGTTAGCAGGGTGGCAGGTTGTATGAAGCAGGCCTGGATGCCCACAGACCAAGAGCTCAAGGGAACAGAAATCTCAGGTTCATTTAGAGACCAGAACACAACAGAGAATCAAAAGGATCCCTCCAACAATTAGATAGAACTCAAGAATGGAGACTGTCGAAGAGCTGACTCCCAGACTTCCAGGGAGGTTTGGACACTTGACACATCAGTTCAAGAGGAGAGGGACCAGCTGTGTGGTAGTCATGAGGGGTTACCCCTTGGTCCTAAAACAGGATGACTGGCAAGAAGGGTAGAAGCCCCAGGCTCAAAAGGGAACTGCATAGATTACCCAAGCAGGACCTTAGCACAGGGGCAAAGTAGATTCCCATTTTTATCAACTGGGGCATGCAGAGGACATGGGAGAGAGAAAGAGTCTCAAGACTGGAAACTGAGGTGCAGGCATCCCCTTGTTAGAATGAGAACAGTGCAGAGGATGGGAAAGGAAGGTATGAGGATGCCCTCATCTTGGCTGATTCATAAAGCACAATTCTAGAAACAATAATGGTGTTCAGTAGTTGGCTTTGGACGCAGAGAAGGTCAGACTCAGCAATAATGACTCAGGTAAAAATGTAGGAATTCTGTGGTTTAGCTCAAGAAGTGTAACTCTCAAGACAGCCCAACAAGGAGAGAGACAAACAAAACCCACTAGTGGGACAATCCCTGAGGATGGCTAAGGTTTGCCTGTCTCAAGTCTGCAGCCTCACACACACAAGTCTGCAGAGATCTGGGGAAGACAAGAGCAGAGGAGACAGGCAGGGACCGAGGAAGGGTATAACCCCCAACTTTGGGTCAATAAGGCAGTCCGTGGTACATGTTGAGTAATTACCTAATGGCTTAGAAGGGTTAATGTACATGATTACACATAATGTGCATGATTGGTATCTCTAAAATAGTCAAACTTAGGTTGACAAATCCGAACCTCTTCACAATTTCTAATAATTATAATGTTCTCGAAAAGTGATCTGTATTACAATGTTCCCCATGCCATAGATTTATACACTCAGGAGATAGAACAAGATTGTCCAAGGTCACAGAGAAAGTTCATGTCTGTGCATTAGATAGCTCCACAGATGTTTGAAATTTGCCAGGGGAAAAAGTGATAGCTTTTCATTAAATATAGATGGCTGAACACATGAAGATGTTATCAGAATATAACAACACCTACGGATATATGTTCGTTATGGAATATATTAGTGAGTGCATTCAGAGATTTGAATGATGCCTTCATGAGTCATGTTCAAATAAAAAATAAACATGAGGCTTCTGTAGTGCTTTTTCATGAGAGGGGTCATCGTAATGAAGTTTAGAAGATAGCTAGACTAAACAAAAACCTCCTGAGAAAACTGAAGAAATTAGAAATGTTGTAGGAAATTTGAGGGAAAGGTATGTGGTTTTGATGGGCACCTGTCAAGAAATGAGGATTTTAAGGCCAACAAAATTGCCGTTTTGTTGCCAAAAGAAACTAGAAAGCATATCAAAATGGCAGCTACCATTCAGAGCTTCCACACTCAGAAAAATGGGTCACAGAGGATAAAAAGAGGCCCAGTTTCCAACCTCTTTTTTATGGTTATCTATTAGCTTTATAATTAATCTTTATAACCATAGTGTATTTATTTATATCTGTATATACACACAGATATATTATACAGACACACACACATAAATTTTAAGTCCAAGGAATTCCAAAGTAGTAAGAGTAGGCAGGGGATTACCTGGGACTTTGACATTACATTTTATATATTTATCTATTGTTTAAACCTATTTACAGTAACTTGTACTACTTTTATAGTTGGAATAAAGAATGCTTCCTTATTTTAAAGACTCTTGAAAATACCTTTATTTTATAGAAGCAGAATTTATCTCTCTGGGTGATTTTTTTCTTTATTCTGGTAAATCATTCTTTGGTGAGACTGAAGCTAGTACAAAGTAAGCAAACAACTTTATGAAAGACAAGAGGGAAGGGCCCCCTGTGCTTCTAATTATGCTGTTTTAAAATGTGAAATTATTCAGAATTAATTATAGTGTTACAGTTGCATCTAATCAGACTATATTGATGATTCGTATTTTCATCGAGTTTACCCTATAAGATCCTCCAGAAAACGTAATTATTCAGACAGAAAAGAAAAAAGTTAAAAGCAATAGAACACTGCATGGATTTGGCATAAGATTCTCAGATCTTTTTATTATGTTTATTATAGCCGTATAGAACCAGAATTATTAGAAAATCAAACATTGAAATAAAAGAGTGGTTAACAAAAATTCAGAAATATGAGAGAAATAGCTAATAGCAGATATAGTCTATTTTCCTACGTGTAAAATGCTTAGGCATCCAAATTTTCTGGAAGAAAACAATTTTCTCTATTACACAGATTTCTATGTCATGCCCTAGAGGCAGTGTTATTAGCAAAGTTAAAGCATCCTGAGAAATTTTGTTCTTATTTGAAACACAACTGGCTCAAACAAAGTAAAACCAGTTTATTTATCGTAAGACTTATAGTTTTAGTGAGCTAATATGCAATTTCTCTTCTCAAGAGGAGGATTTATTATGCAGCATTTCCAAAAATTATCACATAAAAGAAGAATTCCCTTATTTTTTTCAAAGCATTTTGTAGAGCTACTGTTCTGAGGTATGTATTTTAGCAACTTTTTCTTCTTGTTGAAAGGCTCTTACCTTCTGGCCTCCTTCCACATTTGGGGCCTGGCTTACTTGAGGGGCACCACAGAGAATATCAACTTTACCGCCTTTATAAGAATTTCCATCTTGAGATGTTTTGCTTGAGATTATAAAGGAATTAGCCCTTAACATTCAAATGCCCCAGGACAGGTAACAAAATTAGCATCCTTAGAATATCTTAGACAGTGATACTTGTTCTAGTGGATCCTCCTTCAGGTGAGATATACGTTAGATTAAATTTTGAACAAAATAAGATATTTGGGGCTAAGACCTTTCTAGAAGGTAAGCTCTAGTTGGAGGACCCTAGGATGAGGAACATAGAGTAGAAGTAGAAACAGGAACACCAAGAAGTGATGCACAGTCAGGATCCCGGCTAGAAACAGGTGCACCTGTCAAAAGGAGGAGTTGAATGAGGTGCAGGCAGGGCTAATGGAAAGAACAGGAGATGATGAAACACTTGCCACTTAACAACAGAGGGAGCCCATGACAACTCCTAGGCTTAATAGGTATTAGAGAAGTATCAGTTACTGGAACCCAGTGAGATATATAGCTGTAAGAAAGGACTGCCTGGCAGGAACTATGGCTTTCAGTTAAAAACCCCCCTCACCCCCCAAAAAAACCAGCTATTTCCAGTTATGACCAGGCAAAGAAGGATTTGTGGGAAAACATCCCAATTTTGTTCTCTGCCCTCCAATCTCAATCTCCCACTCATTTTCCTCATTGGTCAAACCCAGTCAAGTCAAAGGGAAAGGCAGCCTTCAGGATACAGTCTGTAGAAGTCAGCCTCACATGATCTAAGAAAGGTGAAGAACAGAGAATGGGTCTGGAGAGATAAATATGTAAGTAAGGGGTGCTGAGAATGAACTTAACTTTAAATAGATACTATCTGTCCTGCCAGACATGGACTTTATAATTTTGTAAGTAGACTTATTCTCCAGAGCACAAAAGAGTAAATAAGAGCAATCAATTTTGAAATTTTTAACTGGATTCATCAAGACAATTTCATTGACCCTATAATAATACCTGAGATGTCCTAAATGATAAGTTGGTTCTGCCACAGGAAAACTAAGGATAAAATTTATCCAGAGATTGTATTAAAATGTTGGATGGAGTATATAATAAAGGAAACTATGTGTGAAAAGTTCCCAGAGTTTAAGAAAAATAAAAACTTTTAAAGTGAAAAGACTCACAGGTGGCCAGAGGGGAGAGAGAACAGTAAAGCCAATGTGGCAAGGACTTCACGTTTGAGAAGTTTAAATGAAAAGTATATGAGACTAGCCTGTATTATTCTTGCAGTTGTTTTGTGAAGTCTGAAATAATGCCAAATGTAAAAAGGAATAAATATATGTAAATTACTTAAAACAGGATCTGCTATATGTGAAATAGTAAGTATAGATGTTGATGCTGTCAGTATAACCTGATAACAAAATAAGATAAAGGCACTACAAGAAAAGAAAATGACAGAAAAGTTAAGTAAAGGAAGAGGTCTCACAGATGACATGTTTCTGTGGAAGCTACAAAAAATGATCTGCTAGGATTAATTAGCAAGTGTAGCAGGGTTTCATAATATAAGATTAATGTATAAAGTTTTATATTAGCAACAAAAAATCAGAAATTAATATTAAAATAGGAACAGAAATGAGATCAGTAGGTTTGAGGGGCTAGAGGTTGGAAGAGAGATTGACTGAAAAAGGACAAAAGGGAACTCTCTTGGGAAAAATTAAAAACAGTCTATTTTTACTCTGTGTAAAATTATACTTTGGTAAGACTACCTTTAAGAACTTGGAGATAGGAAAGAGAAAAAAAAAGAATCTATGTGTCCATGTTGATAAGTAAATAAACAAAGAAATGGATGAATAAATAAAAAGGGAAAATTGTTTCTTGAAATAGAGTGGAAGGAATAATGGAGTTAGAACATCCACCATCTATCAACTTAATAACTGATTCAGAAAAAATAGTCAGTAGGTGCTAAGCTAATGATCAATGAGCAAAGTGATATTTACCTATTTTAAAATTACAAACTTTGACCAAAAAGTCTACAAATTATTTGTTAATTTAAAAGGAAAATATTAATCTCTTGGTAGAGAAACCTAGCAGATATAATCTTAACTAAGTATCAATGTTAATGTTATCAATAATGAAACAACTAAAGTCATGTATCTTCTGATATGGTACACCAAGATAGACTTGAGAACTGGCTGCAACTTTGAAGGTGTTCTCCACACACATACCTCAATTGGCAACATCTGCGGAAGCCTTAGATAATTAAGATGTCTGCCCAAATCACTGTCTGACCACTAAACCATGCAGACAGAGAGGTCCCCAAAAAAGAAATACTTAAACAAAATGACCAGATACATTGTCAGCTTCAGAAGAAGATATCCTGTGGTTTAAGTCCAGGCAAGTTACTAAAACAAAGAAACAAACAATAGAAAACCACAGAACACTGAGCCTTAGAAAAATAAAACAGAATGCGCAGGTGCTACAATTTTATCTAAAATTCACACAATCATTACAAGACATGCTAAGAAACAGAAGAGTGTGACCCATATTCAGGGAAAACAAAGCAGTCAGTAAAAATTGACTTTTGAAAACCCAGATGAAGTAACCAAATGGAAATTCTAAATTTGAAAAATATAGTAAATGAAATAAAAAATTCACTAGGGAGACTCAAGAGCAGATTTGAAATAGCAAAAGTCAGTGAATTAGAAGATAGATCAATAGTAACTGTCTAATACAAAGAACAAAAATAAAAGAGATTAAAAAAAAGAAATAGTCTCAAAGATCTGTAGAACAATTTCAAGAATATATCTATTGGGAGTCATGAAAGGAGGGGCGATATGGAAGCAGAAAATTATTTTAAAATATAACGGCTATAAACGTCCCATTTTAGTGGAAAACATTTATTTCCAGACCCAATGAACACCAAGAAGCTCAATGAACACCAGGCTGATACACAAACAAAAGAAAATACAACTAGACACATTATATTCAAATTCTTGAAATCCAAAGAAAAGAGAAAATTTTGAATGCAGCAAGAGAAACACAGCTCGTATAAAAGGGGACTAGAATGTGATCAATAGTTAACTTCTCCTAAGAAACAATAGAGGCCACAAGAAGGAGAAATGACATAAAGTACTGAAAGAAAGAAAAAAAAAGGCAACCTAGAATTCTGTAGCCTAGTATAATTAGCCTTAAAAAAAAAAAGCAGAATAAAGATATTTCTAGATAAACAAAAATTGATACAATTCACTGCTAGGATACCTGACGAAACAAGGGAATTCCTTCAGGCTGAAGGAAATGACACCAGATAATAATTCAGATCCACAGGAAAAAATGGAGGTCACCAGAAATATGTGAGTAAATAAGAACTATATGCATGTATGTATAATTTTTTTCTTTTCCTTCCTTAATTTCCTTAAAATTAGAAGATTGGTTAAAGTCATAATTCTAACACTATTATTAGATTTACAATATATATGAAGGTTTTATACATATGTCAATAATACAGAAGAATAAGGAGAAATGACATAGGGCTTTACTAGCATGCTATATTTTAATGAAATTATGTCAGTGCTAACTTGAATTTTGAAAGTTAAAAATGAATATTTTAAACCCTAGAGCAACTAAAAACAACATAAAATCTCAAAGAATACAGCTAAAATGATCAATGGTGGAATTAAAATGGTATCAGAAAATGTTTTGTTTAACACAAAAGACAGTAATGGAGCAACAGAAGAACAAAAAAAATGAGATATGAAGAAAACAAGCAAAATAGTGGATATAAATCCAACTATATCAATAATTACATTAAATATGAGTGAGCTGAACACTCCACTCAAAGGCAGAGGTAAAGAGATGGAAAAAAAACCCAAAACACCAAGATCTTACTCTGTTTACAAAAGAAATATGTAAAATTCAAAGATAAAAATAGGTGAGGGTAAAATGATGGGAAAGAAATGCATGTATACAGTAGTGAAAACAGAGTTAGAGTGGCTACATTAATATGAGGTGAAATAGACCTCAAGACAAAGAATATTACTAGAGATGATTTTGTTGGTAACATTTCATAATGATAAAAGAGTCAATACATCAGAAAGATATAATTACAAATGTATATGCTTGTAACAACAGAGCCCCAAAGATAAATGAAGCAAAAACTGACAGAATTTAAGGAGAAACAGAAAATACAATAGCCAGAGTTGGGGACTTAGCAACTCCTGTCTCTGTAATTAATAGAAATGGAGAGAAAATTAGTAAGGTCATAGAAGCCTTGAACATTGTAAAAAGGATCCAACTGACATTTTATTTTATATCTTGAAGTTTTATTTATTTATTTAAATTAATTTTTATTGGAGTATAGTTGCTTTACAATGTCATGTTAGTTTCTACTACACAGCAAAATGAATCAGCCATACATATACATATAGCCCCTCCCTTCTGGATTTCCCTCCCATTTAGGATACCACAGTGCATTAAGTAAAGTTCCCTGTGCTATAGGGTATGTTCCCCTCAGTTGTCTATTTTATACATAGTATCAATGATTGACATTTAAGGAGTATTTGCCACATAGCAATGGCAAAATACACATTATTTATAAGCACAGATGGAACAATCTTCAGGATAAACTCTATGCTAGTCCATAAAGCAAGTCTCAAAAAAATTAAAAGGATTGAAATAATACAAAATACTTTTCATTATTACAGAATTAAATCAGAAATCAATAATAGAAAGATATTTGGGAAATCCCCAAATTTTTGAAAAATAATGACAGACTTCTAAATAACTGATGGTCAAAGAAGAACTCATAAGAGAAATTGCAAAATACTTTAAACTAAATGAAAATAAAGGCACAACATATCAAAATTTATAGGCTGTAGCTAAAGCAAAGCTTAGGAGGAAATATTGATCATAAAATGCTTACATAATTAAAGAAGAAATGTCTAAATCAATAATCTTATCTTCTACTTTTTTTTTTTTTTTTTTGCAGTACGCAGGCCTCTCACTGTTGTGGCCTCTCCCATTGCAGGGCACAAGCTCCAGACGTGCAGGCTCAGCAGCCATGGCTCACGGGCCCAGCCGCTCTGTGGCATGCGGGATCCTCCCGGACCGGGGCATGACCCTGTGTCCCCTGCATTGGCAGGCAGACTCTCAACCACTGTGCCACCAGGGAAGCCTCACCACTCTTATTCAACATAGTTTTAGAAGTTTTAGCCACAGCAATCAGAGAAGAAAAGGAAATAAAAGGAATCCAAATCAGAAAAGAAGAAGTAAAGCTGTCACTGTTTGCAGATGACATGATACTATACATAGGGAATCCTAAAGATGCTACCAGAAAACTACTAGAGCTAATCAATGAATTTGGTAAAGTAGCAGGATACAAAATTAATGCACAGAAATCTCTGGCATTCCTATATACTAACGATGAAAAATCTGAAAGTGAAATCAAGAAAACACTCCCATTTACCATTGCAACAATGACTAGCCGCTCCACGGCATGTGGGATCTTCCCGGACCGGGGCACGAACCCGTGTCCCCTGCATTGGCGGGCGGACTCTCAACCACTGCGCCACCAGGGAAGCCCCTTATCTTCTACTTTGACAAGCAAGAGGGAAGAAATCAAAGTAGAAAGAAGAAAATAAGATCAGAGCAGAAATCAATGGACTAGAAACTGAAAAATAATAAAGAATAACAATGGAATCAAAAGCTTGTTCTTTGTAAAGATTAATAAAATTGATAAGCATAACTATAGATCCTGTAGGAACTAAAAGAATTGTAAGGAAACATGAACGACTTTAAGCCTATAAATTTAACACTTAGATGAAATGGATAAATTCCTAGAAAGACACACAGTACCAAAAACTGACTTGAGAAATAATAGAAAATCTGGATAGACCTATGCAAAATAAGGTTATAATTAAATTAATAATTTAAAATGATGGAAAAGGGAGAATGCAGGGAAGGAGAGTTTACTTTATGAAATTCTATAGTATTTGAATCTTTTACAATGAGAATGGAGTTCTGAATTATCTGTGTGATAATAGAAATGTCTGTTTCGGGACTTCCCTGGCAGTCCAGTGGTTGAGACTTCATCTTCCAATGCAGGGGGTGCAGGTTCAATCCCTGGTCAGGGAGCTAAGATCCCACATGCCTTGGGGCCAAAAAACCAAAACATAAAAACAGAAGCAATATGGTAACAAATTCAATAAAGACTTTAAAAATGGTCCACATCAAAATCAAAATAAAAATTTTTTTAAATGTCTGTTTCTGCCAGTTGTAGTTATTTAGAATTCAGCTTAACAATTAAACTCATAGGACACATTATAATTCACCCAGCACCAGTTGTTATTTAGTTTTAAGAAGGCAAACAGGAAATAGCACAGACAACAACAAAGCTGTGGTCTTGGACCTCACAGGCATAGCTTGCAATGTGCCTGCCATGCTGTTTATAGAACACACATGGTCATAGAAATGAAAACATGCAGCTCTCATAGCTCAGGGAATCATCAGCTCTGGGGACCCTGAAGCTTTTGGTCCTTGTCACGTTATTCTCTCAGGTGTATGCGATTAGCCCCAAGTCTCTGCAGCTGCATCTCATAAATATCAGTTAATCATCACTCAGTTTCGATGAGGTATGTTTTGGGCCTTTAGTCCTTGGCCAGATCCTCTTTTAGTATAGAACTGCTCTAGTTCTGTTCCTAAAAATTCTTTCAGTTAATATTACAAGGAAGAATGAACATGGATCAAATCCTCAGACTTTCCTAAGACTAAAAAAAAGGTCAAAGAAACAGCTGTTAACTCCCTTTAAAAGTCTGGACAGACATCACTCAAAGATTAATAACAGATATGTGTTAATATTACAGGTACTTTTTTCTTTCTTAAACTTTCACCTGTTTCTGTAATTTTACAATGAGTACTAATTAATTAATTCAGAAAAATAAAGGTGTTTTCCAAAATTTATAAACAAAATCAAGTGTTTGCTCAATTGGGAAAATGAATAGTTGGTACAGATGGCAAAAATTCTCACACTTGCCAATGTTGGAGCCACAAAGAATTTCAGTGCCATGTGGCAGCCTTAAAAATTACATTTTAACTTTAATAACTCTAATTAAAAAGAAAATTACTTCGAGCTTCCAAACAAACTTCAAGACTAAAATAGAGAAAGGAACATGTTTTGAGTATATCTGATTTCTATTTTTGTAGCAGGTTGGGTTCTCGGGAAGGAGACTCCGAGATAGACATTAGCTTGTAGGTTTACTAGGAGTGCAATTGGGATCAGGTGAACCTGTGGAAGACAAACATGTAAAGTAGGACTGGGCAGAGGGAAGAGTCAAGCTGCAATGCAGTCTCAACAGAAGCTTCAGCAAAGCTCCAGCTCTGAAAATAGGATGACCTTTCAGAGCTGTTCTGAGTGTGGCAGGGCCGGGAGAGGTAAATGAAGGGAAAGGGGAGGGGTGGGGCCCTTGCAGGCCCATGTTGATAAAGACCGCCTTGAGGTCTCCCTGGTGGTGCAGTGGTTGAGAGTCCGCCTGCCGATGCAGGTCACACGGGTTCGTGACCCGGGCCGGGAAGATCCCACAGGCCGCGGAGCGGCTGGGCCCGTGAGCCATGGCCGCTGAGCCTGCGCGTCCGGAGCCTGTGCTCCGCAACGGGAGAGCCCACAACAGTGAGAGGCCCGCGTACCGCAAAAAAAAAAAAAGACCACCTTGAAGGGGGTACGTCCTTGGTAAGTTGACTCTTCACTTGGAGGGATGCCTAAAGGGAGCTGATAGCTTGAGGCCTGTTTTCCTTCCGACAACCCTACCAGCAGCTGGGTAATCAGTCCTTTATTGCTGAAGGGGAATCTGGGCAGTACATTACAACGTTCACCACAATTAGCAAAGGACAAATGAATTATGCTAAATTTGTCTGGCAATACAGTCTGTGTAGCAGACACTATTAGCTGCCTAGGCAAGATCCAGCTTCTCCTTGTGTCTAATTTGTTTGAAGCATGACGTGCCCAAGCCAGGTGAAATAACATGAATGTCTAAACCAATTATGAGAATCCTGTTCTGGGCTTTCCAGAGCCTTCACCTACCCTCCCACCCTCTGCAACAGTTATATGTGGTCAAGGAACTTGACGGTAATAAGATAATGAGACTCAAGGAAATATCTGCTATAGGAATTCTGAAAAATATTTTGTTTTCTTTGTTAAAGAGGAACAGATGAAGCTGGTATCCTCTTACCTCTTCCTAATTCCCTCTTCCTTTTCTTGTGCACAGCTGTGGTACTTGCAGCTGCAGAAGTTATTTTGCAACTGAGAGGAAAAGAAAGGTCGAGAGAATTTTTAAGAGCTTGTTTTGACTTCGTGAGCCACTGAATAGAGCCGCAAACCTACCTCTTGGTTTCTTGCTCCTTAAGGAAAATAACCCCTAATTATTTAAGCAGCTAAAATTGGATATTCTGCCACTGACAGAAAGCATATTGCAAACTGACCCTAGTTATAAGATAGGATGATGATTCTATTGAAAATATATAGTCGATAGATGTGTGTATGTGTGTGTGTTTATCAAATTGTGATATGTTTTCAATAAGATGTTTTCAATAAGTTTGAAAACAAGTACTGTATCATCCTTCTGGGATTTCACACTGCATATTAGCATGAATGATATTATTTACATTAAGATGTTCTACCAAAGATAAACCTACTTCAGCAAAGTTATGCTTCTTAAACATATTTGACCAAAAAGTACCTTTTGAAACTTTACCTGCTAATATGGAATGGATTGGGAAACATTATTTAGTATGTGTTCTGATCTATGGTTCATTAACTTGTTCCCTATTTCTACGATTATTTTCTGCAGTAGTATTCCTAGGAGCATCCAGCTGAAGTTGAATTAAGTAAAAGCAATAAACTGTGGTTACATTTTTTCTTATGCTTATGACTTGATTACTCAAGCAAGCAAACCAGCTCTGAAAAATTGACATATGCTGAAATGTGTTTTAGGATGTGGTTAAAGTCCCAAAGAGAAACATGTGTAGCAGCACATTTACAGGTCACAACAAATCTGCAAACTTTGTTTGCTGGTCACAATTAGCATCCTGTGTCTCTACAATTGTTATTTTTATCTGCCTGCAATCAGCCCCCTTTCACTGCTGTGCCGGCTTGGTCATTGATGGTGCAGAAACAGAGACACAAAGTGGAGGCATGCAGCTTCCTACTTCTGGAGAAGGAGTTCGCCCTCTATTTTGAGACAGGAAGTAATGATTGTGGCCACTTTAACAAAAGTCCTGAGTTAAGTTTGCTCATGTAACTTCACAAGTCGGCATATATATATATGTGTGTGTGTGTGTGTGTGTGTGTGTGTATGTATATTACACACATACATATGTGTATGTATATCTCATGATCTACAGAAGGGCTTTGGTACACTCCCTCCAAAGCCATTCTAGTGTGAATGACTGGATACTGGCCTTGCTTCTCTCTTTGACCTGCTTCAGAAATGGCCCATTTTCCCTTGTAGTTATTCAGGCATTCTTCTGAAGGATGACTCAGTGTCTCACAGACAGGTCAAACTAAAACTTTCTGAAACTGAACTTTTGATTCCTTTTCCATCTTCCACGTTTTGATAACAGCACTATCATCACCCAGAAGTGTAATTCAACTCAGAAACCTAGAACTCATCCTTGCTGTCTTGACATGTCTCTCACTCTCACATCCAGTCCATTTTCATGTCCTGATTTGACTATTAATTCATGCACACCATCTCTTTGCTGCCCCCTGGAGGCCAGTCGTCTCTATCTCTTGCCCAGACTACTGCAAAGCACCTCCCTGCTTCTACACTGATGGCTTTTATGATCTATTCCCTA
>NW_006776646.1:589206-618747 GCF_000442215.2 Lipotes vexillifer
CCCTACACAGCATCTAGAATAATATTTTCAAAACTAAATTAGACCAAGTCACTCCCTTGCTTAGTGGGAGCTTTCTATGGCTTTACATTGCACTACGAATAAAATTCCAACTTCTTACTATGGCCTCAGCCCCATGGTCTGGATCCTGCAGTTTTCCAATTTCAACATGTAACACTATTTTGCTCTAAAGTCTAGAGCACGGCAAACTATAGCCCATGGGCCAAATCCACCCATAACCTGTTTTTGCAAATAACGTTTTACTGGAACACAGCTACTCTCACATCCACGGCTACTTTTGAGCTGTAAAGCAGAGCTGACTTTTAACAGAGAGCATATAGCCTGAAAAGCCTAAAATATTTACTGTCAGACCCTTTAGAGAAAAAAGGGTGCCAGCTTTTCCTCTAGAGCCTCACTAGCGTCCTTTCCCCCCTTGATCTAGATGAACTTTTCATTACCGCCAGTCTTTGTATTCATCCTCCCCTCTGCTTGCAGAGGGTAAAATGTTTCTTTACAAAGCTTCTTCCGTCTTCTCCTCAATGACTCACCTCAAACTTAAATATTCAGAACAGCCTTCCTTTATAACTCTAACTAAAGTAGGGCACCCATCTCCCCAGGTGCACTCTACTCTATCATATCCTGTTTCCTGCATTACACATTAAAAGAGAAATTATTTTCCTTGTTTTGGTTTATGGTCTACTTTGCTCCCCAAGGCTCTAAGCTCCAGGAAGTCAGGTCCTGTGTCTGTCTTCCTCAGCATTGCTTCCCCACTACCTAGAAAGTGACTGCACAAGGTAAGTGCTCAGCAAATATTTGTTGATTTTTAAAAAGTAACTACTATAGCTAACGTTCCTAAATGGCATTCAGTCATTTAATTTCACATCTAATATGAATTTCCCACAAAGAATACAATGCTTTTCCTCTCCCTTCAAATGCATGAGAGGATAACAACAAACCCTGTGACTGCAGCTCCTAGAGGTCATCTAGTTGCTCTTTGTATTTATTCATGCATTTATTCATTCAACAAATATAGATTGATACCATCTCTGGGACGTGTGGGGCAAGACACGATTCGATAAACTTGTCCGTTGAGCAGAAGCATGACTTTCGTTATCTTAATATGACTAAGAAATTTTGAAAATCAAAGGGACACCTTCTGAGATTTCCCCAATGCAACAACTTACTCATCCAGAACCAATGCCTCAGAGACTCAGCAAGAATTTTTCTGTTAACCCCAGGACAAGAACAGTCAGCACTGATCTTAAAAGCCCCAGTAGAAACTGCTCTGTAGAACTCAGCACGGTTAGATGAGGCTAAAGCATTCTGTAAGTGGGTGTTTCTTCCAGTGGTTGTGAGTCTGGTGAGCTTTGGAGAGTGGGGAGCAGGTTGGGATGGAGGACTCTTTTGGAGCTCAGTGATATTGGGCTTAGATCTGGCTCTGTGTAGGAGGGCTTTGGACAATGCTGTCACTGGGTATTTGTGGAGTTTTCCTAGCTGACAGCTAAGAGTAGGGTGGAGAAAAGTATAATTTTCCTACCTTGCACCTATGACAGTTGTTCCATCTACTACTGCAAATCATTTAATCGCTTCTCTTCGGCCATGGCCACATCTTGTAGGGTCTTACCTTATTTATCTTTGCAACTCTCAAAGTGTCCAACTCAGAGACTTTCACATAGAATTCTCTTAAATATTTGCTTAATTAAATAGCAAGCACACTTTGAGAGAAGGGATTTTCCCTATGATTTCATCCGCAATGAATGCACCAAAAGCACTTGCAAGGTTTTTTTTTGTTTTGTTTTGTTTTTTTTAACTACAGTGAGGTTGGTGTTCTATGCTACTAAACCCACAGCTGGCTAATATAGTCAGTTTCTGAATCTTTCTGTCAACTGTACATACAGATAAATGTGCAGTGGCAGTGTTAAAAGATACTAAGGCTTTCTGGTGTTATAAGATAAAGCTGCCTGGCAATTGTCATCTTGTTTGGAAATGGCAAATGATGCGTTTCAGAATGATTAGCAAGCTGTGATCTCATTAACCTTCCCTTGAGGTCAGTTTTACTATGAGCTGCAAGATGGATTGATTTCCTGTAGGAAACCACCACTCTGCTCCCAACCCTCCCCTTCCCACCACTAAGTCTTAACTGGCATCATTTTGTCATTTTCAAGGAATCTCTGCAGAGTTACTAAATAATAATAATAAAGTGATTATTTTTAAGCATCTACATTTCTAGACAAAAAGGGGAGAAGAAAGAGCATATAAGTGTTATATATACAGTTGCTATTTGTTTAGTCTTATTGAAGTACCTTGCATACATTGGTCCAAACTCTTTCAATTTTAGCCTGTTCTCACTATGGAGAGAATTAAGTTTTTAAAAAAGGCTCTTTAGCCTATTTTCATTTTCATACTTGAGAGCCTCCCCTTGTTAAATTATTCCAGTAAATATTCATATATATTTTTCCTATGTGCCACTATCCTTCTTATATCAGTGAGACTTTGTTATTAGAAATATCAAAACAAATTGCTAGCAATCCATGTTTATACAAAAACCTCAATATTGCCCTGTTGTTAATAAAAGCAAAACTGTTTGTGTGGAAGAGATCACAGCACAGGGATATCACTTTGCTCAGAAATCCAGGTCCTCATGTGATACCAAAAAGCTGCCAGATTAAAGTCCTTAAAACCATCCAGACAAAATAAAAGGCTAATCAATCATTTTGAGAATTGTGGCCAAGGATAAATATTGGAATTTCACAGCTCTTTCAGGAACTTCCATGTATTTGAACAACACTGAATTAATTATGACAGAAAGAAAAATGAAAAAATAATTTTAGTCAGGTAAGGAAATACATTTAATGTTTTATAATAAAAGAATAGTACTATTAGCTCAATGTAAAACGAACTATCCTGTGGTTGAGAAGAAATCAACACTGTTTCCCCCTACAGGTGAAACACACAAACTCATTGTCCAGCAAAACCCGATGAGGCAAAGATCCAATTTATTTACTGAGTCTACTAGTATTTTAAAAATCTGGATTTGTAGGAAAGGGTAAATATAGAAGTTGTTTTTAAAGGGCTACAAGCTATATTATGCAACTTCTTAAGGCAGAGACTATTTCTTATGTGTTTTTGTGATTCTCCATGATGCCTAAACCAGTTACACAAACGTAGGAGGTGCTCAGTGTTCATTTACCAACAGAATGGAATTAGTGCTAAATCAAACTGGTAAACCTAGACAGTCCTAAACTATAGAATGATTTATCCACACTGTACTTAAATATTGTGAAAAACTTCATTTTGTCATCTATTTAAACATTTTTTTCTCTCTTCTGAAATTCAAATGCATATAAATGGCTAAATTAGTAGCAGTTCTTAATGAACAATAAGCGGATTTTATAGAAGACTAGCTTTTATTTTTATAAATTTATTTATTTAGTTTTGGCTGCGTTGCATCTTCATTGCTGTGTGCGGGCTTTCTCTAGTTGCGGCGAGCTGGGGCTACTCTTTATTATGGTGCACGGGCTTCTCATTGCTATGGCTTCTCTTTGTCGCGGAGCACAGGCTCTAGGTGCATGCGCTTCAGTAGTTGTGACACGTGGGCTCTGGAGCGCAGGCTCAGTAGTTGTGGCACACGGGCTTAGTTACTCCACGGCATGCGGGATCTTCCTGGACCAGGGCTTGAACCTGTGTCCCCTGCATTGGCAGGTGGATTCTTAACCACTGCACCACCAGGGAAGTCCCGAAGACTAGTTTTTGAATTATTTATTCTATTAGCCTAACGCATGGTTACCTTTTATCATTTAGAGTAAGCTAAAGAGGTGCTGTGATCTTTAAGATGCACTTTTCAGAACAGCTTCTTTTTTTAATTCAAAGATATTTTACATTTAACTGTTTTGCTTTCTTTTTCATTCAAATAATTTATTATCCATCTTTTAAATAAATTTTAAATTTTGGAACACGTTTAGATTTACAGATTTATAATAAAGATAGCACAGAGAGTTCCCATATGCCCCACACTCAGTCTCCCCTATTAACAGCACACATTACACTGGGTACCTTTATCACAATTAATGATGGTGTATCTTTCTCTATCCTTTGACTTTTAACCCATCAGTGTCTTTATATTTAAAATGATTTCTTGTAAACCACAAATAGTTGGGTATTTTTAATCTACCCTGACAGTCTCTGTCTTTTAATTAATGAATTTAAACCATTCAAGTTTAGAACGGTTATCGATATATTTGGATTAATAACCAGTTTGGGAACTGTTTTCTATTAATTGCCAGAGGCTTCTATTTCTGTCTTCTCTGCTTTGATCTTTTATAAGATTCTAGTTTCTCTCCTCTCCTGGCATGTCAATTATACTTTATAAAAACAAATTGACTGTTTGTCCTAGAGTTTGCAATATTTATTTTTAACTAAGTCTACCTCCAATAAGACTATTCCACTTCATGTGTAGTGCAGGAAATTTCTAACAGAATATTCCTCTTCATCCCTTGTGACATTGCTGTCATTCATTCATTTATCTATAATGTTATAATCACCCAATACGTCATTACTATTATTGCTCTCAATAGTTATTTTTTAGATCAATTAAAATTTTTTTCGAATTTTATTTTACTTACATTTAGTCCTTCTCTAAAATATGTTCTTTCTTTATGTAGTTCCAAGTTTCTGACCTATATCATTTTCCTTTTGACTGAAAAAAGTCTTAACATTCCTTGCACAGTAGGTCTGCTGGTGATGAATTCACCCCATTTTAATTTGTCTGAGAAAGGCTTCATTCCTCCTTCACTTTTGAAGGATAATTTCACTACATATAGAATTCCAGGTTGATGAGTTTTTTGCTTTCTACACTTTAAATATTTCATTACACTTTCTTCTGGCTTGCCTCTTTTCTGACAACAAGTCTGCTGTAATTCTCAGCCTTGTTCTTCTATAGGTAGGGTTTTTTTGCTTGTTTTTTTCCTCTTGGATTCTTTCAAGATTTTCCTGTTGTCTATGTGGTTCTATGCAGTTTGACAATGATCTATCCAGGTGTACTTTTTTGATATATATTATGCTTTGTATTCTCTGGGTTTCCTGGATTTATGGCTTGGTATTGTCATACTTTTTGAAAGTTCTCAGTGACATTATTTCAAATATTTCTATTATTCTTTTCTCTCTTTCTTCTCCTTCAGGTATTTCAATTACATATATGTTACACTGTAAAAAATTGTCTTAGGGTTCTTTTTTTGTTTGTTTGTTTGTTTTACATCTTTATTGGAGTATAATTGCTTTAAAATGGTGTGTTAGTTTCTGCTTTATAACAAAGTGAATGAGTTATACATATACATATGTTCCCATATCTCTTCCCTCTTGCGTCTCCCTCCCTCCCTATCCCACCCCTCTAGGTGGTCACAAAGCACCGAGCTGATCGCCCTGTGCTATGCGGCTGCTTCCCACTAGCTATCTACCTTACAGTTGGTACTGTATATATGTCCATTCCTCTCTCTCGGTTTTTCACAGCTTACCCTTCCCCCGCCCCATATCCTCAAGTCCATTCTCTAGTAGGTCTGTGTCTTTTTTCCTGTCTCACCCCTAGGTTCTTCATGACATTTTTTTTTCTTAAATTCCATGTATATGTGTTAGCATACGGTATTTGTCTTTCTCTTTCTGACTTACTTCACTCTGTATGACAGACTCTAGGTCTATCCACCTCATTACAAATAGCTCAATTTCATTTCTTTTTGTGGCCGAGTAATATTCCATTGTATATATGTGCCACATCTTCTTTATCCATTCATCCGATGATGAACACTTAGGTTGTTTCCATCTCCAGGCTATTGTAAATAGAGCTGCAATGAACATTTTGGTACATGACTCTTTTTGAATTATGGTTTTCTCAGGGTATATGCCCAGTAGTGGGATTGCTGGGTCATATGGTAGTTCTATTTGTAGTTTTTTAAGGAACCTCCATACTGTTCTCCATAGTGGCTGTACCAATTTCTTTTCTCCACACTCTCCAGCATTTATTGTTTGTAGATTTTTTGATGATGGCCATTCTGACTGGTGTGAGGTGATATCTCATTGTAGTTTTGATTTGCATTTCTCTAATGATTAATGATGTTGAGCATTCTTTCATGTGTTTGTTGGCAGTCTGTATATCTTCTTTGGAGAAATGTCTATTTAGGTCTTCTGCCCATTTTTGGATTGGGTTGTTTATTTTTTTGTTATTGAGCTGCATGAGCTGCCTGTAAATTTTAGAGATTAATCCTTTGTCAGTTGATTCATTTGCAAATATTTTCTCCCATTCTGAGGGCTGTCTTTTGGTCTTGTTTATGGTTTCCTTTGCTGTGCAAAAGCTTTGAAGTTTCATTAGGTCCCATTTGTTTATTTTTGTTTTTATCTCCATTTCTCTAGGAGGTGGGTCAAAAAGGATCTTGCTGTGATTTATGTCATAGAGTGTTCTGCCTATGTTTTCCTCTAAGAGTTTGATAGTTTCTGACCTTACATTTAAGTCTTTAATCCATTTTGAGCTTCTTCTTGTGTATGGTGTTAGGGAGTGATCTAATCTCATACTTTAAAATGTACCTGTCCAGTTTTCCCAGCACCACTTATTGAAGAGGCTGTCCTTTCTCCACTGTACATTCCTGCCTCCTTTATCAAAGATAAGGTGACCATATGTGCATGGGTTTATCTCTGGGCTTTCTATCCTGTTCCATTGATCTATTTTTCTGTTTTTGTGCCAGTACCATACTGTCTTGATTACTGTAGCTTTGTAGTATAGTCTGAAGTCAGGGAGCCTGATTCCTCCCACTCCATTTTTCATTCTCAAGATTGCTTTGGCTATTCGGGGTCTTTTGTGTTTCCATACAAATTGTGAAATTTTTTGTTCTAGTTCTGTGAAAAATGCCAGTGGTAGTTTGACAGGGATTGCATTGAATCTGTAGATTGCTTTGTGTAGTAGAGTCATTTTCACAATATGGATTCTTCCCATCTAAGAACATGGTATATCTCTCCATCTATTTGTGTCATCTTTAATTTCTTTCATCAGTGTCTGATAATTTTCTGCATGCAGGTCTTTTGTCTCCTTAGGTAGGTTTATTCCTGGATATTTTATTCTTTTTCTTGCAATGGTAAATGGGAGTGTTTTCTTAATTTCACTTTCAGATATTTCATCATTAGTGTATAAGAATGCCAGAGATTTCTGTGCATTAATTTTGTATCCTGCTACTTTACCAAATTCATTGATTAGCTCTAGTAGTTTTCTGGTAGCATCTTTAGGATTCTCTGTGTATAGTATCATGTCATCTGCAAACAGTGACAGCTTTACTTCTTCTTTTCCAATTTGGATTCCTTTTATTTCCTTTTCTTCTCTGTTTGCTGTGGCTAAAACTTCCAAAACTATGTTGAATAGGAGTGTTGGGAGTGGGCAGCGCTGTCTAGTTCCTGATCTTAGCGGAAATGCTTTCAGTTTTTCACCATTGAGGATTATGTTGGCTGTGGGTTTGTCATATATGGCCTTTATTATGTTGAGGAAAGTTCCCTCTATGCCTACTTTCTGCAGGGTTTTTATCATAAATGGGTGTTGAATTTTGTCAAAAGCTTTCTCTGCATCTATTGAGATGATCATATGGTTTTTCTCCTTCAATTTGTTAATATGGTTAATCACATTGATAGATTTGCGTATATTGAAGAATCCTTGCATTCCTGGAATAAACCCCACTTGATCATGGTGTATGATCCTTTTAATGTGCTGTTGGATTCTGTTTGCTAGTATTTTGTTGAGGATTTTTGCATCTATGTTCATCAGTGATATTGGCCTGTAGTTTTCTTTCTTTGTGACATCCTTGTCTGGTTTTGGTATCAAGGTGATGGTGGCCTCGTAGAATGAGTTTGGGAGTGTTCCTCCCTCTGCTATATTTTGGAAGAGTTTGAGAAGAATAGGTGTTAGCTCTTCTCTAAATGTTTGATAGAATTCGCCTGTGAAGCCATCTGGTCCTGGGCTTTTGTTTGTTGGAAGATTTTTAATCACAGTTTCAATTTCAGTGTTTGTGATTGGTCTGTTCATATTTTCTATTTCTTCCTGATTCAGTCTTGGCAGTTTGTGCATTTCTAAGAATTTGTCCATTTCTTCCAGATTGTCCATTTTATTGGCATAGAGTTGCTTGTAGTAATCCCTCATGATTTTTTTTATTTCTGCAGTGTCAGTTGTTACTTCTCCTTTTTCATTTCTGATTCTATTGATTTGAGTCTTCTCCCTTTTTTTCTTGATGAGTCTGGCTAATGGTTTATCTTCCCTCTCTTTCTTCCTCCCTCTCTTTCTCCCCCTCCTTCACCCCGGGTCAGAGATGCATTGCAAGTCACAGCCCCTGCCCCCCAGCCCTGTTCCTTGCTGCCTCCCTATTTCCTTTCCTGGGGCCTTTCCCCTACAAAAATCCTGGTGAGTTTAATCCCATGTTGGCATCTGCAGCTCAGAGGACTCAAAATACCACAAAGTGTTTTATTGTTTTTCAAATATGTAAGGATAACGACAGAATAAACACAAACTCTTAAAGGTATCACTAAATTCCTAAGCAGTTTTTGTTATTATGTATTACTGTTTACATCTCACATGTCTGCACTTCTTTCAACCCTCCTGCTGTCACCCTCCTCCAGACTTCAACATCTTTCCCCAAGGTTACTCATCCTCCTAAGGGTCTCCCTGAAAGTGCCCTTGTTCCCCTCTAAGCTGTTCTCCACGTGGTACCCAGGGAATGCTTCCTAAATGCGGATATTTAACAAACAGAATCTTGCCTAATTCTCTTAGTGAGTGAGCAGGACCTGACAGGCTGAAATCATCATGTAATTCTATTGTTTCTCCCATGGACTTTCAGACCTGCGTTTCTGTGCCTACTTTCTCCATGTCAGGATGGAATCTCAAGCAGATCCTGTACCTTTTGTGAGTACTCTAGAATGAATCAAATAGGCCCTTTGCTCTGGCATGTAAAACCCAGTTCCATCAAATGGTTTTCTCACCAGTTTGGCCTGTACCGGTTTGGCCTGTACCAGTTTGGAAACCTCTTTGTGGCAGGGGCTGATTCTTTGCATTTAGCTTTCCACCCCAGGCTAAGTTCTGCTCATCTTCAGGTCACATAAATGTCATTTCCACAGGGGAGATTCCTCTCTTCTTTTTCATCCTAACCCTTAACAAGTTGTGAATATACCGTTATTTCTGTGAATCACTGTTTAATAGTTAATGTGGTTTTTTTTTTTTTTTTTTTTTTTTTGTGGTACGCAGGCCTCTCACTGTTGTGGCCTCTCCCGTTGCAGAGCACAGGCTCCGGACGCGCAGGCTCAGCGGCCATGGCTCACGGGCCCAGCCGCTCTGCGGCATGTGGGATGCTCCCGGACCGGGGAACGAACCCACGTCCCCTGCATTGGCAGGCGGACTCTCAACCACTGCGCCACCAGGGAAGCCCCAATAGTTAATGTTTTTATCCCTCACTAGACTATAATATCTATGAAGGCAGATACTGTGTTTATTTTTTTGGCAGCCCAAATCCTGCATCCTTAATAGTCTCTCAATAAAATATTTGTTTTGATAAATGAATACGAAAAAATTTTCTTACTGGTTACTGGAGAGTATGACAACTATCATGGAAGTGTAAGGGATGTTTAAAAGGGGTCCTTTAAAAATATCATTTCAAAACCCTGTTCTGGTTCACTACAATGGTGACACTAAGGTCAAGCATGGGTTTTTATACATTATTTCTCCACCAAGAGCGGGCTCAAGTGTGCAATTTGGAGGAAGGATTTGGGGAGCAAAACCATAGCATGAAACAGAAGCAACATCAGAAATGTCAGATAGAATTCTGTTTCTCAAATACTAGTCCTTTGTTTAAATAATGAACTGTTCCTCAGGAGAAAACTCAGAGGAAAGGATAATATGTGTCCCATGTACTCCACTCAATGCTTTGTGAAGAAAATGGAAACCAAGAAATGCAAACCTGAAGCGAGCATTTTCCTTTGGGATGTTAAGTGGTTCGAAAGAAAGCCCTGGATGGGATTGTCTTCCCTTATTTGGACTCCAGACCCACAAGGTGCTTCAAGAGGAGATGGAAATCTGGATTTGAACGTGAAATCCCCTGGGGTTAAATGTGAGCTAGTTTAATTTTTTTCAAAATATTGTGCATGGGCTTCCCTGGTGGCGCAGTGGTTGAGAGTCCGCCTGCCGATGCAGGGGACACGGGTTCGTGCCCCGGTCCAGGAAGATCCCACATGCCGCGGAGCGGCTAGGCCCGTGAGCCATGGCCGCTGAGCCTGCGCGTCCGGAGCCTGTGCTCTGCAACGGGAGAGGCCACAACAGTGAGAGGCCGGCGTACCACACACACACACAAAATTTTAGAATATGCTTGTTTATATCTAAAAAATTATTGCAGGGGTTTTGATTTCCCTCATGAATATAGATGCAAAAAATAAAAGTTAGTGACTAGCTTGATTATGGACACAGTTACACCTCTGAGGTAGAAGCGAATTTCAAAGGGGATTATGGGAGACAGAGATTATGGGCAATATCCCTTCTTCTCTCCTACTCATAGCTCAATCCCTCTGCCCCAGCAAAGAGGATCTCATGTTTCAGTGTCACGAACTCAGGCAAACTGTCTTTCTGCCCTGCAGGTGAGTAACTATGGGGAAGAATGGCAGGTATGATGCTCCATGCCCTCCCCTGTCCACCTCCCAGCACCTACACCTCCCCTCATCTCACATTTGTATTATCCTGGGGCTGAGTCATAATTCTTGGTTCCCAGAGATCCCTTCCCATTCTCATTTCCTTTAAGGATTTTACTGAGCGATTCTGGGCTTCTGCCTCTTCCCTTCCCACCTTCCTTTCATGGCTGCATATACCAGCCCTTCCGCTCTTCAATAGTCCTGTTACGGTCATGCCACTATCACTTCCCCTGTCCTTCATCTCCCTTTCCCTGTTCTCCTGTGTTGGTTGTTAAGAGACAGCACAGAGTTAAATTTATCATATGCCCCTAAGAAAATGGAAATGCCCAGGTCCCTCACTTTCACTGATCTCTTCCATGGCCCTATGTCTAAATTTGTTTTAGTAGTTTTTGTATTTTTTTTCTTAAAGAAGGCCTTCAAAATTGAATTCATTTTAGACCCCATAAAACCTAGATCTACCTCTGGGGTGCATATGGATGAAAGGTGATTATGAGTGGACCTCATCCATCTCAAAATCAAAGGGATCTGATGTCTGTGTCTCATGTGCTCATGCAGGGTCGGTTGGCACTGGCTGTGCTTGTGGCTACGGCTGTGGATCCTGGGATGTCGGGAGGGAAACCACATGCTACTATCAGTGCAACCCAGTAGATTGGACCACTGCCTGCTGCTGCCGCCTGACCTGAGAGGGAGGAGAATGAAAACCTAACTGTGACTGTAATGAAACCATGATCCCAAATAGGAAATCTGACTCGAACTGTCCTTTTCATTTGTTCACAACTCTGCTTCTTGGGTAACAAAAACAATGCTTGCATTTTTCTGTGTTTATATTTTTGATATTATCATCCATGGCCTGGGACTCCTCTAGCCAGAAAATGTTTCCCACATCCCAGTTATGCCATCTCAGGAAAGATTAGGAAAAATATGTGCAGAATGGGACAAACTGAGATAGACACTCCAGCCCCTAGGTCCCTCAGTATTTAACAAAAGGATAATGACTCTATGCCAAACACTTTGCTTGGACTGGAGGTACAGAGAGACAAAATAACGCACATGTCCTTATGAAGCCCACCAACTAGAATGGTGGCCAGACAGACTTTCCAACATGTAGGCAGGCAAGAGCAGCTTTGAAAGAATCAGCTTCTACATATATACAATGGAATATTACTCAGCCATAAAAAAGAATGAAATAATGCCATTTGCAACAACATGGATGGACCTAGAGATTATTATACTAAGTGAAGTAAGGCAGACAGAGAAAGACAAATATCTTATGAGATCGCTTATATGTGGAATCTAAAAAAATGATACAAATGAACATATTTCCAAAACAGAAACAGACACACAGACATAGAAAACAAACTTATGCTTACCAAACAGAAAGCAGGGGCTGGGGGAGGGATAAATTAGGACTTTGGGATTAATGTATACACACTATTATATATAAAATAGATAATCAACAAGGACTCACTGTATAGCACAGGGAACTCTACTCAATAATCTGTAATTATGTGTATGGGAAAAGAATCTGAAAAAGAATATATATATATATATATATATATATTCACATAATTAGAATAAATATAGAATAAAAGAATAAAGTTCTAGGGCTTCCCTGGTGGCACAGTGGTTGGGAGTCCGCCTGCCGATGCAGGGGACACGGGTTCGTGCCCCGGTCTGGGAGGATCCCACATGCTGCGGAGCAGCTGGGCTCGTGAGCCATGGCTGCTGAGCCTGCGCGTCTGGAGCCTGTGCTCCACAATGGGCGAGGCCACAGCTGTGAGAGGCCCGCGTACCGCAAAAAAAAAAAAAAAGAATAAAGTTCTAGATTTTTGGCTTGCATGTGTACTCTTTCCTAGACTTATGTGCCAGAGATCTTTTTGATCAAGGTGCCACTTTGCCCTTGTTTTCTCCCCTGGAACAAAAGAGAAACCCAACCCTTCCCTGTCATTGAGCCTTACCTTGGTTCATCGCCCTGGGGTATAAACATTTGCAGAATGCCAAGGGGAGGATTCAAAATATTGGCACCAATGTTGAGTGATCCAATGACTGGGTAACAAGTCCTTTATAAGTTGAGAAGCTTCCAGTTCATGATATAATGTTGAAGGAGGGCAAAACCCAGTTATCAACTGATAGACCATCAAAAACAATTTTAATAATGAATTACAGTGTGATTTTTAACAACTCGAAGTAAAACAAATTGAATAACATCACTACAATAAAAGTTTTCCCTTACTGTCTGCTTAACTGTGAGAAGTAGGTATCTCAAAGCTTATAACTATGAAAAGAAAAACTAGGAAAATAATTGGTTCTAAATTTATCTCTTTCTAGGATTATTCATTCATGGGTATTTAAACTACTTGGGAAACAAAGCAGCTCCATCTCTCTCATTTAAGAAATACTTTTCCAAAAGGTACCATTTGTGTTTATTAATTACTTATCAAAATTTGTTATAATTGCTTTGTTCAGTGGGGTACTATTAATCATTGTAATAACTTAATACTCTTGTTCGTGGTAACTATAGTGAGTCTAAAAATATGAAACAAATCATGTCACTTTCCTGTTCAAAGTACATATTCTAATGACTTCTGATTACATGTAAAATAAAATCTGAAGTATTTATCATGGCCAAGAAAACCCTGCATCTACTCACTGGTTATAGCTCCGACCTCATTTCTGATCCTTGCTCACTTTGCCCAGGCCACATCTGCATTCTTGGTGTTCCTGAGTTCTAGCCACCCTCCCACCTCATGGCCTTCCTACTCTGTGTCCCCCAGAGAGACACAAGGTCAATCCTTAATATTTTTCAGAGATGTCTTCCCAGCGGGCTCTGCCTCTTGTCCTGTTTTATTTTGTTTTCCCGTAATGCTTCTCAGTTCTGACATCATAGTATGTATTTATCTCTTAATATATTAAGTTATCTCCCCTCATGGAACATGTGATCCAGGAAAGAAAAGAGCTTATTTAATTTGCATATCGAGTGCTTAGAATAATGCCTGGTCCATGGAAGTGCTATAATGAACAAATGGATTCGTCCACTACCAAGTCCAAGTCTGAGTCAGCTCCTTCTCTTGGTTTCCATTCCTCTTCCTTCACCTCAACCTTGGTCACTGAGGGACAGATGTTGTTTTAACTAGTCCATGGATCCCATTTTCAAGTTGCCTGTAGGAGATGTAGCTATACATCAGAAGACACCTCTTTGAAAGAAAAGGGCCAAAGAGTGAAGATGGAGGCCAGAGAGGTTGGCAACAGCAGAAGCAGAAGTTGGATTTTGTAGCTCTGGCTGACATAGTTCATTGCACACTTAGTGGCCAGTTTCCCCTTTCTCAGTGTTAACAGCATCTTGATTTCATTCCGGGTAGTCATGTGCCCAGTCCCCAAAGATAAATTATTGTTTAAGCCAATAGTGGAGTTCCTGCTCCTCTTAGCCAAATATTCTTTCTTACACACCCTTACATGGGTGGAGTTGTGGCCTGTGACCCAAATCAGGCTGAGAAAACAAAGAACTCTGCTTGGGCCTTCTGGAAAAGTTTCCTTCCTGAATTAAAACAACCAGAGATTCAAAATTATCCATGATCCTTGTTGCTTTGGTCGTGGTGTGAGGATGTGAGGTCTGACGCTGTGATCCTGGAGCTAGTCAGTCATGTGACCTTTGAGGGAAAATTGCAAGGATTGTGAAACAGAAGGAGGGAAAGAATCTGAGGCTGTAATCATGTTATTCAGCCACTGAAAAAACTCTAGAATCATCAAAACCTCATTTCTTCATAACTAAATACCCAATGTTCTTATGTATTCATTTAACAGATACTTACTGAGTTCTGCTGTGCGACAGGTACTGGCATACATTGGTGGCAAAAATAGACAAAGATTTCTGCCTTCATGGAGCCTCCATTCTAATTCTAAGCCTCTTCCAGCTGGGACTTTATTACTTTCCTGCAGACAGAATTAGCCAAGGGCAATGTACTGATATCTGAGCAGATGGCAACCAGGACCCCGAGACCACACCTTTCCTACCTCTCCCTGTTGAAGGAGTGAACAAAAGAGCTATAGTGAAAGATGTTAAGAAACTTGGCAATTCTTGGCAAGGTAGCTGTCAGGCTTGTAGAGCTGTCAAAAAGAAAGGAGAGGGGAGAGAGAGAAAGGTGGGGAGATCTCCCTAGGCAGAGAAACAGAGCAAAGGCAGCTGCTACCATTCCAGACATACACTGGAGATTGTTTGAAACTTTTTCTCAAAGCGTGAACCTCCCATCTACCTTAGATCCCAAGTTCTGCCGTGTTTGTTGTTGGAGGGGAGGAAAAGCCCTCACAACAAGCCACTAGGGTATGAAACGTCCCTGCCCCTCCAACCTCTGCCTAGACAGCCCTTTCCCAGACCTGGCTGGGGGAGTCTGAGGCATAGCTATCTTCCTTGATATCCCTGCCTCTCAGGAGGGCTGCAAAAGGATCCAGGCCTCCCCAGCACTGCTGCTTCCCTTTCTCTGCTCCTGAGAGCACCTATTCCTTCTTTCTCTTCTTCCCCTCCCCTCTGGACCCACGAATTGTTTTTCATCTTCTCTGCATTTCTCCCTTGACCACAGGACGCTGCCTTCCTATAGGATGAACCCATTTCTCACTTCCTTTTTCTCTTCCCCCTTCTCCAGCTGATGCCCTTAGGGGCTGCTCAGTGCTCCTTAGATTTTGCTATGGATGGAAAAATAAGGCATCTCTCAGTGCCCTGGATAGCTGATATTGGAGAGGTTGATGGGGGGGCACTTATATCCTTCATGCTCAATCCTGCTACTAGACCCCACGCCATTTCCCAACCATCTCCAGATGGCAACCTCTAACTGGAAGAGTCATCCCAAAGTCCCTGCCCTCTGTATGCTCACGGGTTCTTAGAGCTGCTGCTGATACAGTGATGAAGAATATAACTGATACTGTTGAGCATTTACTGTGTGCTAAGCCCTGTTAGGTGTTCTATTATTATTTTATTAACTCCTCAGTACAAGTCTATGAAGTAAGCCCTGTCTTTTCCATTTTACAGAAGCGGAAGCTGGGGCTTAGAAAAGTCATATAATTTGCCCAACAGCACACAGCTATTTAGTGACCTGATCCTGGACAGAGTGGCTCCTTTGTCTGAACAGAAAGGCGATACGGGATTTGGGAAAGAGGGCTGGCCACTTTGACCCCTGTCTTAGCTCTTCATCCCTCCCACAGAGTGTCAGCCCTCAGGTTATACCAGATCTCCCAACGAGCATCACTAATGAAAGTAATCTGTCCTCTTGTACCTCACGTAAATAGTCATATGAGTATGAAGGCGCTTGCTCACCCCATACGCATTCTCATGCACCTGGGTTCAGGCTGTCAGTTCATCACAGTAAAGCAGGTTGTCCCTAACTACTTCCGCCTTCCAGGAGGAAGGAGATAAAGAATAATCGGGAAGAGGACTTCACTCAAAATCTAAGGCCTCTCTATGACAATCTCTAGGTCCATCCACCTCTCTACAAATACAGAGTGAAGTAAGTCAGAAAGAGAAAAACAAATATTGTATATTAATGCATATATGTGGAATCTGAAAAAATTGGTGTAGACGATCTTATTTACAAAGCAGAAATAGAGACACAGACGTGAAGAACAAAAGTATGGATACCATGTGGGAAATGGGAGGGTGGGATGAATTGGGAGATTGGGATTAACATACATACACTACTGATACTTTGTATAAAATAGATAACAAATGAGAATCTACTGTATAGCACAGGGAACTCTACTCAGTGCTCTGTGGTGACCGAAATGGGAAGGAAATCCAAAAAAGAGGGGATATATATATATATATATATATATATATATATATATATATATCTGATTCACTTTACTGTACAGTAGAAACTAACACAACATTGTAAAGCAACTATACTCCAGTAAAAATTAAACAAGAAAAAATCTAAAGCCTCTGTTTTTCTCTCCCCCACCCGATGCCACGCAGGGTACATTGTCACCAGATGCTCATGTGGCTATGCTTGTGGCTCCTGGGATGGCCAAGGGGAAAGCCACATGCCATCGGCACTGTCACTGCAATCCTGTAGGGTGGACCAGCCTCTGCCACCTAATCTAAGTAAAGGAGGTAGAGATCTCAGTCTGGGGATCATGTAAGCAATAAAAACATGGCCCCAACCAGAAAGCCTCCACCCCTCTTATTCAAATCATGACTTCTCAGCTCAAGTCCCCTCTGCCTGTGACCCTCTGTTTCTCAAATAGTAAAGATAGCCTATGTGTCTCTCTGTGCTTGTGTCTTTGATGTTACTAGCCCCTCACCTGGGTCTTCTCTATCTATAGGATGTCTCCCGTACCCCAACTTCTCCAATGTGTGCTGGGATGCGGGAGCCTATGAAGAGTATCAGAAGAACTGAAATTAACATCCCACCCTCACCACCATCATCTCATTCTTCAACAAACATTGAGCAACACTGTTCCAGGCTCTGTTCCCAGCACTAGAGATATAGAGAAGTAAACCACACGCATTCCCTAAAGGTGCACACTGTTTAGAACATTCCTTAGACTTCACAACAAGTAGGCTTTGCCTCTGCTCCTGGGTAGTCTAGCTATCACTCCCCCAATCACCACACACTGTTTTAAAATATGGATTTTATTAATATTTAGTATGTCAAGGCCAATAGCCCAGGAGATGGCTGCCACTGAAGATAGTTTGTTATACTCATAGATCTCAAAATAAAGAGGCATGCCATGCCATGCCATGGGAGGTCACACAGGGAAGCACAGGGAGTGGGAGGGGGATGGGCAAAAGCCTTTATTGTGGTTTCCATGGGAAGGAACAAGTGAGGCAGAGTAAACAGGTGTGGGACTAACTAGTCTGAGTAATTTCAGCAGGCTCAGAGGCATAGGGGCTGTCCTAAATATCTGCTACCTGGCCTTGTGATGATTATGGCAGGTGGATAGTGGGGTCTCCTGAGTGTGGGACCCCAATAAAGGAGGTAAATGAGGTTATGGGCTCAATTGTTTGCTTTGAATATGAACTCACAGGAAAGTTGTTTGCTATCTCTAGAATTTAGCTAACTGGGGAAGGGCAGTCCCTCCTGGGTCAGCAACTCCCCAAGAGGTCACAGCATCAGAAAATAAAAGGCATGGTTAATACACACACTTTTTACAGGTGGTCTGTTTTCCTGCCATTCCCTCTAAGAAAGTGTCCTGACATGTAACTCCTTTTTAGACTACTGCAATGCTCCAGCCTGAGAATTCCTATATAATGCTTCAGATCCTTCCTAATGTGCTAGAATTTCTATGTCACAAGCTCAGGGAGACATTCGTCATATTGTGAGCAATTTTTGCAGTACAAGCAGTGGGCAGCTGGGCAAAATGTAGGTACCAGCTGAATCCCAGGTCCTCTGCGCAGAGTTCAGAGCTTAAGTCTCACTCACTCTCAGGTTCAGACTGTCTGAGTGCACTCACTGTGCAGTTCCCCTTCCATGGGATTTGAGCAATTTGTCCGTTAGTTATGGATGTGGAGTTGGGCCCTCTACTGATATCAGAAGAGAACCCCTGAGTTATATTAGTCTATGAATCAGTGCTGTGAAACACTCAGGAAAAGAGCAGGAAAAGTCTTTGGAGAAGCCAAGTCAGAGAGAAAGTGGCAAGTGCCAAAGGCAGCTGCTGATTCTTCCCATAGCTTTCTGGGGTCTCCAGGGCTAGTCCCCGAAGCAGGGCCTCTCTAGAGAATCATGAGGCAAGAGTGGGACATCAGCTGACAATGTTCACAGCTTCCCCAAACCATAGGGAGAAATCTTCACTCTACTGCTCTGGGATCCAGCAGAAACGAGCCTGTCTCTGACTCTACCATGCGGTGACCACCCAGCCCCCACCCCCTTGAAATCTGCAAGGATTTATCCCTGGCTGACTGGTTCTCAATGCCTCTGGTAAGCAAGATAAATCATCCAGTGTTATAGAATCATATAGCCCAGCACAGTCCTCATCAATTCTACACTAGGCGCTTAATAAACGACTGCTAGTTACTGGATGTATGGGCAAAAAGACAAAGATAAAAACAGGACCAATATCCAGTGTTCCTATTCTCTTCCACATGGGTCCAGAATGGAATACTCTCACAGTTCTGGGCTTGCTTTTTCTCCAATCAGGAATGGCTTAACACCATTTAATGTGTAACGATCCAGATCATAGTTCATTGACTAGGTACCATCTTTCCCTTCCTCAGAAGCACCAGGAAGTATGATTGGTGTTCAGATATTCATTCTAACGGTAGGGTGGTAACACCAATGGAGCAGACGTGGTGTGGGATCAAAGTCAGATTTTATGTGCTGCTCCCTTCTCTCCTCCTTACCTGTAGCCCCACTATAACCATTACAGCAAAGCTCTTGATCCTCACACTTTTTTCCTTTGAAGTTTGTTACTCTTTTAGACAAGAGTTGGCTTACGTATGTTGAAGATGTCTTTGAAAAATATACATTTAAGACAAATATCTTAAATACTCTATACTACTGGCCTTATCAAGTAGCCCAACACAAAATTCTCTTTATTCATGATACTGTGTAAGCCAGAACATACTAATTTTTTCCTGAACTTTTGCCTTTGGAAGAGAAAAATGGTAGCAATATTCTACAAGGAAAAAACCCTGCAAACAAGGATGATAACTGCTTTAATTTTACTACCCAAATTTTTAAAATATCATGATCACAAAGAGAATAGGAGATTTTTCAGAAATCTATACATTATTCAGTGATCTTTGATAATTTATTTTCATGAGATGAGATTGGGGAGGTAGAACATTCAAGACAGGAAACAGAAAAAGAAAATTATAGAAAAAGAAAATTAAAGTCAGAAATGTGTGTGCACGCGTGTGTACATTTTAGTTCTCTATAATTTTTAGTTAAATGCTGAATACACCCCATATAAGCCTCACATGTTGCTCTTTGGATACCTAGAATAACATAATTCACACTCTTTTTTTTTAATCAATAAATTTTATTTTTTAGAGCACTTTTATGTTCATAGCAAAATTAGGGAGAAATTACAGAGTTCCCATATACCCCCTGTCCTCACACACATTAAATCCGCTTCTATTGACAGCCCTTCACCACACTGGTACATTTGTTACAATCAATGAACCTGCATTGACGCATTATCACTCAAAGTTCATAGTCTACATTATTGATGTAGTCGATGAGTTTTGAAAAATGTAAAATGACATGTATCCAGGATCGTAGTATATAGAATAGTTTCACTGCTCTAAAAATCCCCTGTGCTCTGCCTATTTATCCCTCCCTCCCCCAACCCTTGGGAACCACTGATCTTTTTACTGTCTCTATAGTTTTGCCTTTTACAGAACGTCATATAGTTGGAATCATACATTATGTTGCCTTTCTATATTGGCTTCTTTCACTTAGTAATAGGCACTTAAGGTTTTTCCATGTCTTTTCATGGCTTCATAACTCGTTGCTTTTCAGCACTAATTAATATTCCATTGTCTGGATGTACCACAGTTTATTTATCCAGCATCTTGGAACATCTTGGTTGCTTCCAAGTTTTGGAAATTATAAATAAAGCTACTATAAACGTCCATGTGCGGGTTTTTATATGTACATATATTTTCAGCTCCTCTGGATAAGTACCAAGGAGCATAATTGCTGGGTAGTAAGGTAAAGTATATTTAATTTTGTAAGAAACCACCAAACTGTCTTCCAAAGTAGCTGTACTATTTTGCATTCCCATCGGCAACGAATGAAAGTTCCTGTTGCTCCACATCCTCACCGGCATTTGGTGTTGTCAGTGTTATGGATTTTGGCCTTTCTAATAGATGTGTAGTGATATCTCATTGTTGTTTTAATTGTCAATGCCTTAATGACATGTGATGTGGAACATCTTTTCATATGCTTCCTTGCCATCTGTATATCTTCTTTGGTGAGGTGTCTGTGTCTTTGGCTCCCTTTTTAATTGGATTGTTCACTTTCTTATTGTTGAGTTTTAAGGGTTTTTTGGTATATTTTGGATAATAATCCTTTATCAAATATATATTTTGCAAATATTTCCTCCCAGCCTGTGGTTTGTCTTCTCATTCTCTTGACATCATCTTTCACAGAGCAGAAGTTTTAAATTTTAATAAAATCCAGCTTAGTAATTATTTATTTCATGGATTGGGTCTTTGGTGTTGTATCTAAAAAGTCATCACCTTACCCAAGGTCATTCAGCTTTTCTCCCATGTTGTCTTTTAGGAATTTTATAGGGTTGCATCTTACATTTAGGTCTGTGATCTGTTTTGAGTTAAATTTTGTGAAAAGTGTAAAGACTGTGTCTAGATTCATTATTTTGCATGTGGATGTCCAGTTATCCCACAGTTTGTTGAAAATACTATTTTTTCTCCAATGTATTGTCTTTACTCCTTTGTCAAAAATCAGTTAACTATATTTATGTGGGTCTATTTGGGGGGTCTCTATTCTGTTCTATTGATCTATTTTCCTATTCTTTTGCAAATACCACACTGTTTTCATTACTATAGCTTTATGGTAAGTCTTGAACTGAGTGGTGTCAGTCTTCTGGCTTTGTTCTCCTTCAATATTGATTTGGCTATTCTGGGCCTTTTGCATCTCCATATAAACTTTAAAATCAGTTTGTTGATATCCACAAAACTACTTGCTGATATTTTGATTGGGATTTTGTTAAATCTATAGATCAAGTTGATAACTCTCATCTTAACAATATTGAGTCTTCCTATTCACGAATGTGGAATATCTCTCCATTTATTTAGTTTTTCTTTAATATCTTTCATCAGTTTTACAGTTTTCCTTATATAAATCTTTGTTATGGACTGAACGTTTATGTCCCCCCAAATTCATATGTTGAAACCCTACCCCTCAAAATGATGGAATTAGGAGGTAGGGCTTTGATGAGGTAATTAGATGAGGTCATGAAGGTGAAACCCTCATGAATGGGATTAGGGCCCTTTTAAGAGTCATAAAAAGAAAAACTTGCTTACTATCTCTGCTTTCCACCATGTGAGGATACAAGGAGCAGTTGGCAGTCTATAACCTAGAAGATGGCTTTCATCAGAACCCAACCATTCTGGCACCCTGATGTTGGACTTCCAGCCTCCAAAACTATAAGTACTTAATATCTGTTATTTAGAAAATGCCCAGTCTATGGTAGTTTGTTATAGCAGCCCAAACAAACTATGACAATTCTTGTGCATATTTTGTTTATACCTAAGAATTTAAAATTTTTGTGTGCTAATGTAAACAGCATTGGGTTTTAAATTTCAGTGCTGGTATATGGGAAAGTGACTGACTTTTGTATGTTAATTTTGTATCCTGCAGCCTTGCTATAATCATTTATAAGTTCCAGGAATATTTTGTGGACTCTTTCAGATATTCTATGTAAATGATCATGTCATCTACAGACAAAAACAATTTTATTTCTTCTTTCCCAGTAGGTATACATTTTATTCCCTCTTCTTGTCTTATTACATATGCTAGGACTTTCAGCACAATGTTGAAAAACCAGTGATAAGAGAGGACATCCTTACCTTGTTCCTGATTTTTACAGGAAAGTTTTGCATTTCTCACCATTAAGTATGATGTTATCTGTAGATTCTTTTTGTAGATGTTCTTTATTAAGTTGAGGAAGCTCCCTTCTATCCTAGTTTTGCTGAGAGTTTTTGTCATGAGAAGGTGTTAGATTTTGTCAAATACATTTTTCTGAAGCTAATGATCTGATCATGTGATTTTTCTTCTTTGGCTTGTTGATGTTAGTTGATTCTTGAGTCTTGAACTACTTTGCATACCTGAAATAAATCCCAGTTGGTTGTAGTATGTAATTGTTTTTATACATTGTTAGATTTGATTTGCTAATATTTTGTTGAGGATTTTTGCCCCACCCTCTTTTTACACTAGAACAGTGGTTCTCAACTTGGAATTTGGAAATATCTGGAGACCTTTTTGGTTGTCACAACTTGTGGAGAAAGGATGATATTGGCATCTAGTGAGTATAGGCCACAGATGCTGGGAAACACCCTGCAATGCACAGGAGAGGCCCCACAACAATTATCCCACACAAAATGTCAGCAGTGCCAAGAATAAGAAACCCTGTGCTAGAACATGTTCTTCTATTATCAGGTACATGGACCTATTTCTCACTCAGAAGGAACACTGAAGATGGGTCTTAGCAAAAGTGAAAAATACTAGTCTTCTAGATACCTCTATTTTAAGCTAAAATACATGTATGTCCACTCCCTAATTCCCAAGAGGGCTGCTTGTAACCTAGATCAACGCATAATAGTAATAGAGGATCTCAGCTTTCTCAATAGCTGATCTTAACAGTTCTTCCTCTCATACTAGCAATTAAAACCACATTTCTCACACAGAATCAAACTGACCAATGATAAGTATCTGGAAGATATTTTGAATGACAGGTTTCTAGTTCTACAGAAACCATAAAAATGACCTTAAGAGACAAAAAGATTTCAGCTACCAGTGTATCATGTGTTTGAGATCCACATGCCATCTGTTTCCGTTTACTTGTGTGCTCTCTGAGTTTCAAAAGCCAGAGCTTCTGCACATTTGTGCAGTAGAAACATAATGTGGGCCATTTTGGAAGACATTGGTAATCTAGTAAGCCATCATCAGTCACTTGTCTTTAGCATCTCATACACTAATTTTGAGGTATTAAGTGTTATTTTAGTTAGATAAATTTTCTCTTACTTAAGTGAGAGGGATCATTATTTTTCTTTCTGTCAAATCCCATATAGATGAAATGTCAAACCACATGATCCATAAGGGAAAAATTATGTTAGTATTAAGACTTGGACCTAAGCCCTTAGTGAATGGAGTAAAGATAGAAGAGAAGAGCACTGATTATGAATAGAAACTCCTTTAAGGCCCTAAATAGACTGAAAAGACAACAAGGAAACAGTTCTTTGACTCCACAGTGACAGTACTTGTCTGAGCAATCATCACTATTTGGATGGTTTGTGATGTAAGTTGAGAGATTCTAAGAAAGCTCCTTTTATTCAAATGTCCGTATCCTTTCTGCTTCAAATACTATCACACGATTAATTTGGGGAGTAAAGGTGATGAGAAATCTTTGAGTCTTCTAGTTAAAAACACACACCCAGAGCACTGGTCCCACTTTGAGCCTTACCAACCAGTGTCATTTGTATAATGGGAGGGACAGTAGAAACTAAGGTAGGAAAATTACCAAGTCAAAGTTTACACCATTTACTTTGGAGTCAGTCTTGGAGCTCAGCCTTGGAGGGGGAAGGAGAAAGGAGAAAACAAAGAGTTTCCTCTGCTAGTCAGATCTACCTGGGAAAGGGCACCAGAGCTCAGGGGTAAGTGGTAGAAATGGTAAGGGCGTGAGGATGTGTTTGTGGGGGTGTCAGGAGAGAAGGGCTGAGAAGAGAAGGATGAGAAGCTGAAGACTGCCTGAGATGGATGTGATTAGATGAAAAATGGTAGGTTTCCTCCCACTACAGTCTGAGGGTTGGTTTGCAAGAAAAACAGAGTGAGGCTGTTTCATTAATTATGGAAAACCCCGAGAGAAAAAAAATTTGTGAAGCCCTCACTGGCATATGGTTGGCAGGATTAGGATGGACAAGCCACAGGGTTCACAAGGGAGAGGCTCAGTGTACCATTTAATTATGTGCTTATCTTATATAAGCACCTAACACAAGAGATTTATGGTAAATAAGATAAGCACAGGTTGTGTGGGTCACTCGCGGCATCTAGTTCTGAGTAACCCGCTAATTGTTATCGATTGTGTAAAATTTCACACGCCTTGGTAAACTACATTGGGTGTGGCCTCCTCTAAATAGAATCACTATCCTTAAGAGTAAGGCCCTTAAGTCCTAATAATAGCTATTTTAATTGTATAAAACACACACTTCATATAATTTATGAAGACATTGAAAGGATTTACTGATATAATATTTTTTGAGTTGTTTAATCAATACATTTTTGTTCTCAGTAATAATAGTTCTTAGTTTTCCCATAGTTTCCTCAGCCATTGAATTAATGGAGTCATTTCTTAGATTTGAGTCTGAAAGCTGACTTCTTTGAATCCCTGGGGAGATAATAACGTTTAAGATCTGGGTTTTTGGGCTTCCCTGGTGGCGCAGTGGTTGAGAGTCCGCCTGCCGATGCAGGGAACACGGGTTCGTGCGCCGGTCCGGGAAGATCCCACATGCCGCGGAACGGCTGGGCCCTTGAGCCATGGCCGCTGAGCCTGCGTGTCCGGAACCTGTGCTCCGCAACGGGAGAGGCTACAGCAGTGAGAGGCCCGCGTACCGCAAAAAAAAAAAAAAAAAAGTCAGGGAGACATCAATATGATTTCAAAATAATGCAGTAAATGCTGGTTGGAAGGGGTGCCCCAGGTACAATGGCGGCCCCATTAGCAACATCTAACTCAGCTTGATTTAGCCACCTGAAAGATGTTGTGAAGATGAGAAACAATTTAAGTAAAGTGACTGCTATGAAGCCTCTCACATAGTAGGTAGGCTCTCAATTAGCAAGAACACTATTTTCTCATCAATTGTGTGGACTTGGGGGGACATGGGCCCAGGTCTCAGATGATGATTGAAGATGGAACTTAAGCTTCCACCTTCAGTGCCTCTATTACTCTTTTAAAATGTTTTTCAAAATATTTGTAAAAGATTTTCCATTTATTGATGAAAACTTAGACTCTGTGACTCTTGTTTCAAAAAAATGAGAGCCTTTGCCTCTTCTTGGACATTTTTGTTTTTTTTTTTCTTGCCATGAGATTATAGACAGGCAAATGAGAAGAAACCACCATTTGCCTTAGTGACCTAGAACTAACCATTTTCCTTTGTGTTTTTTCTTATGTTTCTCTGCTCAGAATCACTACCCAAAACTGCTCTATAGCCAATGTGAGGATTAAAAAGTGAACACCTAAATGGTAAGAAAAAGCATGAACATGAGAGAGTTGCATAATCTATGCCTGTCTCCTCATCTGTAAAATGGGCATAATAATAATACACACCTCATAAGGATATTGAAAGAGTTAAATAGATACTATATATAAAACATTACATAAATATTAGCTTTCATTGTCTATGTAATCAAATACATTTAAAAAGTAATTTTCCAAAGTACTAATTTAGGACCTCGTATACATTAAATGCTCTAGAGTATTATTTATCTTGCCAAAGTTATCATTTCTCCTCTGCTATTGACATTAATCTTTTCTTTCTTGTCTGTACCAAATCATCACTTTTTCTACTACAAACAGGAGTGAATCTGGCAGAATAAGGCCTTCATTAAAAGCAAGGAGACCAAACAGGGAGATGAGGAACTGTACCAGGGATCTGTCCATTTATCATTCTGGAAAAGATAAAGAAGACATTTCTGAAGCATTAACTTATGAGCCTAGAATTCTAAATTACATCATCTATAAATCTAAGCTCCCCTTAAGTGATACTTATACCTGTGTTTGAGAGCTGAAGAATAATGGTGTTTATCTGCTAGGGCTCTGTGGATGGCAGAGATCCCAGAATTAACATTGATAATCAAGACTGCTGAAGGAGCACTGACCACTCTAAATCAATTCCAGGTGTTTTATCTGGTGACAGTCTCTGTCTTATAATTCAAACAGGCAGTGAGAGTGCCATCGATGGGTCATTCTTTGGTCATAGTTTGTTTTGCTGGCTTTGGGTGGTTTTAAGGGGGTGGGGGGCGGTATTTCTTTTTCTCCCCTCAGGAAAAGCAATTGTGATTAGCAGGAGTGACTACAGAATGGAAAAATACCTGCCTTGACGATAGGCTTCTGGCCTCTAGTAATTAAAAGCAAATTAAAAATAACATTTTCATTTATCAGATTGACCAAGATGAAAAGAATAAGATTATCTGGTGTTAATGTGGATGTGTAAGGAAATAGGAACTCTCACATACTGCTATTAGGAGTAGAACTGATTTTGCTGTTTCCAGAATAACAATTTGGCAATTTTAAAAAGTTCTTTAAAAGGGAAATGTTCTTTAAACCAGCAGTCTCATTTCTAGAAATTTTTCCTGAGGAAACAATTGGACAAGAGGCCCCCAAAATATGACATCGTTCTGTAACACTATCTAAAATAGTGGAAAATATAAACCTAAATAGCCATTAATAGATTAGTTAAATGAATTAAAACCATACAAAAATGGAATACCACACAGAAACTAAAAATAAAGATCAACATTAAATTGTTTAAAAACCAACCTGGGTGTCTCTGGGTGATGAAATTTGGGGTGAATAATGATTTGTTTTCTTTATCAATTTTTGAAATTTTCTAGCAATCAACTGTGATCAATCATTGATCTAACCTCTGAAAGAGTCATTGTGAGGATGAGAAACAATTTAAGTCAGGTGACTGGTAAAAACCCTCCCTCATGGTAGGCTCTCAATTAGCAGGAGCTATTATTATCTTCTCATCAATTAGGTGGACTTGTGGGCACACAGGCCCAGGTCTCAAGAGATGACTGAAGATGGAAATTATGCTTCCACCTTCAGTGCCTCTATTTCTCTTTTAAAACATTTTTCAAAATATTTGTAGAAGATATTCCATTTATCGATGAAAACTTAAATGGCCTTAAATGTGACTCTTGTTTCAAAGGAAATGAGAGCTTCTGCCTCTTCTTGAACTTTTTTTTTCTACAATGGGGTTATAGACAGGCAAATAAGAGGAAACTACCAAATGGTAGTTTAGCGACCTAGAACTAACCATTTTCCTTTGTGTTTTTTCTTATGTTTCTCTGCTCAGTCACTAGCAAAAAGTCCTCTATAGTCAATGTGAGGATTAAAAAGCAAACATCTAAATGTTAGGAAAAAGCATGGTATTTGAAACTTATTTCCCTTCATCTTAGAATGTTTATTAAGAAAGTTAAGAAACCACAAGTTTCTACGTGATGTGTGAATCACATTCTAGAAGCGTGTAATCTTTTGATAAAAATGGATTCTAGTGATATTTAACAAGGCCGATAGGTCACAGGACACCAGTTTCCTGAGCTGAGCTTATTGAATCATGTGAAGGCAAATTAAACAGGAGTATTATCTTGGTAGTCATTAAGAATCATTACGAAGGGTTGACTCTGTCTCTTGATTACTTAAGTTTTCAAAGAATTGGATTCCTCCCTACGTTGCTGACTCTTTCCTTCTTTGATTGTTACCTCCCTTCCTTTCTCCCAGCTCCTTCTAGCCTCCTGCTAACCTGCCTTGCACTTGAGCCTGCTGCTTTCTCTGCTGTTCACGTGCACGGGCTTCAGGTAAGGACTGCAGTGGGAGTTAACCATCAGTCGTTCTTCCCACATGCAGCAGTCTCAGGCCTTCTCTCTGGAGTCTAAAAATAGTCTACTATTGATATTTTCTTTCTACATAAGTAAAACTTTGACCATTAAAAAAAAGAACTACAGTCAAGCAAAAAAAGTGAAAATGAAAAGCATCTGTAATCTACTCACCCAGAAAACCACTGTTATAGTTCAGAACATATCTTTCCAGTGTTTTGCTATGCGTCCAAAAGAATTTTTTTGCAAAAACTGGATCATAGTCTTATACAGTTTTCTAATCTGATTGCCTTTTCACTCAATCATTATACAAATCTCTCCATGTCATCCCAAATTCTAGGACACCTTTTTCCATTTCAATTTAACAAACATTTCTTTAAAACCATATACAACCCTGTGTTACCTGATAGCGACCAGAGGCGAATCAGACAAAGACAGCTTTGCTTGCAAACACAAAATAAGCACAAACCAGGTGAGTGTAGGGAGGGGGTGGACAGGGTGTTATACAAATAAATGCCAGGAGATTAAAGTTTGACCAGAGGCTGGGGAAGGGTTCCTGAAAAAGTGCCTTTGCCTCATAACCTGAATGCAGGTGTTCCAGTGTATAGATGGACCTATAGACATTATCTGCTCATATTGGAGGCCTCTTCACCTGGCTAGGTCTACCAGGTGTTCATATCTATTTTAAAATTATGCTTCATAAGTCCTGTTAGCCATCTGTGTGTAGATAGTCTCGCTTCTTTGCCTCTGTCAATCAAGAGGGTATATGCTCATCTAACAGGTGTCTTCTAGGCCACCAGCCTATGATTAAAAAAGGAATAACACAGAAAAAAAAGTAACTGAGGATTTCTTCAGTCTGGCCTTAACTTCAGAACTGCCTGCTGAATGCACTGCAGGCACACTGCCTAGGTTCAAACTCCAGCTCTACAACAGGCACTGGGCAAAGTTTCTCTCCCTCTCTAGGCTTCTTTCCTCACCAGTAAAATGGGGGTAATTATTGCACTTCATAAATATGTCATGGGGATCAAGTTAGAAAATTCATGGGATGTCTGGATTAAATTTAGCATTACTGTTATTATTATTATTATTAATTCATTCATTTAGCCGAAATGGCAGGAAGAGAGAGGAATGGAAGCCTGGTAACTCATAAATTCTACAAATTCCTAAGTGACTCCAGATTGCTCCTATCATTGCTAGATCATGGTACCACCGACACCACCACCTGAGAGGTATGGGGCCACTCTCCTGCCAGAATCCAGACCATTTCACTACCTGAAGTTTTTCCATATGACAAGTAACACTCAGGATAAAAGCACCAAATATTCTTAACATTAAGGAAGCCCCAGAATCCCTTCCCAAAGCAATTCTTTCACTATATATCCTGTTTTTCCCCTCCCTCTTCTTCCAAAAGAATCCAGACCCACGATCTCTTTTTTCCATTTCTGCTGTGCTGCGGGGGGTTGGGCATCCTGTTTACATTACATATTTTCTCTGACAAAGTTTATAAGTCTAATGCCCCTGCTTTTTTCTGTCCACTAAATATCCACCTTTGATTTTATATTTAGAGAAAGGATGGAATGAGGGAAAG
>NW_006776646.1:619558-620884 GCF_000442215.2 Lipotes vexillifer
GAGTGAAAGAGTGATTTGGAATATTCAATTCAGGATAACATTCTGGATATGAAATTATATAGGAAGTCCCCAATCAAATATGTGAGTTGACAAATCTCTTACCTCTTTAAAAGGGAAAGAATATATTTGTAACTGTAATCATTGGAGTAAATGTTTTTCCGCTTTGATATGGAGACTTGGGAAAGCACAAGAGTAGTTTTTAAAGAAAGTATTTTCTTGAGCAGTGGACAGCATATTGAACTTAGAGTGTGGAGAACGGTCTCCTGATTACTGGTTGTGTGACCATTTTTGAGGCTAGGATCCCGATTTCTGGGTCTTGGAGACTTGATCATCAAAAATGATCTCAAAATGCATCAAATAATACCTGCCAATATCATAGAAATGTCGTGAGGCTCCTAATATTTGTAAAAGTCACTTACAAATGTTGAAAGTTTTGCAAAAGTTAATTATTATTTTTATTTTTTAAATGAGCTGCCTCTTTCTTAGGTGTAACATCTGAAGAAATCCGTGGAGGAGGTGTTATAAGTGTTGGGGAGGGAAAACGTTTTCCTCTACACTTTCTGGGTTCTTCTGGCTGGTCTAAGAATTAAATCGACATGAGACAGATTAACAGGAAAATATCAAATTTAGTTATTTATGTACAGGGGCCTTATAAGAAAAATGAGACCCTGGGACAGGTTAGGCAATTGAGGCTTAATATGCCATCTGAGAGAAGAAGGGAGTAGGGTATTGGGACTTCAAAGGTGAGGAAGGAAATTCACGTGGGGATGGAAAAACAAATGTTTGGTAACAGATGTTTGCTGGGCCATGCAGAGATAATGGGACAGACACAGGGAGGACTTTGGGTTCCAGGCTCTGCTGAGCTCCCCACACCACACGTAGCCCGAATTCTTTGTAGGTATCTCTGGGAATCGTGCTCCTCCTGGACCAGGCTCTTTGTCTAAATTCTTTTAGGTAGCTAAGGCGGGGGGTAAAAGAAAGAAGTTCTCGACTCTTCCGTTTCTTAAAAAATAATCAGCCTAAAATAATCTTCATGCCAAAGAGACATATTTTGAGATGGCAAATTTTGCTCCCCTATGTAAGCCTCCCTCCAACAAATTTCACAAATATTTAGGAAAGAAAATGTATTCCTTTCAAATTCCTTTCATGTATTTCTGTTGCCAATTATTTCTAGGAAGTTTATTTAGTTACAAGTTTATTTCACACAAGTAGCTAAGAATATTGCAGATATTTGACTTCACCCATCAGTTAAAGAGAGTCTTTATGGGTTTTTTTTTTTTGACCTTTCACATTTTAGCATTAGCACTTCTGATGTCATTTCCCTAC
>NW_006776646.1:620939-625788 GCF_000442215.2 Lipotes vexillifer
TTCCCTACAGATTCAAGGCTGGGCACAGGAAGCACATGGCAGGTACAACTGCAGAGAGCTGAAGTCTGGATTCAGCAAAGCTGGTATCACGGTGACGGTTCACTTCCGCTGACCTGCAGGTGCTGCTCCTACTTTGTGACAACATTGTAGTGGAGCTGGAGGAATGTGGGCTTTTGAGTTAGAGTTATGGTTCCTATGAGTCTTTCAAATTTAGTTTCCTTATCTTTAAGATGTAGATAATAATTCCTACCTTGCAGCACGTTTGAGGACTAAATAAGGTGAAGAATATTAAATTCTGTAAGAATCCTGGAACTTAGTGATAAAAAAATAAAAGAATGCTTCCTTTCTTCTTCCTCCTCCACCTCTGGCTGATGCTCTGGTGTCTCCAGCTGAGTCCCCGGCCACCTTGCTGCAGCACAGTGAGGGTCAAATTGGCACCAAGCTCAGTTTGCTGCATGTCCCCTCCTAGGAAGGACCCTCAATTACAAGACGATTTCCTAGTACAGTGCTAATTGCTTTGTCATATGGTATATAGAAAAATGAATTCAAATCTGTGTCTTGATGAATGCCTGCTCATTGAACAGGCACCTATTTATCACATGATGGCGGTGACAATTTTTCCCAGACAGAAATGTTTCTGATTTACATATGTGTGGCTGATACATGAAGTGGGTTTTATAAATCACTGTGTCATCACCGCCAAAAAATGCCCTCTAGCTATATTAAAAAGAGCTCGTGACAAGGAGCCTACTATCAACTTGAATGCAAAGGCCATAAAACCATCAGTTCATTTGACATAAAGCTGATATATTACGTGATAATGCTTCAGGTAGAACCCGGGACCCCATTCATCACACAGGCTGCTCCTCGGCTAGGTTCTGAGCTGTGTGTTAATGCAATGGTCACACTCGACTCATGCTACAGATTGCATCTCCCAATCAGCACTGGAAACCTACACACCAGAAAATGTTCCCATTGAAAATACATTTCACTCAGTAATGAACTTTCCTGGCAGAAATTTATATCAGGATAGAGGTCACACTGCCTCTTGGGGATACAGTGTCCTCAAGTGTAAAAGGTTGACTAGATCCATGGTTTTCAGTAAGAGAAGCACAGCTTTAAAAGATCTCTAGGTGATTCTGATGCTCAGCCAGAGTTAAGCCTTTTTTTCTCAGTGTCATTCAAGGACTAACAGCATCTGCTGGGAGCTTATTAGAAATGCAGAATCTCAAACCTACAGTATAAGAATCTGAATTTTAACAAGATCTCCAGCGATTCATCGGACATTAGAATTTGAGTAACATTAGAACAGTGTTTCACATAGCCGCATATTAACATTGCTTGGGAAGCTTTTAAATATCCCAATGCCCAGCTGCATGACAGGCTCAAATCAGAACCCCTAGGTAGACCCCAGGCATCATTTATTTTGCTATTGTTTTTTTTTTTAACCTCCCCAGGAGATTCTAATATGTAGCACACTTGAGACTCACTAGCGTACAACCTCATTTACAGTTTACACGTGAGACTTCAGCTGGAGTCACGAAAGCATGTGATAACGGGAATGCGCAGAATCACCGGCTTAGGAGGGGGTTTCAAACAACAGCAGGAAGGAGAGGTATTCCTCATGCACTCCTCCTTTGGCCAGGAATCGTCTCATCCTTTCATATATGACTTCAAGACAACCCTTTCAGGTAGGAATTGTTAAATATTTTTGAAATGAGAAAATTGTGGTTCAGAGAGGTAAAGTGATTTGCCCAAGGTTATGTAGTTAGAGAACAGTGTTCATCGCACTCTGAAGCTCATGTTCTGTTATAGTACCTTCCCCATCCCAGGTACCATTGTCCCTCTCCTGCTGTGCCTCCCAGAGTAGATTAGATTTTTTAAGTGGGAGCATTTTCAGGATTGATAGGTAGAAATAGGGTGATTGCCAATTCCAGGGTCATCAGAATGGAATGTGAGAAAAGATCCAAACTTGAAGCTTCCTGGGGATAAAATCAATAGAAAACTAGAGGAGCTCAGATCTGCCCAGCTGGATGGTCTGGATTGAGACTTTGTCTTATTGTGTTTTCTCCAGTTGACTAAGGCAACCTCCTCAGGAAGTAATGACCATACTACTATGTGAAATTCAGTACTCACTTAAAAAAAAAAAAAAAAGCTTAATTGAGATATAATTGACATACAATAAACTGCACATATTTAAAGCTTACAGTTTGATAAGTATTGGTATATACATGCACCCATGAAACTATCACCACAATAATGATCATATCTGCCATCCCCTAAATTTTTCTTTGTGCTTCTTTGTAATACCTCCTTCCTGTTCCTCCATGCTCCCAGGTAGCTAATGATCTGCTCTCTGTCAATATATATAAGTTTTATGGGGAATTCCCTGGCAGTCCAGTGGTTAAGACCCCACGCTTCCATTGCAGGGAGCACGAGTTCGATCCCTGGTCGGGGAACCAATATCCCACATGCAGCCTAGCAAGGCCAAAAAAAATAGATGTTTTCATTTTCTTTTTTTTTGAATTTTTGAATTTTATTTTATTTATTTTTTTATACTGCAGGTTCTTATTAGTTATCCATTTTATGCATATTAGTGTATATATGTCAATCCCAATCTTTCTAGAATTTTACACAAATGGAATCATATAATATATATTACATTTTTGTCTGGCTTCTTTCAATAAGCAGAATTATTTTGAGATTATCCAAACTGTTGTATGCATCAAAGATTTGTTCTTTTTATTGTTTATCCATTTAGGTGGTAAGGGGTTGTGATATAATAAGAAATATATTTGGTCTTTGTCTCTAGGTCCTGACGCAGAGCTCCTAAAACCCTTGGAATTGTCTGAGCGATAGGTTGCTCAGCATGCTAATGAGATGACTCTTGGCCGAGGGGTCCCTTGATAGCTTTAGGATGGGGGCTGGTCACCAGAAAGACTGAGACATGTTGGAACTTTCAGTGCCCCAACCCCATTCCTTCAGGGATGGGAGAGGGACTGGAGATTGAAGTACTCACCAATAACCAGTGATTTAATCAATTATACCTACATTAAACCCCTTAAGTGACAGGTTCCTAGAGCTGCCCAGTTAGTGAACACACCAAGGTGCTAGGAGAGTACCACACCTAGAGAGGGGCATAGAATCTCCGTGCCCCTCCCCCATACCTTGTGGTATTCATCTCTTCCATCTAGCTGTTCCTGAGTTGTATTTCTTATTATAAACAGGTAATAATTGTAAGGAAAGAGCTTTCCAGAGTCCTGTGAGCCATTCTAGCAAATTATTGACCCTGAGGAAGGGGTCATGGAAACCCCCAATTTACAGCCAGTCAGTCAGAAATATGGGAGTCCAGGGACTTGTGATTGGCATCTGAAGTTGGTGCAGTCTTGTGGGTCTGAGCCCTTAATCTGTGAGGTCTGTGCTGACTCTACGTAGTTAGTGTCAGAACCAAACTGAATTGGTAGGACACCCAGTTGGTGTCCAGAGCACTGGAACACTGATTGTTGGTGTGGAAAAACCCCACACATTCGGTGCCAGAAGTGTTGTGAGTAAAACTAGCTCAGAGGGGCGTTTGGGTTATTGTCAGTTTAAGCTCTATTCACAAATAGAGCTTCTGTGAACATTAATGTACAAGACTTTGTATGGACATATGCTTTCATTTTTCTTGGATAAATACCTAGGAGTGAAATGTCTGGGTCATGTAGAGGTATTTGTTAAACTCTGTGTGAAAATTTCAAACTGTTTTCCAAAGTGACATTTTATATTCCTGAAAGCATCATATAAGAATTCCATATGTTCCACATACTTACCAACACTTGGTGTATTCAATCTTTTTAATTTTAGATATTCTCATAAATGTATAGTGGCATGTCATTGTGGTTTTAATTTGCATTTTCCTAATGACAAATGATATTGAGCATCTTTTTGTATATTCATTTGAAGTGTGTGTGTATCTGTTCTATTTTTTTGCCCATTTTTTATGGACTTGTTTGTGTTTCTATTATTGCACTTTGAAAGTTCTCTATATGTACTGGATGAATGTAACTTATGAGATTTGAAAATATTTTTCCCAGTCTATGGCTTGCCTTTCTATTCTCTTAACAACATCTTTTGAAGAGTAGTTCTTACTTTCAGATGAAGTCTAATTTATCAGTTTCTCCTTTTGTGGATTGCCATTTTGGTATTTATTTAAGAACTCTTTGCCTAACCCAAGGACACACAAAAAATCTCTTCTATATTTTCTTCTAGAATTTTTACAGTCTAAAATATCACACTGAGATCTATGATCCAATGCAAGGTGCAAGGTATGGTTCAAAGCTTTTTTTTTTATTTGGGTATTTAATTATTCCAGTACCATTTGTCGAAAGCACTAGTGTTTTCCTCTGAATTGCCTTTAACTTTTGGTAAAAACCAGTTGTCCATATATGTAAGGCTAGACTCCATTCTGTTCCCATTGATATATTTTTCTACCTTGACATACTACCTCACTGTCTTGATTACTATAGTTTTAAAGTTAGTGTAGAATTCAGGTAGTGAAAGTTCTTCCCCTTTGTTCTTCAGTGCTGTTTTGCCTATGCTAGGTCCTTTGAATTTCCAAATCAAATTTACAGTCAGCTTGTAAATTTCTGCCAAAAAAAAGTCAGTTTGGATTTTAATTGAGATTCTGTTGAATTTATAGATCAACTTGGGGAGAATTGAGACCTTAACAATATTGAGTGTTCCAATCCATGAAGATGGTAGTTCTCTTGATATACTTAGGTCATCTGTGTACAAAAAGGGTTTTACTTCTACCTTTCCAAGCTGAATGCCTTTCACTTTTTTTTTTTTTTTTTTTTTTTTTTTTTTTTTT
>NW_006776646.1:626154-674688 GCF_000442215.2 Lipotes vexillifer
GTGTACAAAAAGGGTTTTACTTCTCCCTTTCCAAGCTGAATGCCTTTCTTTTTTTTTTTTTTTTTTTTTTTTGCTTTATTTCACTGGCTAGAACATTCAATACAATTTTGAATAGAAGTTGTGACAGCAGACATCCTTGCCTTTTCCAGAAAATGGAAAAGCATTTAGTCTTTCACTACTTGGTGTTAACTGTAGGGTTTTTTAATTGATGGTCTTCATCCGATTCAGTAAATTTTCTTCTACTCCTAATTGTTGAATACTTGATTTATCAAGAATGAATGTTGGCTTATGTCAAATGCTTTTATTGCATTAAGATGAGCATATGGCTTTTCTTCTTATCTATTAATATGATGAATTACACTGATTTAAAAATGCTAACTCATCATTGCATTCCTGGGGTAAACCCCATTTGGTCATGATGCATTATTTTTTTAATATACTGTTACATTACATTTTTATAAATGATGTTAACTTTTGTATCCATGTTCATGAAGGACATTGGTCTATAATTTTCTTTTCTTGAAGTGTATTTATTGGGTTTGGTAGCAGAATAATTCTGGCCTCATAGGATAAATTCAGAAGGATTCATTCTTTAATTTTCTGGAAGAGTTTGTGTATAGGTGATATTATTCTTCCTTAAATATTTGACAGAATTCCCAAGTGAAGTCACATGGGCCTGAAGTTCTCTTGGTGGAAAAAATTATAACTATAAATTTAATTTTAAAAAATAAATATAGGGCTATTTAGGTTATATATTTTTTTTCTAGAGTAAGTTTTGGTTGTTTGTGTCATTCAAACAATGTGTCCATTTCATCTAAGTTGTTGAATTTATTAGCATAAACTTGTTCCTAGTATTCTCTTATTATTGGTTAATATCTGTAGAAACTATAGTGATATTAGCTCTTTCATTCCTGATATTGTCAATCTATGTCTTCTCTCTTTATTTTTCTGATCACTCTGCTAGAGGTTTATCAATTTTATTGGTCTGTCAAAGAAATAAATTCTAGTTTTATTGATTTTACTCCATTGTTTGTGTTTTCCTTATCATTAATTTCCATTGTAATCTTTTTAAAACTGAAGTATAGTTGATTTACAATATTGTGTTAATTTAAGTATACAGCATACTGATTCAGTATTTTTTCAGATTATAATCCATTATAGATTATTAAAAGATAATGGGTATAATTCCCTGTGCTATACAGTATACATTGTTGCCTACTTTTTTTTTTTAATATCTTTATTGGAGTATAATTGCTTTACAATTGTGTGTTTCTGCTTTATAACAAAGTGAATCAGTTATACATATACATATGTTCCTATATCTCTTCCCTCTTGCGTCTCCCTCCCTCCCACCCTCCCCATCCCACCCCACTAGGTGGTCACAAAGAACCAAGCTGATCTCCCTGTGCTATGCAGCTGCTTCCCACTAGCTAGCTATTTTACGTTTGGTAGTGTATATATGTCCATGCCACTCTCTCACTTTGTCACAGCTTACACTTCCCCCCTCCCCATATGCTCAAGTCCATTCTCTAGTAGGTCTGTGTCTTTATTCCCATCTTGCCCCTAGGTTCTTCATGACTTTTTATTTTTTCTTAGATTCCATGTATATGTGTTAGCATGTGGTATTGTTTTTCTCTTTCTGACTTACTTCACTCTGTATGACAGACTCTAGGTCCATCCACCTCACTACAAATAACTCAATTTCATTTCTTTTTATGGCTGAGTAATATTCCATTCTATATATGTGCCACATCTTCTTTATCCATTCATGGACACTTAGGTTCCTTCCATGTCCTGACTATTGTAAACAGAGCTGCAATGAACATTGTGGTACATGACTCTTTTTGAATTATGGTTTTCTCAGGGTATATGCCCAGTAGTGGGATTGCTAGGTCATATGGTAGTTCTATTTTTAGTTTTTTAAGGAACCTCCATAGTGGCTGTATCAATTTACATTCCCACCAACAGTGCAAGAGTGTTTCCTTTTCTCCACACCCTCTCTAGCACCCTCTTGTTTCTAGATTTTTTTGATGATGGCCATTCTGACCGGTGTGAGGTGATATCTCATTGAAGTTATTTTTGTTTGTTTTTCTTTGTGGTACATGGGCCTCTCACTGCTGTGGCCCCTACCGCCGCGGAGCACAGGCTCCGGACGCGCAGGCCCAGCGGCCATGGCTCACGGGTCCAGCCGCTGCGCGGCATGCGGGATCCTCCTGGACCGGGGCACAAACATGTGTCCCCTGCATCGGCAGGCGGACCCCCAACCACTGCACCGCCAGGGAAGGCCTCATTGTAGTTTTGATTTGCATTTCTCTAATGATTAATGATGTTGAGCATTCTTTCATGTTGGAAATCTGTATATCTTCTTTGGAGAAATGTCTATTTAGGTCTTCTGCCCATTTTTGGATTGGGCTGTTTGTTTTGATATTGAGCTGCATGAGCTGCTTGTAAATTTTGCAGATTAACCCTTTGTCAGTTGCTTCATTTGCAAATATTTTCTCCCATTCTTAGGGTTGTCATTTGGTCTTTTTTATGGTTTCCTTTGCTGTGCAAAAGCTTTGAAGTTTCATTAGGTCCCATTTGTTTAGTTTTGTTTTAATTTCCATTTCTCTAGGGGGTGGGTCAAAAAGGATCTTGCTGTGATTTATATCATAGAGTGTTCTGCCTGTGTTTTCCTCTAAGAGCTTGATAGTATATGGTCTTACACTTAGGTCTTTAATCCATTATTTTTGTGTGTGTGTGTGGTACGCAGGCCTCTCACTGTTGTGGCCTCTCCCATTGCTGAGCACAGGCTCCGGACGCACAGCCTCAGCGGCCATGGCTCACGGGCCTAGCTGCTCCGTGGCATGTGGGATCCCCCCAGACCAGGGAACGAACCCGTGTCTTCTGCATCGGCAGGCAGACACTCAACCACTGCACGACCAGGGAATCCCCTTTAATCCATTTTGAGTTTATTTTTGTGTATGATGTTAGGGAGTGTTCTAAGTTCATACTTTTACATGTACCTGTCCAGTTTTCCCAGCACCACTTATTGAAGAGGCTGCCTTTTCTCCACTGTATAGTCTTGCCTCCTTTATCAAAGATAAGGTGACCGTATGCATGGGTTTATCTCTGGGCTTTCTATCCTGTTCCATTAATCTATACTTCTGTTTTTGTGCCAGTACCAGACTGTCTTGATTACTGTAGCTTTGTAGTATAGTCTGAAGTCAGGGAGCCTGATTCCTCCCACTCCATTTTTCATTCTCAAGATTGCTTTGGCTATTTGGGGTCTTTTGTGTTTCCATACAAATTGTGAAATTTTTTGTTCTAGTTCTGTGAAAAATGCCAGTGGTAGTTTGACAGGGATTGCATTGAATCTGTGGATCTCTTTGAGTAGTAGAGTCATTTTCACAATACTGATTCTTCCAATCCAAGAATATGGTATTCTCTCCATCTGTTGGTATCATCTTTAATTTCTTTCATCACTGTCTTATAATTTTCTGCATACAGTTCTTTTGTCTCCTTAGGTAGGTTTATTCCTAGATATTTTATTCTTTTTGTTGCAATGGTAAATGGGAGTGTTTTCTTGATTTCACTTTCAGATTTTTCATCATCAGTGTATAGGAATGACAGATTTCTGTGCATTAATTTTGTATCCTGCTACTTTACCAGATTCATTGATTAGCTCTAGTAGTTTTCTGGTAGCATCTTTAGGATTCTCTATGTATAGTATTATTTCATCTGCAAACGGTGACAGCTTTACTTCTTCTTTTCCAATTTGGATTCCTTGTATTTCTTTTTGTTCTCTGATTGCTGTGGCTAAAACTTCCAAAACTATGTTGAATAAGAGTGGTGAGAGTGGGCAACTTTGTCTTGTTCCTGATCTTAGTGGAAATGCTTTCAGTTTTTCACCATTGAGGACGATGTTGGCTGTGGGTTTGTCATATATGGCCTTTATTATGTTGAGGAAAGTTCCCTCTATGTCTACTTTCTGCAGGGTTTTTATCATAAATGGGTGTTGAATTTTGTTGGAAGCTTTCTCTGCATCTATTGAGATGATCATATGGTTTTTCTCCTTCAATTTGATAATATGGTGTATCACATTGATTGATTTGCGTATATTGAAGAATCCTTGCATTCCTGTAATAAGCCCCACTTGATCATGGTGTATGTTCCTTTTAGTGTGCTGTTGGATTCTGTTTGCTAGTATTTTGTTGAGGATTTTTGCTTCTATGTTCATCAGTGATATTGGCCTGCAGTTCTCTTTCTTTGTGACATCTTTGTCTGGTTTTGGTATCAAGGTGATGGTGACCTCATAGAATGAGTTTGGGAGTGTTCCACCCTCTGCTATATTTTGGAAGAGTTTGAGAAGGATAGGTGTTAGCTCTTCTCTAAATGTTTGATAGAATTCACCTGTGAAGCCATCTGGTTGTGCGCCTTTGTTTGTTGGAAGATTTTTAATCACAGTTTCAATTTCAATGCTTGTGATTGGTCTGTTCGTATTTTCTGTTTCTTCCTGATTCAATCTCAGCAGGTTGTGCATTTCTAAGAATTTGTCCATTTCTTCCAGGTTGTCCATTTTATTGGCACAGAGTTGCTTCTAGTAATTTCTCATGATCCTTTGTATTTCTGCAGTGTCAGTTGTTACTTCTCCTTTTTCATTTCTAATTCTATTGATTTGGGTCTTCCCCCTTTTTTGTTGGTGAGTCTGGCTAATGGTTTATCAATTTTGTTTATCTTCTCAAAGAAACATCTTTTAGTGTTATTGATCTTTGCTATCTTTTCCTTCATTTCCTTTGCATTTATGTCTGATCTGATTTTTATTATTTCTTTCCTTCTGCTAACTTTGGGGTGTTTTTGTTCTTCTTCCTCTAATTGCTTTAAGTGAAAGGTTAGGTTGTTTATTCAAGATGTTTCCTGTTTCTTAAGGTAGGCTTGTATAGCTATAAACTTCCCTCTTAGAACTGCTTTTGCTACATCCCATAGGTTTAGGGTAGTCGTGTCTCTATTGTCATTTGTTTCTAGGTATTTTTTGATTTCCTCTTTGATTTCTTCAGTGATCACTTGGTGATTAAGTAGTGTATTGTTTAGCCTCCATGTGTTTGTATTTTTTACAGTTCTTTTCCTGTAATTGGTATCTAGTCTCATGGCGTTGTGGTCGGAAAAGATACTTGATACGATTTCAATTTTCTTAAATTTACCAAGGCTTGATTTATGACCCAAGATATGATCTATCCTGGAGAATGTTCCATGAGCACTTCAGAATAATGTGTATTCTGTTGTTTTTGGATGGAATGTCCTATAAATATCAATTAAGTCTATCTTGTTTAATGTATCATTTAAAGCTTGTGTTTCCTTATTTATTTTCATTTTGGATGATCTGTCCATTGGTGAAAGTGGGGTGTTAAAGTCCCCTACTATGACTGTGTTACTGTCGATTTCCCTTTTATGGCTGTTAGTATTTGCCTTATGTATTGAGGTGCTCCTATGTTGGGTGCATAAATATTTACAATTGTTATATCTTCTTCTTGGATCGATCCCTTAATCATTATGTAGTGTCCTTCTTTGTCTCTTCTGATAGTCCTTATTTTAAAGTCTATTTTGTCTGATATGAGAATTGCTACTCCAGCTTTCTTTTGGTTTCCATTTGCATGGAATATCTTTTTCCATCCCCTTACTTTCAGTCTGTATGTGTCTCTAGGTCTGAAGTGGGTCTCTTGTAGACAGCATATATATGGGTCTTGTTTTTGTATCCATTCAGCCAATCTGTGTCTTTTGGTGGGAGCATTTAGTCCATTTACATTTAAGGTAATTATCGATATGTATGTTCCTATTCCCATTTTCTAAATTGTTTTGGGTTCGTTATTATAGGACTTTTCCTTCTCTTGTGTTTTTGTCTAGAGAAGTTCCTTTAGCATTTGTTGTAAAGCTGGTTTGGTTTTTTTGAAATCTCTTAACTTTTGCTTTTCTGTAAAGTTTTTAATTTCTCCGTCAAATCTGAATGAGATCCTTGATGGGTAGAGTAATCTTGGTTGTAGGTTTTTCTACTTCATCACTTTAAATATGTTCTGCCACTCCTTTCTGGCTTGCAGATTTTCTGCTGAAAGATCAGCTGTTAACCTTATGGGGATTCCCTTGTGTGTTATTTGTTGTTTTTCCCTTGCTGCTTTTAATATGTTTTCTTTGTATTTAATTTTTGACAGTTTGATTAATATGTGTCTTGGCGTATTTCTCCTTGGATTTATCCTGTATGGGACTCTCTGTGCTTCCTGGACTTGATTAACTATTTCCTTTCCCATATTAGGGAAGTTTTCAACTATAATCTCTTCAAATATTTTCTCAGTCCCTTTCTTTTTCTCTTCTTCTTCTGGAACCCCTATAATTCGAACGTTGGTGCATTTAATGTTGTCCCAGAGGTCTCTGAGACTGTCCTCAGTTCTTTTCATTCTTTTTTCTTTATTCTGCTCTGCAGTAGTTATTTCCACTATTTTATCTTCCAAGTCACTTACCCATTCTTCTGCCTCAGTTATTCTGCTATTGATCCCTTCTAGAGAATTTTTAATTTCATTTATTGTGTTGTTCATCATTGTTTATTTGCTCTTTAGTTCTTCTAGGTCCTTGTTAAACATTTCTTGTATTTTCTCTATTCTCTTTCCAAGATTTTGGATCATGTTTACTATCATTATTTTCAGGTAGACTGCCTATTTCCTCTTCATTTATTAGGTGGTGGGTTTTTACCTTGCTCCTCCTTCTGCTGTGTGTTTTTCTGTCTTCTCATTTTGCTTAACTTACTGTGTTTGGGGTCTCCTTTTCGCAGGCTGCAGGTTCATAGTTCCCGTTGTTTTTGGTGTCTGTCCCCAGTTGCTAAGGTTGGTTCAGTGGGTTGTGTAGGCTTCCTGGTGGAGGGGACTAGTGCCTGTGTTCTGGTGGATAAGGCTGGTTCTTGTCTTTCTGGTGGGCAGGTCCACGTCTGGTGGTGTTTTTTGGGGTATCTGTGGACTTATGATTTTAAGCAGCTTCTCTGTTAATGGATGGGGCTGTGTTCCTGTCTTGCTAGTTGTTTGGCATAGGGAGTCCAGCACTGTAGCTTGCTGGTCGTTGAGTGAAGCTGGGTCTTGGCGTTGAGATGGAGATCTCTGAAAGAATTTTGCTGTTTGATATTACGTGGAGCTGGGAGGTCTCTTGTGGACCAGTGTCCTGAAGTTGGCTCTCCCACCTCAGAGGCACAGCTCTGACTCCTGGCTGGAGCACCAAGAACCTGTTATCCACATGGCTCAGGATAAAAGGGAGAAAAGACAAGAAAGAAAGAAAGAAGGAAAGAAAGAAAGAAAGAAAGAAAGAGAGAGAGAGAGGGAGGTAGGGAGGGAGGGAGGGAGGGAGGGAGGAAGGAAGAAAGAAAGAGAGAGATAAAGGAAGGAAGGAAGGAAGAAAGAAAAATAAAATAAAGTAAAATAAAATAAAGTTATTAAAATCAAAAATATTTTTTAAGAAAAAATTTTAAAAAGAAAAAAAAATCGACAGACAGAACCCAAGCACAAATGGTGAAAGCAAAGCTATACAGACAAAATCACACACAGAAGCATACACATACACACTCACAAAAAGAGGAAAATGGGAAATAATAATATGTCTTTGCTCCCAAAGTCCACCTCGTCAATTTGGGATGTTTCATTTTCTATTCAGGTATTCCACAGATGCAGGGTACATCAAGTTGACTGTGGAGCTTTAATCCTCTGCTCCTGAGGCTGCTGGGAGAAATTTCCTTTTCTCTTCTTTGGTCGCGCAGCTCCCGGGGTTCAGCTTTGGATTTGGCCCTGCCTCTGCGTGTAGGTCGCCTGAAGGCGTCTGTTCTTCGCTCAGATAGGATGGGGTTAAAGGAGCAGCTGCTTCGGTGGCTCTCGCTCACTCAGGCCACAGGGAGGGAGGGGTACATATGTGGGGCAAGCCTGCGGTGGCAGAGGCCAGTGTGATGTTGCACCAGCCTGAGGCACGCCGTGCGTTCTCCAGGGGAAGTTGTCCCTGGTTCGTGGGACCCTGACAGGAGCGGGCTGCACAGGCTCCCGGGAGGGGCGGTGTGGATAATGACCTGTGCTTGCACACAGGCTTCTTGGTGGGGGCTGCAGCAGCCTTAGCGTCTCATGCCTGTCTCTGGTGTCTGTGCTCATAGCTGTAGCTTGTGCCTGTCTCTGGAGCTCCTTTAAGCGGCGCTCTTATTCCCCTCTCTGCCCGCACCAGGAAACAAAGAGGCAAGAAAAAGTTTGTTGCCTCTTCGGCAGCTCCAGACTTTTTCCCGGGCTCCCTCCCGGCTAGCTGTGGCGCACTAGCCCCCTTCAGGCTGTGTTCACGCAACCAACCCCAGTCGTCTCCCTGGGATCCGAACTCCGAAGCCCAAGCCTCAGCTCCCAGCCTCCGCCCGTCCTTCCGGGTGAGCAGACAAGCCTCTCAGGCTTGTGAGTGCTGGTTGGCACCGATCTTCTGTGCGGGAATCTCCCCGCTTTGCCCTCCGCACCCCTGTTGCTGTGCTCTCCTCCGCAGCTCCGAGGCTTCCCGCCTCCGCCACCAGCAGTCTCCGCCCACAAAGGGGCTTCCTAGTGTGTGGAAACCTTTCCTCCTTCACAGCTCCCTCCCACTGGTGCAGGTCCTGTCCCTATTCTTTGCCTCTGTTTTTTCTTTTGCCCTACCCAGGTACGTGGGGAGTTTCTTGCCTTTTGGGAGGTCTGAAGTCTTCTGCCAGCGTTCAGTAGGTGTTCTATAGGAGCAGTTCCACGTGTAGATGTATTTCTGATGTATTTGTGGGGAGGAAGGTGATCTCCACGTCTTACTCTTCCACCATCTTGAAGCTCCACTGCCTACTTATTTTATATATAGTAATTTGTATCTGTTAATCCCATACCCTTAATTTGTCCCTCCCACATTTCCTCTCACCTTTGGTAACCACAAGTTTGTTTTTTGTATCTGTGAGTCTGTTTCTGTTTTGCAGATAATTCATTTGTATTATTTTTAAGATTCCACATGTAAGTTACATAGTATTTTCCTTTCTCTGACTTATTTCACTAAGCATAATATTCTCTAGCTTCATCAACATTGCTGCAAATGGCAGTATTTTATTCTCTTTTATGGCTGAATAATATTCCATTGTCTGTGTGTGTGTGGGCGTGTATGCATGTATACACACATATACCACATCATATTAATTCAATCATCTATTGATGGGCACTGGCTTGCTTCCATGTCTTGGCCACTGTAAACAGTGCTGCTATGAACACTGGGGTGCATGTATCTTTTCAAATTAGTGTTTTCATTTTTTCCAAATATATACATAGCAGTGGAATTGCTGGATTATATGGTAGTTCTAGTTTTAGTTTTTAAGGAATCTCCATACTGTTTTCTATAGTGGCTACACCAATTTACATTCCCATCAACAGTGTATGAGGGTTCCCATTTCTCCACATCCTCTACAACATTTGTTATTTGTAGACTTTTTGATGATAGCCATTCTGGCAAGGGTGAGGTGATACCTCATTGTGATTTTGATTTGCATTTCTCCAGCTTTAGTGATGCTGAGGATCTTTTCATGTGCCTGTTAGCCATCTGTATGTCTTCTTTGTAAAAGTGTCTACTCATATCTTCTGCCCACTTTTTAAGTGGACTTTTTTTTTTCTTTTTGATATTGAGTTGCACGAGCTATTTATATTTTGGATATTAACCCCTTGTCAGTTGTATCATTTGCAAATATTTTCTCCCATTCTCTAGGTTGTCTTTTTGTTTTGTTGATGGTTTCCTTTGCTGTGCAAAAGCTCTTAAGTTTAATTAGGTCCCTTGTGTTTATTTTTGCTTTTGGTTCTTTTGCCTTGGTGACCCAAGAAAATATTGCTGCAATTTATGTCAAAGAGTGTTCTGCCTGTGTTCTTTTCTAGGAGTTTTATGGTTTCAGGTCTTACATTTATGACTTTAAACTATTTTGACTTTATTTTTCTATATGGTGTTAGAGATTGTTCTAATCTCATTGTTCTACATGTGGCTGTCCAGTTTTCCCAGCACCACTTGTTAAAAGAGTGTTTTTTCTCCATTGTATATTTTTGCCTCCTTTGTTGTAGTTGAATTGACTGTAGGTGCATGGGTTTATTTCTGGGCTGTCTATTCTGTTCCATTGATCTATGTGTCTGTTTTGTGCCAGTACAATACTGTTTTGATTACTGAAGTTTTGTAGTATAATCTGAAGTCTGGGAGGGTTATGCCTCCAGCTTTTTTTTTTTTTCCTCAGGAGTGCCTTGGAAATTCAGACACTTCTGTGGTTCCATATAAATTTTAGAATTATTTTTTCTAGTTCTGTGAAAAATGTCCTGGTTATTTTGATAGGGCTTGCATTAAATCTGTAGTTGCTTTGGGTAATATGGCCATTTTAATAATATTAATTCTTCCAATCCAACAGCACAGGATATCTTTCCATTGCTTTGACTCATCTTCAATTTCCTTCATCAATGTTTCAGAGTTTTCAGAGTATAGGTCTTTCAGCTCCTTGGTTAAGTTTATTCCTAGGTATTTTTTAATATGATTTTATACCAGATTTTTTACTTTATTTTTCTGATATTTCATTATTAGTATATAGAAATGCAACTGACTTTTGTATATTAATCTTATATCCTGCAATATTGCTGAATTCATTTATTAGTTCCAATAATTTTGGGGTGGGAACTTTAGGTTATTTAATAGAGTATCATGTCATCTGAAAATAGTTACAGTTTTACCTCTTCCCTTCCAATCATCTGGATAGCTTTATTTCTTTTTATTTTCTGATTGTTGTGGCTAGCACTTCCAATACTGTGTAAAATAGAAGCAGTGAGAGTAGGCATCCTTGTCTTGTTCCTGAGTTTGGTGAAAAGGCTTTCAGCTTTTCACCATTGAGTATTATGTGGGCTGTGGGCTTGTCATAAATGACCTTTATTATGTTGAGATATGTTTCCTCTATATCCACTTTGATGAGAATTTTTATCATGAGTGAATGGTGAACTTTGTCAGGTTTTTTCGTCATCTACTGAGATAATCATGTGATTTTTGTCTTTCTTTTTGTTAATGTGGTGTATCACATTGATTGATTTGTGTATGTTGAACCATCCTTGTGATCTTGGAATAAATCTAACTTGATTGTGGTGTATGATTCTTTTTATATGTTGTTGGATTTGGCTTGCTAATATTTTGTTGCTTGTTTTTGCATCTGTATTCATCAAAGATATTGGCCTGTAATTTTTTTTTTTTTGTAGTGTCTTTGTCTGATTTTGGAATCAGGGTAATGGTGGTCTCGTAGAATGAATCTGAGAGTGTTCCATCCTCTTCGGTTTTTTGGAATAGGTTAGAAGGATAGGTATAAGTTCTCCTTTATATGTTTGGTAGAATTCCCCTGTGAAACTATCCAGTCCTGGACTTTTGTTTGCAGCACGTTTTTAAATTACAGATTCAATTTCTCTTCTAGTGATCAGTATGTTCAAGTTGTATCTTCTTGACTCAGTCCTGGTAGGCTGTGTTTCTAGAAATTTGTCTCTTTCTTCTAGGTTGTCCAATTTGTTGGCATATAAATGTTTATAGTACTCTCTTATGATTTTTTTGTGTCTCTATGGTATTGATTGTTATTTCTCCTCTTTCATTTCTTATTTTGTTTATTTAGGTTCACTCTCTTTTCTTCTGGTGAGCCTGGCTAAAGGTCTATCAATTTAGTTTACCTTTTCAAAAAACCAACTCTTGGTTTCATTGATCTTTTCTATTGTTTTATTGATCTGTATTTTATTTATTTCCTCTGATCTTTATTATTTCTTTCCTTCTGCTGACTTTGGGCTTTGTTCTTCTTTTTCTAATTTTTTTAGGTGGTAGGTTAGTTTGTTTATTTGAGATTTTTCTTTGTTCTTGAGGAAGACCTGTATCCCTATGAACTTTGCTCTAAGAACTGCTTTTGCTGCATCCCATAGATTTTGGAGCGTTGTGCTTCCATTTTCACTTGTCTTGAGGTATTTTCTGACTTCCTTTCTGATTTCATTGTTGACTACTGGTTATTTTAGTAGCATGTTGTTTAGTCTCCATTTGTTTGTACTTTTCTCATTTTTCTGTATGTAGGTGATTTCTAGTTTCCTATTGTTGTGGTCAGAAAAGATGCTTCAAATAATTTCTATCCTAGAGAATGTTCTATGCACACTTGTAAAGAGTGTGTATTCTGCTTCTTTTGGATGTAGTGTCCTGCAGATATCAATTAAGTCCAACTGGTCCACTGTGTCATTTAGGACCTCTGTTGCCTTATTGATTTTCTGTCTGGATGATCTGTCCATTGATATAAGTGGGGTGTTTAAGGCCCCTACCCTTATTGTATTATTGTCAAGTTCTCCCTTCATGTCTGTTAGTAGTTGCTTTACATTTTAGGTGCTCCTGTATTGGGTGTGATATGCTAACAAGTATAAAATCCTCTTCTTGTATTGATCCCTTTATCATTACATAATGCCCTTCTTTGTCTTTCATTATAGACCTTGTTTTAAAGATTACTTTTTCTGATATACTATTGCTACTCCAGCTTTGTCAATACCATTTACATGATATCATTTTTCATCCCCTCACTTTCAGTCTATGCACTTTTCACCCTGAAGTGAGTCTCTCATAGTCTATTGAAGGTTCTTGGTTTTTTTATCCAGTTAGCCTCCCTATGTCTTTTGATTGGAGCATTTAGTCCATTGATATTTAGAGCAATTATCAACAGGTATATACTTACTGCCATTTTATTCCTTGTTTTCCAGTTGTTTTTGTAGTTCTTCTTTGCTCATTTCTTCTTCTTTTCTTCTTTTCTCATGTGGCTTGATGATTTTCTTTTGTAGTATTCTGAGTTCCTACCATTTTACTTCTGTGTATCTTTCATAGGCTTTTGATTTGTGGTTTCCATGGGATTCACATATGTTGCCCCATAATTATATCTACTTGCTTTAAACTGATAATCATTAAGTTCAAAACCATTCTAAAAGATCTACATTTTTACTCCCCTCTCCCACATTTTGTGTTTTCAATGTCATTTTCATGCTTATTGCTTTACTATTTACTGTAGTTATAGTTGCTTTTACATTTTTTTGTTTGTTTTTAATCTACATACTGGCTTATGTAAGTCATCTTTAATTCTTACTATATATTTGCCTTTCCTATTGGGATTTTTTTTTTCCTATTAGGATTTTCCTTTTACTATAGATTCTTCTTTTCAATTTAGAGTAGAGCCTTCAACATTTCTTTTAGGGTAGTTTTAGTGTTGTTGAATTCTTTTAGTTTTTGTTGAGAAATTCTTTATCTCGCCTATTCTAAATAACCTTGCTGGGTAGATCATCCTAGGTTGCAGGTTTTCCCTTTCAGTACTTTGAATATATCATGCCACTCCCATCTGGCCTGCAAAGGTTCTTCAGAGAAATCAGCTGATAGCATTATGGGGGTTCCATTTTATATGACTCTTTATTTTTCTCTTGCTGCCTTTATAATTTTCTCTTTATTGTTAACTTTTACCATTTTAATTTTGATATTTCTTGGTGTTGGTCTGTTTGGATTCATCTTGTTTGGGAACTTTTGTGCTTCCTGTGCCTGAATATCTATTTCCTTCTTTAGGTTTGGGAAGTTTCCAGCCATAATTTCTTCAAATATATTTTGATCTTCTCTCTTCTCCTTCTAGAACCCCTATAAAGATGATGTTGCCATGTTTTATATTATCACATAGATCTTGTATGTTGCTTTCATTTTTTTTCATGTCATTCTGTCTGCTGTTCTGATTGGATGATTTCCATTATTCTATCTTCCAGATCACTTATGTGTTCTTCTGTGTCATTTGGTCTGCTTTCATTGCTTCTAGAGTGCTTTTTATCTCAGAAATTGGATTATCTATTTTGATTGGGTCCTCTTTATAATTTCTAGTTCTGTGTTAAAATGATCTGTTCTTAGACTGATTTTCCTTCTTAATTAGGTTAGTGTTTTTATTACCAACTTCTTGAAATCATTGTCTGATAGATTATCTCTGTTTCATTATTTATTTTTTTAGGGCTTTTCTTTTGCTCTTTCAACTGGGAGTAGTTCCTCTGCCTTTTCATTTTACTTAACTTTTTCTGTCTCTATGAATTTAGGTAAAACAATTATCTATCGTGATCTTGAAAGAATGTTTTTCTGTGGGAACATCCCTATGTAGACTGTGTATGCCCAGTGTATTTGGTGCTGGATTTGATGTGAATGCCAGCCCCATATTTTCTTACAGTGTGCTGGCCACTATCACCTCAATCAATAGCAGGTGTGGCTGATGTTGGAGGATGTAGAGAATATGAGGGGTGTGAGGTGAGACTTCTCTACTCAGTGGCAGTTGCCACCCTTTTATGGGTGGGATCTTCTCCTAAGTTGTTGGAACAGATGCCCTGAGGGTTGGGCTTAAGTTGGCTATGTTCCCTTTAAGTGTGTGTTTTTACTTCTCTCCACACTGGGGCCTTTGCCCCAAAGGAGAAGAGTGCTTAGTAAGTGTGGCTTATGTGTCTACAGAGGTCTGATGTGCTGCCTGTGTAGGCATCTGTGGCTCTGCTCAGATGAAGCCCCGGGTTGCATCTCTTTCCCCCACAGCCGGTATCTGGGAAGAGTCTCAGAGAAAGCTCTGGCATTGAGAGCCTTTACTCCAAGACAGACAGAGAGCAAGGAAGGCCCAGGGTTTGAAGAAGGCCGGTGTGGGGTGAGGCAGGGGAAAGGCTGGAGTATTTGCTTGGCTGACACTGGGGATCTTGGCATTGTGCTTTCAGGAATTGAAGCAGCTGGGCTGCCATCAGAAGTCTGGGCTATTTCTGGGGTGTTGTTCGAGTAAGCACCAAAAATGGCTGCCTCTGCCCCAGTTGAACCATACTCCAGGCCCCTGGGTCACCTCTTTTCCCTAGATTGAGTCTTTTCTCAGGACCTGGTTGCCCTAGATCCAGTGCCAAGCTATGACATGGAATTAGTGGGGCCAGGGTGTTCACTCAGCTCAGATTGGGGAACATGGCAAAGCAGTGACCTCTTGGGCAGACCTCTCTCTGCCCTGTCTGGTGCCAAGCCAGCACCTGTGTACCCATCACGAGTGGAATCTAGGCTTCTCCAGCCTTTCTATCTGTCCCAGCAGTTCTCCAAGCAGCGAAGGGGGCTTATCTCCTCCTCACAGGAACCCAGGACTGGGATGTCCAGTCTCGTTCAATGCCCAGTGTGAATGTCCTCCCATGTGATCTCCCTTTTCCTCTTAATCTCCTCCCAGGGGTGCAGGTCCTGACCTGATGCTTTTCTTCCCATCCTACTCAATTATGTGGAAATCTTCCTTGCAACCTTGGTTGTATAGTTCTTCTGCCAGTTTCCAGTTAGTTTTCCATGACAATTGTTCCACATTTAGATGTATTTTTTCTGTGTTTGTGGGAGGGAGGTGACCTCCACCTCCTCTTACTGCCATCTTGATCCCCCTCTCCATTGTAATTATTATTTCCTTTTTCCCTATTATTTTAGATTTGTTTGCTCTTCTCTCATTTTTTAAGGTAGAGGCTGAGGTCATTGATTGGATACCATTCTTCTATTATAAGCCTTTAGTGCTCTAAATTTCCCTCTGAGCACTGAATTAGTACTTAGCATCAGTATTTCAACATTTCACTAATTTTTATATGCTGTATTTTTATTTTTATTCAGTACAAACTACTATCTATTTTTTGTCTCCCTTTTTTGGTTGACCTATGGGTGACTAAACCCATTTAGTTTCTAAATATTTGAGGTTTTCCTGATATCTTTCTGTTATGGATTTCCAATTTAATTTCATTGTGATCATAAAGCATACTTTGTATAACTTGAATTCTCTTTGAGAACTTGTTTTATGGCCAAGAATATGGTCTGGTTTTGTAATTTAACACACTCCTGAGGTGAAACCATTCTGAGTAGTTTTACCCATGCCCTCTGAATTGTGTATTCCTCTACTCAAGATGGTGTGAAAAGGCACTATTCCAAGCCCTGTATTGGCCTTGCTGATTATTCCACTTAATTTTTTCATTTTTTTCCCTCTAGTTTTGGATTATTTCCTCAGATGCATAAACTGTTATTCAACTGAATTCTCAATAAGAACCCTCCGTAGACCTCTGGAATCCTCTCCCTGTGTATCTCTTACCTCTCCAGCATTCTAATCTGCAGCTTTCTAATCTCCAGCATTCTAATCTGCAGCATTCTAATCTCCAGCTGCCTATGCTGCAGTGGACTCCCAGCTCTATCCCCTCAAGCAGGGAGTTTGCCAGGCTGTATCTAGGCTTCCCTTCCCCAGAGCATAGAATTGAAACTCTTTCTAGGCAGTAAGATAGGGAAATTATAGACTTTACATTGTTTGTTGGCCATATTTCAGCAATCACTGTCTTTCATTTTTTGATGTCTTAAGTACTGTTGTTAAATATATATTTAGTTTTATTGGACAAGAGGATAAATCCAGTCTTCCATCTTGGCTGGAAGCAGATGTTCACTTTGCACAGTTTTTGAGAAAGTTTTCTCTTTCCTACTGTATTAGTCAGCGTTCTCCAGAGAAATAGACCCAATAGGGTGAGTGAGTGAGTGTCTGAGTGTGTGTGCACACATGTGTGTGTGGGTTTGAGAGAGAGAGAGAGATTTTAAGAAATTGGCTCATGTCTCTCATGACTGTAAAGTCTGGGAGGTCTAAAATCTGCACAGTAGGCTGACAGGCTGGAGACCCAGGGAAAAGTTGATGTTTCAGTTCAAGTCCAAAGGAAGACTGCACACAGAATTCCCTCTTCCTCAAGAGTCAGTCTTTTTTCTAAGGGCTTCACTTGATTAGATTATGCTCACTCACGTGGGTTAATCTGCTTTAGTCAAAGTTTATTGACTTAAATATTAATCTCATCAAGGTACCTTCACTCCAACATCTAGGCTAGTGTTTGACCAAATATCTGGGTACTGCATCCTAGCCAAGTTGACACATAAAATTAATCATTACACCTACTAATGAGACTACTTATTCTATATAAATTTCTTGTGTAAACTTCTATTTTCACATGCTTAAATCTTAGCATTACTGGATAGAGTTAAAAGTCCTGTAAGCCTGGATCCAGCTTCATAGTAAGGCCAATATCTCCAGTTCTAGTCCTGCCCAATCCTATCTTTCTTCATCTTCTTAATTTGTCCACTTTGTCACAAACTCAGAAAGCTTTGAGAATTAGCCCATCTCAATTATTGCATGCTATGTCCAAATATACAGAGTATTTTATATGTGAATGATACAGTGGTCTTGGATATTATCTATTCTTCTCTTATGACCCCAGCAGTTTAATATACCTCTTTTGGTGTGAGTAGAAAATTGATGGAGCAAGATCCTGGAGGCAATGACTGAATTAAAACACATTTAAAACATGCCCTAGGAATTGGAGTATCAGGATTAAATAACCTCAGAAATCCAAAATAATAAGGGTTCTAAAGAACTCAATGGAAGAAGTTATTGGTGTGGTGACTAAGAGTGGATGTCTCTGATTTGGTTATGAATGGGAGTAGGAAGCAGGTGATGAAGTATCACATTTTATTGGTACCAACTGGAGAACCAGGATTGTTAGGAGCCTTGAGATCATGTCATATATGGATGAGTAATAGAACTGAAGATCCTTATTATGTAGAAGAGAGGATGTAGAAAAGGGTTCATAATAGCTATCTTATCACAGTTGATAAAAAAAACTGTCCTGTGGAAGGAGTTGAAGTTCTCCTTTATATACTAGCATAAATAAGAAATAGGATAGTACCAACAATCTGTGAAAGTTACATGGCTGTCTTGGGCTTGATATAAAGAAAGACTTTTCAACTATTAGTATTATACAACAATAGAGAATGCTGTCCTTTGAGGTATAAAGTCCCCTTTTACTAGAAGTGCCTGAGTAGAGGCTAGATAACCTGTGACAGCAGTATCAGAGTCTTTAATGCAAGAATTCTGTTGTATATGATATCTGGAAATTAGAAGGTAAACTGTGTGGGCTTGTGAGCAGTATGTGCATGAGCTGGGATAGAAAACACCCTGGAAGAGGCATATCTCATTCAAAGACTATGCCAGATAAATCATATTCCTTAGTTTAAAATAATTTTTAAGCACAAACTACTATAAATAAAAATGTTAACAGTCATGACTGGGTGAATTATGAATGTTTTTTTTTTCCTTCTGTTTTTCTGTGTTGTAGCTTTTGCCATTCTCATTCTGCATTTTTTGCCTTAGTTTTTATTGAAATATGACATAAGTATTGCAAAGTACATACAACTTAGACATACAGTTCAAGATACATAGATCATTACATAAATTTCAGACCATTTCCTAATGCCCATCCCCAGACATGCCCTTTCTATCAGATATACTTTATCTTCTCTTTGGACTTTGTTTAAAGGTAGTCATACAGTATGTATTCATTTTTATCTGTATTTAATTTATTTAAAATTATGTCTACATGGTTTATCCCTATTGTTGTGGAAGGAAGTAGTTCTTTTTAATTGATTTATAGTACTCCACTGTAAGAATCTATGATTTATCCATCCTGTTGTTGATGGGTTATGTCCAGTTTATAGCTATTATGAATAATATTATTATGGACATACCTACACATGTATTTTGATGTACATTTGTACATATTTATATTGTATCTATCTATTATAGAGTAGGTCATTTCTTAGCTTTGATAGATCTTGCAAATCAGTTTTACAAAGTGGTTATGTCGGGATATCAAGATGGCAGAGTAGGAGGATGCTGAGCTCACCTCCCTACACAAACACATCAAAAATACATCTATGGGCTTCCCTGGTGGCGCAGTGCTTGAGGGTCCGCCTGCCGATGCAGGAAGCGCGGGTTCGTGCCCCGTTTCGGGAGGATCCCACGTGCCGCGGAGCGGCTGGGCCCGTGAGCCATGGCCGCTGGGCCTGCGCGTCCGGAGCCTGTGCTCCGCAAATGGGAGGGGCCGCGACAGTGAGAGGCCCGCATAACGCAAGAAAAAAAAAAAAAAATACATCTACATGTAGAGCAACTCTCACTGAAAACAGACAGGAGACTGGCAGAGTCTTATACAACCAAGTCTGTAAAGAAAGATCCACATGGAGTAAGGGAAGAGAAGTGATCAGGTTGAGATCTGTGCCCCTAGGAGGGGACATATAAGGGGGGGGGGGATTACACAAACCACATATTGGGCACTCCAGCCCTGAAGTGTGACACTGGAAGATGAGTCCCCTCAGCTGGTTTAAAAACCAGTGGGACTAACCAGAGGGCTGTGAGAAACCTAGACTCTGCTTGTGCTGAGCAGGCACACACTTGCTTACTACTCCTGGGAACAAGGCAGAGAAAGAAGACTGAAATTGCCCAGGACTCTGGCCAGCTTCCAATGACCACTCCAGTGAATGCCTGGGCCCACGCCAAGCACCTGCTCTGGCACCTCTAGCTCCGGTGCAGCTCCACACTAAGGCAAAGACTATGATTGCTGAAGAGGGTGCATGACTGAGAGGGGGAGCCAAACTAGGACCCAGCACTGCATCTGAAGAGGGAGAGGGCAGCCATTACTGGCTTCCATAGAGGCAGCAGATGGGGATCAGGCTGGAGCTCTCACTGGTATGCCAGGACTGTCCCAGTGTGTACCCTGACTTGAGCCAAGTGCCCACTCTGGCCCCTCTGGCTCCAGCACAACTCCCTCCTGGGGTGAAGGCTGTCATTGCCAAGGAGAGTGTGCAACTGTGGGGGACAGAGCTGGTTAGGACCTGACACTACAACTGAATGGAGCAAGGGCAGGCATTACCAGTGCTGGCAGAGGCGGCAGATTTGGAGCTGTTCTGAGCTCCGAATTGTTTTCTGGGACCACACCAGTGCACATCCCAGCCCTCACTGGGAACCCACTCTGGTCCCTCTTGCTCCAGTACTGCTCCCCTCTGGGGTGAAGGTATCATTGCTAGGAGTGGAGAGACCACACACTTAGAGGGAATGGAAAGAGCTTGGAACCAATCATCAGGGCTTCTGCTCTAGCACCTTGGCACCTACTCCTGGCCCCAGTAGGGTGGTGACAGCCACTGAGCATGGAAGAAGCCAGGCTCATACCTGGCTCTGGCTCTGGCCCCTCCATCTCCAGCCTCACTTCCCACCAAGGTAATAGCGGCTACCTGGGAGGAGAAATGACCCCTGCACATTTCAGATCAAGCTTTCCCACCAAAGTCACTGGACACACACAGACTCCACAGGGATGCTCCCGCACAAGGTCATGCCTTTATGATTGGGATAGGTAACTATTTCACTCAATTTCATAGAGACAGAGAAAGTTAAGCAAAACGAGAAGACAGAGGAATTTGTTCCAAACGAAAGAACAAGACCCCTTGAAACAGAGATAAACAATTTAATAGATAAAGAGGTCAAAGCATTAGTAATAATAATGCTAACTGAACTAGAGAATAGATGAACACAGTGAGAATTTTAACAAGGAACTAGAAAATATTAAAAAGAATGGAAGTCAGAGCTGAAGAATACAATAACAGAAATTTAAAAAAACACACTAGAAGGAATGAACAGCAGATGAAGTGATACAGAAGAAAGCATAAGTGATCTGGAAGAAGAATGCATAAGTGATCTGGAAGATAGAATAATGGATATCACTCATGCAGAACAGCAAAAAGAAAAACAAAAAAAAATGAAACAGTTTAAGGGAATTCTGGGAAAACATCAAGCATACTAACATTCTCATTATAGGGGTCCCAGAAGGAGAAGAGAGAGAGGGGTCAAAAACGTATATGATGAAATTATGGCTGAAAATTTCCTGAACCTGAAGAAGGAAACAGATATCCAGGTACAGGAATCACAGAGAGTCCCAAACAAGATGAACCCATAGAGACCAACACCAAGATGTATCATAATTAAAATGGTAAAAGTTAAAGAGAGAATTCTAAAGCAAGAGAAAAACAAAGAGTTACATACAAGAGAACCCCCATAAGGCTATCAGCTGATTTTTCTGTAGAAACTTTGCAGGCCAGAGGGAGTGGCATGATATATTTAAAATGTTGAAAGGGAAAACCTACAAACTCAGATACTCAGTAAGATTATCATTCAGAATTGAAGGAGAGATAAAGAACTTCTCAGACAAGCGAAATCTAAGAGTTCATCAATACTAAACCAACCCTAAAAGGAAATGTTAAGATGTCTTCTCTAGGTGGAAAAGAAAAGACTACAAGAAGAATTTATAGGAAAGGAAAAATCCCACTACTAAAGGTAAATACATAATAAAGGCTAGTATGAAGATTTAAAAGACAAAAATTATAAAAATCAAATATAACTAAAATAAACAGTAAAGAAATATATATGAAGATGTAAAATATGACATCAAAAACACAAAATGTGGGGGAGGGGAGTAAAATAAAAGTAGATCTTTTAGAATGTGTTTGAACTTAAATAACTTTCAGTTTAAAATGGGTAGATATAGTCAGGGGTCAACATATATGTAGCTCATGGTAATCACAAATCAAAAACCTACAATACATACACAAAAACTAGAAAGAAAGGAACATAAGGATAGCACTAAAGAAAATCATCAAACCATAAGGGAAGAAACTAAAAGAAGAAAAACCAGAAGGATTACAAAAAGGTAACAAAATGGTAATAACTACATTCCTATCAATAATAACTTTAAATGTCAATGGACCAAATGCTGCAGAAAGAAGACACAAGAATGATTTGGATAAAAAATAAGACCCACTTATAAGCTGTTTATAAGAGACTCACGTCAGTGCTAAAGACATACAGACTCAAAGTAAAGGGGATGAAAAAAGATATTTCATGCAAATGGAATCAACAAGAAAGCTGTGGTAGCAATACTTTTATCAGAGAAAATAATCTTTAAAACAAAGTCTATAACAAAAAACAAGAATGGAATTATATAATGATGAAGGGATCAATACAAGAAGAAGATATAACATTCATTAATATATGTACCTAATATAGGAGCACCTAAATATATAAAGCAAATATAACAGATAAAGAGATAAACTGACCGTAATACAATTACAGTATGAGACTTTAACACCCCACTTACATCAATGGACAGAGCATCCAGACAGAAAATCAATAAGGAAACAGTAGTCTTAAATGAAACCTTAGAACAGTTGGACTTAATAAATGGCTACAGGACATTGCATCCCAAAACAGCAGAATATACATTCTTTTCAAGTGCGCATGGAACATTCTCCAGGATAGATCATATGCTAGGCCACAAAACAAGTCTCAACAAATTTAAGAGGATAGAAATTATATCAAGCATTTTTTCTGACCACAATGGTATGAAACTACAAATCAATTACAGGAAGAAAAATGAGAAAAACACAAACTTGTGGAGACTAAACAACAAGCTATTACAAAAAGCAATGGGTCATAGGTCAATGAAGAAATAAAGAGGAAATCAGAAAATACCTCGAGACAAATGAAATGAAAACCAGAACTTTCTGTTCTATGGGATGCAGCAAAAGCAGTTCTAAGAGGGAATTTAATGGCAATACAGGCTTACTTCAAGAAACAAGAAAACTCTCAAATAAGCAACCTAACCTAACATCTAACGTTATTGGAAAATGAAAAACAAACAAAGCCCAAAGTCAGCAGAAGGAAGGAAATAATAAAAATCAGAGAGGAAATAATTAGAAACCAAAAACAAAAAAAAAAAAAGAGAAAGAAAAATATAGAAAAGATAACTGAAAGCAAGAATTATTTTTTGAAAAGATAAGCAAAATTCATAAGCGTTTAGTTAGGCTCATCAAGAAAAAGAAGGACCCAAATAAACAAGATAAGAAATGAAAGAGGAGAAATTATAACCAATTTGACAGATATAAAAAACTCATGAGAATACTACAAACAGTTATATGCCAACAAATTGGACAACCTAGAAGAAATGGATAAATTTCTGGAAACATAATCCTCCAAGACTGAATCAGGAAGAAACAGACAGTCTGAACAGACTGATCACTAGTAGTGAAATTGAATTAGGAGTGCCAGTAAACAAAAGCCCAGCACTGGACAGCTTCACAGGGAAATTCTACCAAGTATATAAAGATGAGCTAATACCCATTCTTCTCAAGCTATTCCAAAAAATTGAAGAAGGAACACTTCCCAATTCATTCTGTGAGGCCCCCACTACCCTGATAATGAACTAGAAAAAGACACTACAAAAAAGGAGAAAATTATAGACCAATATTTCTGATGAATATAGCTGTAAAAATCCTCAACAAAATTCAACCGAATTCAACCAAATTCAACAACACATAAAAAGGATCATAAGCACAATCAAGTGGGATTTATTCCAGGGATGTAAGGGTGGTTCAGTATCCACAAATCAACTAATGTGATGCACCACATTAACAAAAGTAAGTATAAAAATCATATGATCATCTCAATACATGCAGAAAAAGCATTTGACAAAATTCAACATCCATTCATGATAAAAACTCTCATCAAAGTGGATATAGAGGGAACATATCTCAACATAATAGAGGCTATATATCACAAACCCAGAGCTAACATCATACTCAATGGTGAAAAGTTGAAAACTTTTCCTCTAAAATCAGGAACAAGACAAAATGCCCACTCTTGCCACTTTTACTTAACACAGTACTGGAAATCCTAGCCACAGTAATCAGACAAGAAAAAGAAACTTTTATCCATCCAAACTTTTATCCATCCAAATTGGGAAGGAAGAGGTAAAACTGTCACTCTTTGCAGATGACATGATACTCTATATAGAAAGCCCTAAAGTCCTCACCAAAAAAAACTATTAGAACTAATAAATGAACTCAACAAAACTGCAGAACACAAGATTAATATACAGAAATCTGTTGCTTTTCTATACACTAATAATGAACTATTGGAAGGAGAAAGCAAGAAAACAATCCCATTTAAAATAGCATCAAAGAATAAAACACCTAGGAATAAATTTAACCAAGGAGGTGAAAGACCTATACTCTGAAAACTATAAAACACTGACGAAGGAAACTGAAGATTATTCATTTAAATGGAAAGATATCCCATGTTCATAGATTGGAAGAATTAATATTTTTAAAATGTCCATACTACCAAAAGCACTCTACAGATTTAATGCAATCCCTATGAAAATACTCATGACATTTTTCACAGAACTACAACAAACAATCCTAAACCACAAAAGACCCCTAATAGCCAAAGCAAACTTGAGAAAAAAGAACACAGCCGGAGGTATCACGCTCCCTGACTTCAGACGTGTGTTAGTAAGCAAAACAGCACAAAAATAGACACATAGCTCAGTGGAACAGAATAAGAGCTATGTGAAATAAACCTATGCCTTTATGGTCAATGAATATTTGGCAAAGGAGGCAAGAATATACAATGGAGAAAATATATTCCCTTCAATAAGTGGTGCTGGGAAAACTGGACAGCTACATATAAAATAATGCAATTAGAATATTTTCTCACATCATATACAAAAATAAACTCAAAATGGATTAAAGACATAAATGTAAGACTGGAAACCATAAACTCCTAGAAGAAAATATAGGCAGAACACTCTTTGACATAAATCATAGCAATATTTTTTTAGATCTATCTCCTAAGGCAAAGGAAACAAAAGCACAAATAAACACATGGGACCTAATTAAATTTAAAAGCTTTTGCACAGCAAAGGAAACCATCAACAAAATGAAGACAGTCTACTGAATGGGAGAAAATATTTGCAAATGATATGACCGATACAGGATTAATATCCAAAATAAACAGCTCATACAACTCAATATCAAACAACAACAAAAACAACAACAAACAGCCCAATTAAAAAATGGACAGAAAAAAAAATGGACAGAAGACTTGAATAGACATTTTACAAAGAAGACGTACAGATGACCAACAGGCACATGAAAAGATGCTCAACATTGCTAGTCATCAGAGAAATGCAAATCAACACCACAATAATTACTTTACACCTGCCAGAATGGCTATCATCAAAAAGACCACAAATGTTGGAGAAGATATGATGAAAAGGGAACCCTAGTACACTGCTGGTGGGAATGTAAATTTTTGCAACCACCACTGAAAACGGTATGGAGGTTCCTCATGGAACTTAAAAATACAACTACCATATGATTCAGCAATCCCACTCCTGGGCATATATCCAGAGAAAACCATAATTCTAAAATATACATGTACCCCAATGTTCATTGCAGCACTATTTACAATAGCCAAGATGTGGATGCAACTTAAATGTCCATCAACAGAGGAATGGATAAAGAAGATGTGATATATATACATACAATGAAATACTACACAACAATAAAAAAAGAATGAAATTTTGCCTTTTGCAACAACACAGATGGACCTGGAGGGTATTATGTTTAGTGAAATAAGTCAGAGAAAGACAAATACTATATGTTATCACTTATGTGGAATATAAAAAATAAAACAAATGAATATAACAAAACAGAAAGACTCACATATAAAGAAAACAAACTTGTGGTTACCAGTGGGGAGAGGGAAGATGAGAGGGGCAAGATAGAGGTAGAGGTAAAATCTTAATTGTAATGAAATATAGATTATTAATCCACTCTTTCATGGTTAGACCTTTTTGTGTCTTAATTAAGAGGCACATGGGGATTTTTCTCTTATCTTCACACTGACAACCTGGTGGGGCTCTTAGAGGTAAAACTCACAAAACTGGAGTGAGGCCTTCCTTTAGGCTGAGTGCAGGGAGCTTATTCTGAAGCTAGTCCACACTCAGTCTCCAACAATTAGTCAATCGCCTTTTAAGTGTTTTTACTAGTTACTGGCCCCAGCAGAGTCTTCTATTCCCAGTAAGCTGTGATTCTCTGTATTCTCCTCCCCCCATTTTCAGAGCACCTATTTGCCCTTTGACTTCAATTCTTTGACAGATTCAAAAGGAGTTGTTGATTTTCAGTTTGTTCAGCTTTTTTTCTTATTATCCGGTTGGGAGTGATGAATTCCAAGCTCTTCACATGTTGGACTAGAAACTGGAAGTCCTTATGTTTGCTTTTGATATTGATTTCTAGTTTAATTCTATGGTCAGAGGATATACCATGTGTTATTCCAACCCTTTGAAAGTTGTTGACAATTGCTTTGTGGCACAGCATATGGTCTGCTTTGGTCAGCCTTCCAAATGTAGCTGAAAAGAACATGTAATCTGCAGTTGCTGAAAGCAGTATTCTATTAATGTCAAGGTCTGCTTGTTCCATCACTTATTGAGACAGGTATATGAAATAGCCCACAATGATTATGGATTCATCTTTCTCCTTTTACTTATTTCAGTTTTACAAAAGCTTTGTTATAAAATATCCCCAAATTGAGGATTTTTGTAAATATCTCCCTTGAAATGAGCCCTTTATCATTATCTCTCTCAGTAACCCTAGTAATAATTTTTGCCTTCATGTCTGTTTGATCTGATATTAATGTAGCTATACCAAGCTTATTTGGCTGTGCTTGCATATTACTTTTTACATACTTTTAATTTCAACATTTCTGTATTCTTACCTTTAACGTGTTTCCCTTCAATATAAAAAATCATTGTTTTTATTTATTCCTTTCATTTATTTTTTATATCTAAGCTTGCAATCCTTGTCTTTCAAGTAGAAAATTTCAGTCACTGTTATGTAATATAACTACTATTTGCCATTTAAATCTATTATATTTCTATGTTTTCATATTTGTCTTTTGTGCTTTGTTTCTTTTTTGTTTCTTTCTTGCCTTCTGGCTTAATCAACTATTTTTTTTACTATTCCATTTTCCCTTCAATTGGCTTGATAGTAATATGTTTTCTTTTTATAATTTCAGGCAGTTACCCCAGAAAGGGTTTTTCATACTATGACAAATGACAAAAATATTAAGAAACTGTACTGATGCTACAATTGTACCTCAGTATCCATTTGCATGTGTATCAGGAATAGAAAGAATTAAAGTTCAATAATAGTAGATTTATTAGAGCAAGGAATTGAGAGTGATATTTACAATTTTAAAATTACTGTTATGTTTATTACACACTGAGTATTCTCATCTCCCAAATGGAGATGAAATCTTCCCTACATACCTTCAAAACTTTCAGTCTTCTAGATCATTGTCAGTTACCAATCTTGCTAGGCAGTATTAAGGATTATTAAAGTTTATGTAGTTCAAGTGGATCAATCAAATGTTAGGGAGATGTATTTTATGCAATAGATTTACTACTCAACATTATGGGGCATGCAAAACTGGAAGTGGGACTAATGGTTCTATTCTTTCCTCCCTTCATTTTATTTATTTATTTATTTTTATTTTTTATTTATTTATTTATTTATTTTTTTGCGGTATGCTGGCCTCTCACTGTTGTGGCCTCTCCTGTTGTGGAGCACAGGCTCCGGACGCGCAGGCTCAGCGGCCATGGCTCACGGGCCCAGCCGCTCGGCGGCATGTGGGATCCTCCCGGACCGGGGCATGAACTCATGTCCCCTGCATCAGCAGGCGGACCCTCAACCACTGCGCCACCAGGGAAGCCCCCTCCCTTCATTTTAATAAGGATAGTTGAAGATTAAAAAACAAACTTTTAAGAATTTTTCATCAAGGAGTAAATTCAAACAGGTTGAGTGACTAATGGAAGGCTTATTACTTTGAGAACAAAGACTGATACAGATATTTACCAACAATAACTCTGTCAGACAAGTAGTCTTTCCCCCATTTTACAGAGGATTTGGTTGAAAAAAATTTAAATAATTTGTTTATGATCACACAACATGCCAGATGGAATTCAAAAGTTCAAATCTAGATCTGCCTGAAAAAACCACTTTTTTCTACACCAATTTTTTTAATATTTTGTGTGCTTCAGAACAACTGGGTACACATTCTGAACAGATTCCCAGGTGGCCTCTTGGAATATGCAGTTTTATGAACACACTGTGTAAATGTGACATGGCCAGGATTCATATTTAAGATCAATAGTCCATTAGCTCTAAAAACTGCCTACTCAAGAAAATCAGAAACCATATAGTTTTATAATAAATTAGTATTCCTTTGTTATTTTTATCTGGCTATAAACCAGATATTCCTCAGCTACTGCAGTCCTAGAATTCTTACATGAGAGGCTATGTGATGAAGTATTCCAGAAGCATTTTATAAATGCAGAGGAGATTTGTTAAATTTTGTTGTTTTATTTTTTTGTTAGTTCCTGATCATTCTTTTTTTCTTAGTTTAATTTTTATTTTATATTATATTTGACTTAAAATGTTGTATTAGTTCCAGGTATACAGCAAAGTGATTCAATTATACATATACGTATATCCATTCTTTTTCAGATTCTTTTCCCATATACGTGATTACAGATTACTGAGTAGAGTTCCCTGTGTTATACAGTAAATCCTTGTTGATTATTTATTTTATATAGTGTGTATATGTTAATCCCAAACTCCTAGTTTATCCCTCCGCCCCCTTCCTCTTTGGTAATCATAAGTTTGTTTTTGAAGTCTCTCAGTCTGTTTGTTTTATAAATAAATTCATTTGTATCACTTTTTTAGATTCCACATCTAAGTGATATCATAAGATATTTGTTTCTCTGACTTACTTTACCTAGTATGATAATCTCTAGGTCAAACCATGTTGCTGCAAATGGCATTATTTCATTCTTTTTTTATGGCTAAGTAAATGAATATTGGAGTGCATGTCTCTTTTTGAATTATGGTTTTCTTTGGATATATGCCCAAGAGTGGGATTGCTGGATCATATGGTAGTTCTATTTTTAGTTTTTTAAGAAAGCTCCACACTGTTCTCTATAAATGGTTGTACCAATTTACATTCCCAGCAACAGTGTAGGAAGGTTCCCTTTTCTCCACACCCCCTCCAGCATTTATTGTTTGTAGACACTTGATGATGGCTATTCTGACTGGTGTGAGGTGATACCTCATTGCACTTTTGATTTCCCTATTAGCGATGTTGAGCATTTCTTCAGGTGCTTTTTGGCCATCTGTATGTCTTCTTCAGAGAAATGTCTATTTAGATCTTCTGCCCATTATTTGATTGGGTTGTTTGTTTTTCGATATTGAGCTGCATGAGCTTTTTGTATATTTTGGAGATTAATCCCTTGTCAGTCACTTCATTTGCAAAGATTTTCTCCCATTCTGTGGGTTGTCTTTTCATTTTGTTTATGGTTTCCTCTGCTGTGCAAAAGCTTTTGAGTTTAATTAGGTCCCATTTATTTTTCTCTGTATTTTCATTACTCTAGGTGGTGGATCCAAAAAGATCCTGCTGCAATTTATGTCAGAGTGTTTTGCCTGTGTTTTCCTCTAAGAGTTTTATAATAACTGGTCTTACATGTAGGTATTTAATCCATTTTGAGTTTATTTTTGTGTATGGTGTCAGAGAATGTTGTAGTTTCATTCTTTTACATGTAGCTGTGCAATTTTCCCAGCACCACTTATTGAAGAGACTGTCTCTTCTTCATTGTATATTCTTGCCATCTTTTGTCCTAAGTTAATTCACCACAGGTGTGTGGGATTATTTCTGGGATTTCTATCCCGTTCCATTGATCTATATTTCTTTTTTTGTGCCAGTACCATATTGTTTTGATTACTGTAGCTTTCTGGTATAGTCTGAAGTCAGGTAGCCTGATTCCTCCCGCTCCATTTTTCTTTCTCAGGATTGCTTTGGCTATTAGGGGCTTTTGTGTTTCCATACAAATTAAGAATTTTTTTGCTCTAGTTCTTTGAAAAATGCCATTGGTAACTTAATAGGGATTGCATTGAATCTGTAGATTGCCTTGGGTAGTATAATCATTTTGACAATATCGATTTTCCAATCCAAGAACATGGTATATCTTTCCACCTGTGTCATCTTCAATTTCTTTCATCATCATCTCATAGTTTTCAGAGTACATGTCTTTTGCCTCCTTAGGTAGGTTTATTCCTTGGTAATTTATTCTTTTTGACGTGATGGTAAATGGGATTGTTTCCTTAATTTCTTTCTGATTTTTCATTGCTAGTGTATAGAAATGCAAGAGATTTCTGTATATTAATTTTGTATCCTGCAACTTTACCAGATTCATTGATGAGCTCTAGTAGTTTTCTGGTAGCATCTTCAGGATTTTCTGTGTATAGTATCATGCCATCTGCAAACAGTGATAATTTTACTTCTTTTCCAATCTGGATTCCTTTTATTTCTTTTTCTTCTCTGATTGCTATGGCTAGAACTCCCAAAACTATGCTGAATAAAAACAAATAAAAAACAGGTGAGAGTGGACATCCTTGTTTTATTTACCATCTTAGAGGAAATATTTTCAGCTTTTCACCATTGAGAATGATGTTAGCTGTGGGTTTGTCATATATGGCCTTTATTATGTTGAGGTAAGTTTCCTCTATGCCCATTATCTGGAGAGTTTTTATTATAAATGGGTGTTGAACTTTGTCAAAAGTTTTTCTGCATCTATTGAAATGATCATATGTTTTTTATTCTTCAGTTTGTTAATGTGGTGTATCACACCATTTGATTTGCATATACTGAAGAATCCTTGCATTCCTGGGATAAATCCCACTTGATCATGGTGTATGATCCTTTTAATGTGTTGGATTCTGTTTGCTAGTATTTTGTTGAGGATTTTTGTATCTATGTTCATCACTGATATTGGCCTGTAATTTTCTTTTTTGTGCTATCTTTGTCTGGTTTCGGTATCAGTGTGATGGTGGCCTCACAGAATTAATTTGGGAGTGTTCTTTCCACTGCAATTTTTTGGAATAGTTTTAGAAGGCTAGGTGTTAACTCTTCTCTAAATATTTGACAGAATTCGCCTGTGAAGCCATCTGATCCTGGACTTTTGTTTGTTGTAAGTTTTTAAATCACAGTTTCAATTTCAGTACTTATGTTTGGTCTGTTTATATTTTCTATTTCTTCCTGGTTCAGTCTTGGGAGGTTGTACCTTTCTAAGAATTTGTCCATTTCTTCTAGTTTGTCCCTTTTATTGGCATATAGCGGCTTGTAGTAGTCTCTTATGATCCTTTGTAATTCTGTGGTGTCAGTTGTAAATTCTCCGTTTTTGTTTCTAATGTTATTGATTTGAGCCCTCTCCCTTTTTTTCTTGATGAGTCTGGCTAAAGGTTTATCAATTTTGTTTATCTTTTCAAAGAACCAGCTTTTAGTTTTATTGATCTTTGCTATTGTTTTCTTTGTTTCTATTTCATTTATTTCTGCTCAGATCATTATGATTTCTTTCCTTCTACTAACTTTGGGTTTTGTTTGTTCTTCTTTCTCTAGTTGCTTTAGGTGTAAGGTTAGGTTGTTTGAGATTTTTCTTGTTTCCTGGGGTAAGATTGTATTGCTATAAACTTCTCTCTTAGAACTGCTTTTGCTGCATTCCATAGGTTTTGGATCACTGTTTTCGTTGTCCTTTGTCTCTAGGTATTTTTCGATGTCCTCTTTGATTTCTTCAGTGATCCATTGGTTGTTTAATAACATATTGTTTAGCCCCCACGTTTGTGTTTTTTACAGTTTTTTCTTGTAGTTGATTTCTAATCTCACAGTGTTGTGGTCGGAAAAGATGCTTGATATGATTACAATTTTCTTAAATTTACTGAGGCTCACTTTGTGATCAATCCTAGAGAATGTTCCATGTGCACTTGAGAAGAATTTGTATTCTGCTGCTTTTGGATGGAATGCTCTATAAATATCAGTTAAGTCCATCTGGTCTAATGTGTCATTTAAGGCCTATGTTTCCTTATTGATTTTATGTCTGGATTGATGAAAGTAGGGTGTTAAAAGTCCCTCACTATTATTTTGTGTTGATTTCTCCTTTTATGGCTGTTAGCATTTGCCTTATATATTGAGGTGTTCCTATGTTGGGTGCATATATATTTACAATTGTTATATCTTCCTCTTGGATTGAACCCTTGATCATTATGTAGTGTCCTTCTTTGTCTCTTGTAACAGTCTTTATTTTAAAATCTATTTTGTCTGATATGAGTATTGCTAGTCCAGCTTTCTTTGGATTTCCATTTGCATGGAATAGCTTTTACTATCCCTTCACTTTCAGTCTGTATGTGTCCGTAGATCTGAAGTGGGTCTCTTGTAGTAAGCATATATATGGTTCTTGTTTTTGTATCTATTCAGCCAGTCTGTGTCTTTTGGTTGGAACATTTAAGCCATTTACATTTAAGGTAATTACCAATATGTATGTTCTTATTGCCATCTTGTTGTTTTGGATTTGTTTTTGTAGGTTTTTTAAATTTCCTTCCTCTTTTGTTCTCTTATGATTTGATGACTATCTTTAGTGTTGTGTTTGGATTGCTTTTTCTTTTTTGTGTGTGTATCTATTGTGGATTTTTGGTTTGCAGTTACCAGGAGGTTTTGATATAGCAGTGTGTGTGTATATGTGTGTGTGTGTGTGTGTGTGTGTGTGTGTGTGTGTGTGTGTGTGTGTGTATATAATTGTTCTAAGTTGCTGTTCTCTTAATTTCAAATGCATTTCCAATATCCTGCATTTGTACTCTCCTTTTCTCACGATTGCTGGTTTTGATATCATATCTGTGTTTGGAAGATTTCCTACCTGAGAGGCTATGTGTGTGGATGATTCTTACCTGACAGGCTACATGATAAGGTATTCCAGGAGCATTTTATAAATGCAGAGGAGTTTTGCTAAATTTTGAATCTCGTAAAAAAAATTAACCATGAAATATAATTCATCATCCATATTAGGACACTGTTGAGAGTAAAAGGGAGCACTATTAATAATATAATACGTCAAGACAATGGGCATTAACTGGAACCATCCCAAGCAAACCAAGACATCTGAGGGAAAAGTCAAACTTTTCTTACCATGTTGTATCATTATATTTTATTATATACTCAATATCATGTTCGTAGTCCAAAACAATCAGTAGGTTTACCATTCATTTCATTTTCTTATCTTGAAGAATATTATTTAAAATAGTATTTGTGTGTACATTCAATCTGAAATTGGGATGCAGCAATAAAGTACTGAAAGAGAAAACCAGCTAAGGCACAGAAGATCTGCAGTCAAATCCCAGAATGCCACTTCATAGCTATGACCTCAGACAAATTATTTCCCTCTTACTTGAGCCTCAGTTTCATCATCTGTAAAATAAAAAGGAGAGTATCCACATTAAAGTTATTAGTGGATCAAATAAAGTAATATTTGATCAAGGAAAGTGTCCCATAAAAGCTGGAAAATATTATTATACACATGGACAATAAATATGAAGGAAAACATTACAAGACATATTATCTGATGGCAGCTGCAGTGATATTACAGGATGCTTACAGATTGTTTTGGATGTAAATATTGCTACTTCCCTCACTGAATTTCTGTGCAGTATGGTGTTCTGGATCCTTCAGCAGCCACAGGCATGACAGTGATCACTGTTCATAGAAGAATGGCCACTACAGTTGTCTTTATTGTTAAATTATACTTCAGAAAGAAAAAAAATCCCATTACCTTCAGCATCTGCAGAATCGGATATGACTTTCAAGAGCATGGTCCTACTGTACTCTCACTGTATATCAGCTATCCTGTTAAGTCTTCTGGCCCCTTCCTTGGAGCCAAGAACAGCAGTTCAGCACCAATACAGCCTAGCAGCTTGAATTTGTGGAGGAAGCATGTGACTTACTGAGTATCAGGACTCTCAAGTATTAGGACTGGCTCAGCCACTATTTAGCCACATGACTTAGGGCAAGATGTTCCTGCAAAATGAGGGAACAGATCAGAGGATCATTAAGGACCCTATAAGCACTGACATTCTATGATTCTAAGGCATACTTGGTATTTTACAAGTCTAGATGACTGCCTTCCTTTTGGATATTTTCCCATCCTTTCTCACAACAGAAGAAAAAGTTTAAGCACAATGAAACAGAAATAGATGTTTGAAATAGAGATTTCAAGTAGCTTTAGGACACAGTTAAAGTAATATACACACATAAAATAGTTATTCAATTAAGAAATATTTATTTTCCCACATGAAAATGAAATTACAGTTGTAAACATACACTAAAAAATATTTGTTTTACAAGGTAATTTGCTATATGACCATGACCTTGAGGTGTTAGACAAGATAATTATTAAAGGCCCTTTAAGTTTTGAATTGTACAATTCTAAGACATTCTTGGCACTTTACATGTCTAGATGACTGCCTTCATTTGGGGTATTTTCTTCCACATTTTCCAGTCTATTCTCATTAGAGAAGAAAACATTTAGCATACAATTATAGAAATAATTTTAAATAGAGATTTAAAGTAAATTCAAGATATATTTACACTGAAATATACAGGTAAAATAGTTGCTGAGTCAGGAAACACTTATTCACAGAATGAATTTCATTAATTTATGGAAAATAATATGAACTGTGTAACATTTTTCTTACAGGGTCACTGAATTCTTTTAATTTTGTAGCTAGAGACATGTACAACACTTATAGAATTTACACAGTACTAATTTCAAAATAGGTTTTCGACCTCTAAGAATGAAAGTTCTCAGTGATGTGCAGCTTTAGCTCAGTGGGTGTCAACTCTGTCATAAGAAGCAACTATACACAAACAGTAACCCCCGCCCCCGGCATGAGAAAGTGAAATTAGAAACTTTTAAGGCAGAAAAAAAATCTCTCCAAAGTATAAACGATTAGGGTCCAAAGAGCATGTTTACAAATGACCAAAGTTATTCAACTGAGCAAATGACTTAATTTACACAGTAACTTTTCTTACTGCTTCCTGATTTCTAATTCTGGGGACTATTTATGCTGCACCTACTGTGAAAGACACTGAGAACAGTAAGAATCATCAGACATGGTCCCAGAGGTATACTGGTAAATGTTTAATAACCAGCTCTTGAGGGGAAAATAAGCCCTTACTTACAGCGTTTACTTACAGCATTTACCAATTTCTATGGTGTAAAATACTCCCACTATGGCAGATTTCAAGCTACCAACAATTTGAATAACTGGCTCACAAAATTCCTGAAACTAACAGTTGTTTCTCATAAACCAGTATAAGCCAGCTCGAAAACACCACTGTTTGGACCCCACCCTCAAGTAGCTCATAATCTATTCATAGGTACGTATTTTAGAGACTAGAAAAGAATAGGGAAGATAGAGATAAAATGTAAATAAATAATATATATTTTTATAATCAATTTTTAAAGTTAAAAGGAACACTAAAATCTGTGGAATTTTCCTACTCTTGTCATTTATTTCAGGAAATTAAAGGTTAGTATATTTGGGAGAAAGTAAAGGATGGGTGGAATAAGGACAAAAAAAGACATCCTAGTATACATGCTAACAGTAATCATCTTTATGTTGGAAGAAAATACCTGCTAAGGTAAGGGCAAATATAATGGAACTTTTAAAATTCTATCTTCTTTAAACCTGTTCAATTCAGTTCACAGTCCTGAAGATTTGTCCTCTCCTCTTTGGCTGCAGCTTTGATGAGTTTAGCTAGCTTATTTTGCATAATACTGAAGAGCGTACTGCTTCACATCACTCACACTATCATCAGCCCAAATAAAAGGCAAAACTAAATGCAGCAGTCTGAAAATTGAACTTCCCTTGCATAGTCACCCCGTTGTATCAGGGCAAATGCTGGCTGGGGTGATCAGGAAATTCTTCTGGTAGCAAAACATGGAGTCTGCAGGTTGGGCATGTCCCCTGTTGCATCAACCAAGGTCTAATGCACTAAGGAGCAAAAAGATTCATGTCAGTCTCTCAGATCTAGCCTAGCAGAGGCAGCTGTTACTCCATACATCAGCGTTGCCAACCAACATATCTTCCGGTGGATCTCAGAGCCTTCTTTGGTGGATTGCCATCAAAACTTCTGCAATCATGGAACTTTGTCTGTGATTTGCTGAGCAATATAGTTGGTAACAGGAGAACACCTTTCAGCCAGTTTATTCTATTAAGATCCTTCCCCCCAACCCCAATCTTCAGGAAGACTAGTTTTTCCTAATAAGGAGACTGAGGAAACCTATTACATTTTTTCTCTAGTTTATTATATATTATTCTAATTTATAATCTAGAAAAAGTCATACCTAAACATACAAATGTCACAAATACCTTGTATCAAGTGCTTATGGTGTTTTGAAGTTAAAATCCCTAGATAATGGATATACTTTTCAGATTGCTCTTTCTTTGGTCATAATGGTAGTACTCTTTGGCTATGAACTATCTATTAAGGTATTTGCTTGAATACTGACCCTCCAAAAACAAATCATTTTTACATGAATGAATAATGGAGACCCAAGTCAGATGAGAGAGGATTAAGAATAGGCAATAGATATGAGGCCCATTAACTTTAGAGAGTAACCTGAATGAATTACCTGCTTCCTGTTCAAGGAGCAATGGCAAAGAATAAAATAAGTTTTGTGAAACATTTATTTTCTAAATGGATCTTTAGGACTTTTAAAACTTAAAATGGGAAAAACAGATGGCTAAATATCTATCCTGGAGGTCTTTTGGGATTAGCCATTCTGTGTATATCTCTTCTTATCAGAGCAGATACAAAACATAATTCTGTACCAGGTATCACATATCTTTGAAATGATGTTTTACAGATACAGCTTGAATGAGCTGGCTTATTGTTCACTTCCCTGAGAAGCCTTTCTTGTGTAAGATTACCTTTTCCTGTGTCAAATTACACCTCTGCATCAGAAGACTTGGATCATAAATTGTATATCAATAGCACTTGCACAGCAACAACACCAGAAGTTAATCTATATAAATGCCAATAATCTATATAAATGCCAATTAACAAAAGATATGCCAGCCTCCTATTTTTATAACATCAACACTCAGGCCTCAGCATCTTCAAAAGCAAATACAGGAGCCTAGACAGACTGTTAAGTCTTATGTGTTATAACAGCAGTTGGCTATCATTAGGTGTGGACAAAGGACACTATAACAAGCCAAGGTGAAGTGGCACTGCTGCTAAACTGCCAACTGCCAAGTCAATCAACATTCCTTCCGGTTCTGTGCAAAGGAACTGCCACTCTGTCCCATTAAATCTCATCATTGTCCCCTTCTGCTAGGTGTATCGAGATCTGAGAAAACACAATGCAATCCATGGCTAGGTATGGGAAAACATATAAATGCTTCTGTGCGGTACCCAAAGCCCAGAGTTATATCCAGTGAAATTCATGACACAGTAGTGGATGATACGTGTATATAATTTCAAGGAATGCAGTATGAATTTCACTTAATTGATTAATGGCAAAATATTAAAAAGATAAGTTCACCTGAGAGTGGAATTTGTGCGCACAGGGCAAAACTGAGAGGTTTTCTGGAGAGAGATTCTCATGACAGATCACACAAGGTTCCTCTTCCTCTTCCTCATCATCCTAGGGAGAATACACATAAGGTTAAATTCAGCTCATTTCTCTCCTCTAACTTTAAATGTATTCAGAATCAAGTCTCAGTCTCACCAAATTATTGGCTCCTTCCCACGTGGCAGGACCTTGTGAACCGAGGGGCCTCTGGGCTGGTTTTGAGGGCTGGGCAGCATTAGCCTGAGGTGGAGGAGTATGGCTGGGTGAAGCACTATTACCATTTGGCACGGATTTTCCTTGACTCTGAAAATTAGAATATTATACTTATTATTTTTTTTAGAATTGAACTAAAACAGGAAGAACTGATAAATACCATAGAATAGGCTACCCTGAGAATTAGCAAAAGGGTAACGGTTAATCAGGTTCATGAGAAATCTTGAAATAAATGTTGGCAATATTACTTAAATACTAAGAACCAGGTAAAACCAAAAATAACTCTAGGTGCTCTTTCAATTAAAACAAGTCTTTGCAGAAAATTAGAAAAAATGTCTCCTTTTAGAGCCATTCAAAATAACCTAGAGTAAATTTCAAGAGGGTCAGTTTTATTCTAGAATGATCAGGTGGTGTTTCCCATACCATTTGTCAAGCTGAATTGTTTGTTGTTAATAGATGATTTAATATGATTATAGACTGATTTCCTGATCATGTAATGGAGATAATTAGTATGGCTAACTACTAAAGATAAGGGCCAGGAGATAAAGTTGTCTTCTTTTTTTCTTTGTTTTTACCTGAGATCTCTTGGGGTCAATAAATTGGGAAATCTTGTGAACAATTTCATCAAATGTCAGTCTAGATAAGGACTTCCCATGAGTATCCTTCAATTTCCGTAAGAAATCTGTAAGTTCCTTTCTGGAAGAGATCAAGGAAAGAGCACTGGTGATTTTCCTACTGCCTTGAGGATGCGCCCTCCAAAGGAGATATGAAATCCTATCACAGGATTGATATGTAGCATACAGATGTGACCCTTTAGATTTCTGATCTAAAAAAGTGATCACAGGTCCATCTGCATATATTTTAAACCAAAATGAAAACTCCTAATGTATTGATTAATGATACTTAATGTGTCTGTGAATAATAAAGTTTAGTATTTATTTTCTTTCCAAAAAGAGATTTTAACTGTTTTTAAAAGCTCACTGTGTGAAAATTAAGTTTGTTATCTACTTATTTATGTACTGAGCTCATTATATCATATCTCTCAATGCTCTCTCACTCAAGACTAAAATATTCTCTATGACATAAATCACAGCAAGATCCTTCTTGACCCATCTCCTAGAATAATGGAAATAAAACCAAAAATAAACAAATGGGACCTAATAAAACTTAGAAGCTTTTACACAGCAAAGGAAACCATAAATAAGACGAAAAGACAACCCTCAGAATGGGAGAAAATATTTGCAAATGAAGCAACTGACAAAGGATTAATCTCCAAAATATACAAGCAGCTCATGCAGCTCAATATCAAAAAAAACAAACAACCCAATCCAAAAATGAGTGGAAGACCTAAACAGGCATTTCTCCAAAGAAGACATACAGATTGCCAACAAACACATGAAAAGATGCTCAACATCACTAATCATTAGAGAAATGCAAATCAAAACCACAATGAGGGGGGCTTCCCTGGTGGCACAGTGGTTAAGAATCCACCTGCCAATGCAGGGGACACAGGTTCGAGCCCTGGTCTGGAAAAATCCCACATGCCACAGAGCAACTAAGCCCGTGCACCACAACTACTGAACCTGTGCTCTAGAGCCCGTGAGCCACAACTACTGAGCCTGTGTGCCACAACTACTGAAGCCCACGTGCCTAGAGCCCGTGCTCCGCACTAAGTCACTGCAATGAGAAGCCCGCGCACCGCAATTAAGAGTAGCCCCCGCTCGCCGCAACTAGAGAAAGCCCACGCACAGCAATGAAGACCCAATGCAGCCAAAAATAAATTTAAAAAAAAAACAAAAAACAAAACACAATGAGGTATCACCTCACTCCAGTCAGAATGGCCATCATCAAAAAATCTAGAAACAACAAATGCTGGAGAGGGTGTGGAGAAAAGGGAACCCTCCTGCACTGCTGGTGGAAATGTAAATTGATACAGCCACTATGGAGAACAGCATGGAGGTTCCTTAAAAAACTAAAAATAGAACTACCATATGACCCAGCAACCCCACTACTGGGTATATACCCGAGAAAACCATAATTCAAAAAGATACATGTAGCACAATGTTCACTGCAGCACTATTTAAAATAGTCAAGACATGGAAGTAACCTAAATGTCCATCGACAGATGAATGGATAAAGAAGATGTGGCACATATATACAATGGAATATTACTCAGTCATAAAAAGGAACAAAATTGAGTTATTTGTAATGAGTTGGATGGACCTGGAATTGTCATACAGAGTGAAGTTAGAAAGAGAAAAACAAATACCATATGCTAAGGCATATATATGGAATTTATAAAAACGGTACTGATGAACCTAGTGGCAGGGCAGGAACAAAGACACAGATGTAGAGAATGGACTTGAGGACACAGCAGGGGAAAGGGAAGCTGGAACATAGTGAGAGAGTGGCATTAACATATATACACTACCAAATGTAAAATAGATAGTGGGAAGCAGCTGCATAGCACAGGGAGATCAGCTCAATGCTCTGTGATGACCTAGAGGGTCATAGGGAGGGTGGGAGGGAGGCTCAAGAGGAAAGGGATATGGAGATATGTGTGTGTATATATATATATATATATATATATATATATATATATCTGATTCACTTTGTTGTACAGCAGCAACTAACACAACATTGTAAAGCAATTATACTCTAATAAAGATGTAAAAAAAAGACTAAAATATTCCTTTTTAACTATGTTACTATCAGTCTCTTTCTGTCATTGTTAATAGTTCTATTTTGTAAAATTCAGAAACAGAAAACAAAGATTTAACAGAAAATGAAAGCAAAGACTGAAACACACATTAATTATGTGATAAAGAAACCTAGGAATATTTTAACTGATATGTTCTTTTTCCATTCCCATAGCCATTGACCCAAAGCCTGCATATACATTTTTGGTAGGATAGGGTAGGATGATAAAAGAATTTTTCTTTCTCAAATGAAATGTCATGTCACCAGCCTTATAAAACTACCTTTGATTTACTATTTATTTTCTATATATATTTATAACAACTATATTACAGTTCTATTTTCATTTTCTATTCACTATTATATTTATAAAACCATAATCTAATCCTGAAACATAACGGTACATATGTTAAATAAAAGCATTGGTCTTCAAATGAAAATGCTGGTGAAAACTAGAATTATTTCATTTGATACAAGATTAAAGATAAAAGACACTTCATTTCTGAAGGAGTAGAATTAAATAGCTTTCTGCTGAAGTCAGAACTGTGAAAAGCACACTAAAATGATTTCTTGCATTTAACTATGTTCCCTTTCTTTGTCCCCTAACAAAGAAACTACAAGAACCCTCAATAAAATTAAGGAAATAGGAAAGTAAAACTTGATTATGTTTGGGCTTATATGGCATACAATTAACTTAAAATTCACTTTGGAAATAGGTTATTAAGGTAATTATTGCAGCTAGTGGCATAAAATTGGGTAGGTTTACAACTGGTTGTACTTTCAGTAAATGAGCAAACCTAAATTTAAAAGTTTACTCTCTCATGACTTTAAACTAATAATTTTAGGGAAGAGGTTTAGCATTTATACTGAAAACTGTCCCTTCTTAATAAATTTCATTTTCCCTACCAAGGCCATGGTTAGGAAATACCTGTACTTTGTGTGTGTGTGTGTGTGTGTGTGTGTGTGTGTGTGTGTGTGTGTGTGTGTGTGTGTGTGTGTGTGTGTGGTGTTATATTTCTCTGAAACATTTCATTGGCATAATTATGGCTGTGGAAACTATAGAGTATGATCTGTACTCAACACTAAAAGAGACTAAGGTACCTGGTCTGTTGTGGAAAGGCAGTTTTCAGCCTGTCTGTAATCTTCTCCCAATTCATCACGGGGGGATCACTTCCCAGACCTGCACTGGGAGGCACAGCTTCTCCCACAGGCACTGGCACTGTCCAGGCTATGCTAGTCATCTGTAAGGAGCACAGAGTTACAACCCATCAGCTTCAATTATTAGGAAGCAAAGTTCCATGCCAACATTACATTTCCATACCTCAGAAAATGGGTAGAATGAAGAGGAATACTGACATACATGTTCCCTTTTTAGAATTTTTTTTCCTTACAGCACCATATTTCTAACTGTTTGTATATGTTTACCTTTATTTTAAAAATGGCACATGCTAGTCTCCGTAATTGCAAACATATACAGAAATACATACAGAGTGTGCATTTCTGAAAGCAACCTAAAGTTTGTTAATAGGGGAATAAGTCAATAAATTGTAGCATATCTAATCAAGTCCTTAAAAATAGATTTGTATATGTCTGAGCATATGAGATGTCCACAATGTATGTCTCATTTTCTAAAAAAAGTCTACGGCACAGCATTTATGGTAGAACTCATTTTATATTAAAATATTTTTTAAATGTGTATGCACAGAAAAAGGTCTGTAAGATACAGAATAATCTGTAAACAGTGATTATTTTCTAGGATTCAACAGCAGGGTAATTTTGCTTTCTACTTTATATAATTATTATATACTTTGTATATGCTTTATGTATTTCTACAATATTTGCCTTTTTATAATTAACATATACTACTTTTATAATTAGAAAAATAATGAAGTTTAATTTTCCAACAACTAAATAAATATGAGAATACTACTAGAATATCTGCCCAGTGTCATGAATGTTACAGAGGTGGTATGGAAGTAGTGGCGACAACTTTGAGCCATGAAACCATCAAACAAAGTTTTCCTCATATTTTATGATGGTTCCTTCTTAGAACCATCAAGTTTCTAATTAATATCAGTAATTGAATATTTTTGAAGTGCTTATCTGATTACTAGGATAATTATAAACATGCATCCTTTACCTAAGACTACAGATTATTTTCAAATATAAGGTTATTACTTATGAAAAATTACTAACAGCCACTGAAATTACTCACACAAAGCCTAGTAAGTCAGAGAAAGAGCAGAATATCACCAGAAATCTGGGTTTGCCTCAGTGTCAAGCTTTTTCAGAGGAATCAGGAAGTAATCTTATTAGAAGGTTGAGGTACTTTAATGTTTTCAATAAAATTTTATTTATAGTTCCTTATAGAATGGTGCAGGAGCAAACCACATGAGCAACACTATAATATCATGGTGATAAAAAAGATGTGGTACTTAGTAAACATGTTAAGGCCTAGATACATATTTATTCATAGAGAGGCAGCCTCTACACAAATGAGTAAGTCCATTTGACTATATGTTTCAAAGGGAGGCTGTCAGCAATACACAGGTACAAAATAAACCCCAACTGACTAGAATGTAGTTATGGGAAAGTCAAGATTAGAGAATTTTTTCATTAATTATATTAAACATCAATCATCTGGGAGATTTTTCTTGTAATAAAAAGTTTACCTTGACCAAGATTACAACTAATAATCCTAATCATTTTAAATTTCTCTGTTGCTTCTTCAGGTTTGGATAAAGCTTACATGGCTCTTTGTAGCTAGAAAGATTTATAACTTTATAGTATAATACGTTTCAAGGTGATATTTATATTACCTGTTTATAGATAAACAATGTCCTACTATACACACATATATGTGTGTGTGTATATAAAATTTTTCTTTAGCTTTGTGGTATAATGTTGTGACTTCGGTAGGTTTAAAAGCAAAGCTAACAATCATGCTAAATATAAATTATCTATTAAAAATATCAATCTACCCTGCATTAGTGCCTGTTATAGAAGCAAAACTATAAGAATTCTCTACTATAATATTATATTTATCTTTGTATCTAAAAACTAAGTTATAATCACTTAATGAAAGTTAAATAATATATATAATGCATTTAATGCAGTGCCTCACATGGAACTATTCATTCAATCATCATCATGATCATCATGATCATCACTACCACCATCACCTTCATCATTATTTATCAAGTATATGAACAAAGAGTAGACATTCATTCTGGAAGTCCACTGTAAGTGACAACAAGCTAGTTAATGTATATTCCACCAAGAAGGGATCTGTACCAGTGGGGGTCTAGGTTGACCAGTTGCAGAGATGACTCCAGAACAAACGGCAGGCATTTGAGGAACAGTGAGTACAGGTCTAAAGAAAGATTCTTTCACAACGGGTCTTCCCAAGAACTGCTGTATCTAAAATAGAAAAGATAGAAAATAAAAACAAAACCCCCACATATTTATATATTTACATAGTCAATAATCTAAATTCATAGAGCACTGTTTTTTTTTGGTGGGGTAACTGATTTGAAATCTAGATACAAAGCATATTAGAAACAATGTTGTCATAACGTTAGTTAAATATATGAATATTTGAAAAAGCAAAGGGCAGTAAAATATACTAAAGAGCATGGAGACAGAAGAGAACTGGGTTCCAGTCCTACTTTCTCTCCACCTAGCTGGGTAATCTTGGATACCAAGTCATTAATCTATAAAGTTAGAGGGTTGGGTTAGGTGATCTTTAAAGTTCTCTGATAAATGGAATAATATAGGACTATGGAAAGGAGCTCCTCAATGAGTACTGTCCATGCTGATAAACAATACTGACAGTCAGAAATTCTGCTAAAGAACCAAAGTTGTCTATAGAAAATATTACTTTTGCTATTATGTATTGAAGGGACCTTGTGCCACCTGGTGGAGTTCTGACCTTATGTTTAGTTCCAAGGACAGTGGAAAGCTGAAGTGGGGTGGGCCAGGGGAATAAACCCTCCTACAGTGACTTGTAGACATGCCTGTGAATGTTACTGAACTTCCCAGGGGGTTGTAGAAAGCTAGCCCTTCTTAGCATCTACCAGTGGGATGGATACCTTATTGGCTGGACGACAAAAGAGGACAGGTTTATGGAGCATCTACTATGTGCCAGGTCTAGCACTGGCATAAAGCAGAAATTCACCTATTTGTTGAACTTAGAAAATGAGCATCGAGATAGCTCTTAAGTAACAATACTGAAACCAGCAGGGTGAAAGTTAATGGGGAACTTTATAATGGAGAGATAAGGATGACATGTGATTCTTAACATCGCTAAATGAGAGATACCGTGTGTCTTCTAATGTGTATATACATCATCACCTATAAAGTACTCTTGCCAAAAATACTGAAACTGATTCTAACTAACCCTCTAGATCTAATGATCAGGTTATAGGAAATAGAAGAATATGTATAATGGCATCACAAGGATGTAATCAGTTATATCAATAATGTAGGAAGTTAGTTTTTTAACAGATAAATGATATGAATAAAAGGGAGGGAGTTAGGTAGCTGTTATATTTTAAAGAAAAATAACCAGCCAAATGAAAAGTATAAACCTTGTTTGGATTGTTTTTTTAAAAATAAGGGGTTTTAAAGTAATGGTAATTATAACCACATTGGAAGTACTGTCAATCTAGTTAAGAAAAAGACGTTTCTGAGACAATTGGGGAAATATAAATTTCAATATTAGACATTAAAAATTATAATTTTCTTAGGTACAAAATCGTGGTATGGTTATATAGCCAATAAGAGTAAGAGTCCTGAGGCATAAATCTGAGGGTAGGGAATAAGACTAAGGACTGAATTTTATGATCACAAAGGTCAGCAGCAGCTTTATACTAAGGAAGTCATTGAGTTCACCGTGTGGCTGACAGGGTCTTGGTGCTCCAGCCTGTGTCAGGCCTGAGCCTCTGAGGTGGGAGAGCCGAGGTCAGGACATTGGACCACCAGAGACCTCCCGGCCCCATGTAATATCAATTGACGAGAGCTCGCCCAGAGATCTCCATATCAACGCTAAGACCCAGCTCCACCCAACCGCCAGCAAGCTCCAGTGCTGGACGTCCCATGCCAAACAACTAGCAAGACAGGAACGCAACCCCACCCATTAGTAGAGACGCTGTCTAAAATCATACTAAGTTCACAGACACCCCAAAACACACCACCGGAGGCGGCCCTGCCCACCAGAAAGACAAGATCCAGCCCCACCCATCAGAACACAGGCACCAATCCCTTCCACCAGGAAGCCTACAAAAGCCACTGAATCAACCTCACCCACTGGGGGCAGACACCAAAAACAAGAGGAACTACGAACCTGCAGCCTGTGAAAAGGAGACCCCAAACGCAGTAAGTTAAACAAAATGAGAAGACAGAGAAATATGTAGCAGACGAAGCAAGGTAAAAACCCACTAGACCAAATAAATGAAGAGGAGATAGGCAGTCTACCTGAAAACGAATTCTAAGTAATGATAATAAAGATGATCCAAAATCTTGGAAATAGAATGGAGAAAATACAAGAAATGTTTAACAAGGACCTAGAAGAACTAAAGAGCAAACAAACAATGATGAACAGTACAATAAATGAAATTAAAAACTTTCTAGAAGGAATCAATAGCAGAATAACTGAGGCAGAAGAACAGATAAGTGACCTGGAAGATAAAATAGTGGAAATAACTACCACAGAGCAGAATAAAGAAAAAAGTATGAAAAGAATTGAGGACAGTCTCAGAGACCTCAGGGACAACATTAAATGCACAACTTTCGAATTATAGGGGTCCCAGAAGAAGAAGAGAAAAAGAAAGGTCTGAGAGAATATGTGAAGAGATTATAGTTGAAAACTTCCCTAACATGGGAAAGGAAATAGTCAATCAAGTCCAGGAAGCACAGAGAGTCCCATACAGGATAAATCCAAGGAGAAACTCACCAAGGCACATATTAATCAATCTATCAAAAATTAAATACAAAGAAAAAATATTAAAAGCAGCAAGGGAAAAGCAACAAATAACATACAAGGGAATCCCCATAAGGTTAACAGCTGATCTTTCAGCAGAAAATCTGCAAGCCAGAAGGGAGTGGCAGGACATATTTAAGTGATAAAAGGGAAAAACCTACAAGCAAGATTACTCTACCCAAGGCTTCCCTGGTGGCGCAGTGGTTGAGAGTCCGCCTGCCGATGCAGGGGACATGGGTTCATGCCCCCGTCCGGGAAGATCCCACATGCTGCAGAGCGGCTGGGCCCGTGAGCCATGGCTGCTGAGCCTGTGTGTCCGGAGCCTGTGCTCCACAATGGGAGAGGCCACAACAGTGAGAGGCCCGCGTACCGAAAAAAAAAAAAAAAGATTACTTTACCCAGAGAGGATCTCATTCAGATTTGATGGAGAAATTAAAACCTTTACAGACAAGCAAAAGTTAAAAGAATTCAAAAAAAACAAAAAACAAAAAGTTAAGAGAATTCAGCACCACCAAACCAGCTTTACAACAAATACTAAAGGAACTTCTCTAGGCAGGAAACACAAGAGAAGGAAAAGACCTACAAAAACAAACCCAAAACAATTAAGAAAATGGTAATAGGAACATACATATCGGTAATTACCTTAAATGTTAAATGTATTAAGTGCTCCAACCAAAGACATAGACTGGCTGAATGGATACAAAAACAAGACCCGTATATAGGCTGTCTACAAGAGACCCACTTCAGACCTAGGGACACATACAGACTGAAAGTGAGGGGATGGAAAAAGATATTCCATGCAAATGGAAATCAAAAGAAAGCTGGAGTAGCAATTCTCACATCAGACAAAATAGACTTTAAAATAAAGACTATTACAGGAGACAAAGAAGGACACTACATAATGATCAAGGGATCAATCCAAGAAGAAGATATAACAGTTGTCAATATTTATGCACCCAACATAGGAGCACCTCAATACATAAGGCAAATGCTAACAGCCATAAAAGGGGAAATCGACAGTAACACAATCATAGTAGGGGACTTTAACACCCCACTTCCACCAATGGACAGATCATCCAAAATGAAAATAAATAAGGAAACACAAGGTTTAAATGACACATTAGACAAGAAGGACTTAATTGATATTTATAAGACATTCCATCCAAAAACAACAGAATACACTTTCTTCTCAAGTGCTCATGGAACATTCTCCAGGATAGATCATATCTTGGGTCACAAATCAAGCCCTGGTAAATTTTAGAAAATTGAAATCATATCAAGTATCTTTTCCAACCACAACACTATGAAACTAGATATCAATTACAGGAAAAATAAACTGTAAAAAATACAAACTCATGGAGGCTAAGCAATACACTACTGAATAACCAAGAGATCACTGAAGAAATCAAAAAGGAAATCAAAAATACCTAGAAACAAATGACAATGAAAACACGATGATCCAAAACCTATGGGATGAAGCAAGAGCAGTTCTAAGAGGGAAGTTTATAGGAATACAATCCTACCTCAAGAAACAAGAAAAATCTCAAGAATAAGAGTCCTCATCTTTTTGGAATGCATACTAAAGTATAAATGGATGAGATGTAGGGTTTACTTTAAAATGTTCCAGTAGGGAGGAAGAAGGGGATGACATGGCACAATACTGTCATTCTAAACTAAAGCCCATGGTGAATATCATAATGCTTTCAGCTCTGAATTCTGCTTTTGAAACAGTGTAACTCCACACAATTCACATAATTTTTAAGTTCTCTGATATACTCAACTAGTATTTGTAGAAAAAACATTTTCAAAGTTCTACTATAAGCAGAAATGCTAATGTCAAAAGTGATCTACCCCTAAATATATCACACCTTTCTTCTTTTCTTACCCTCAGATCCGTTATCATAATAAAGGTTATTATCTAGTGGTTCTGTTCTAAAAGGTCTTTTGGAAAGCTGTATGAGTTTATTGGGTTAAGGTGCTATGTTTCCCAGAAGGCTAACATAAACAGTATAGCATAGAGATTAGTTTGTCTGATGTAGACCCATTTATCCCTCACAGTAAGCAGGGAAGGGTAATAAATGAAAGCTGTCCTTACTGTTAAAGGTAGAAGATAAAAGTTAAGGAAAACAGAGTCTAAAGTGGAAGTCGGGGGGTGAAGTCCAGCATGCTAGGGTATTATGCTGAGATGTTTTAGTCATCTAGCAGTAACGTGAGGGCATTGGGAATTCTAGGCATTCATCAGTTTTCTCTCATAATGTAAGTGTGATTGACAGGATGAATGAGCATATATTACCTCTTTAGATATCAAACGCATTATTAAAATCCAGTGATACAACCTACCTCCTGCCTCAGCTGAGTCAGCCAACTAGTCATATCATCTGTAGATGATACAGCAGG
>NW_006776646.1:674698-681663 GCF_000442215.2 Lipotes vexillifer
GGACATAATTACAAATGATATGCACTACATGTACCCTTTCCACTTTGAACACACAAACATAATGCATATTCAGTGTTTTAAGCTGTTACCATTTTATCAAGATGAAGATGGTGATTTTTCAAAATGTTATACAGTTGACCCTTGAACAACACAGGTCTGAATTGTGTGGGTCCACTTATACACCGATTTTTTTCAATAAATACAATCCCTGTATTTTCATTTTACAGATCTTTAACTAAATGTGGAGAAAGTTTGCATTTATGTGGAATCAAAAAACTAGGGTTTGAGTCCTGATTCTATCCAAACTGTTTCAGCTTCCTGCTCTTGGGTAGTCATTTATCAATTCCATTTGTGAAGCAGAGAGAGCAGTACCCAGATTTCTGACTGCATGGGGTGGGGTGGGGGGTTGGCACTCCCAACCCCTGCGTTGTTCAAGAGTCAACTGTATTTCTTACCAGTATCTCAGGACTGGGTGGTGGTGGAGGAAGCTGGATTGGAGGCAAGGTACTCAAGGCAAACCCTTGCTTCACCTTGTTAATTTGTTCATTGTACTGTGTCTAGTAGGAGAAACAATATTTTATAGCAAAATCAACTTCAAAGAAATAGCATATGGAAGTACTTGATGTAGTTTTGAATAGTACAACATAGATGAGTGATTTCCAATCTATTATGCCAGAAATAATATAAAAAGAATTTCTGACATAAAAACAACTCTATACATCACTATCCATAAATGTAAATAGCTGTATTTTTAGAAGTATCTATTGATTGACAAGATACAGAGACACATAATTCACAGATCTCTGTGATAATTCCTCAGTGTTTCCATAATTTTTAGCTCCCAAATGGGAACCACTTATATAAAGTAAACAGAGTCTAAAGATCAAGAAGATGTAAATAATCTACTTGCTGAAAAATATGGGGAAAAAAGTATTTGTAACAAAGAGTTGAACTACTTGCAAATGTTCATTTTAAAAACTGGAGGGGAAGTTTTAGGGAAAACTTTTGAATGTCCACATTTTTTTTAATCTTAAAAGTTATACCTGTAGCTGTCTCCAGTTCCACATATACCTTTGTTTTTTCTTCTTAGATTTTGCCAAAGGTAAGACTCCTATCCTTGAAGCTTAAAAACATACTTTGAACATTTTTGGCATTGTCCCCATTTTGCTTTATATGTTATTTTGTAAACAAACCACAAGAGCTAGAAGAGAAAGTCTTCAAACATTTAGAAACTTCCATATATAGGACACGTTCTTAGAAGAAAACAATGACAAAGAACAAGGGGCATCTCTTTTGAGGCCAGAACTTTGAATAAATCCGATAAATATGCTAAGCATCACTAAAGACTGAGTATGAACGAGTCTGGGAAAGAAACAGGGAAGACCACCAAGGACAAAGCTAGACAAGTATTCAGTGTGTTACCTCTTTAGATTACTGTTAGCACAGTCCTAATACTATTACATGAATAATTAAGAATTTATTATTTTGCATTAGGGAGTAATTACATAAAAAGTTAAGACTGAAAACTAATACAGATCTGCTTGATCTTCCTTTTAATTCTATAAACACATAATTACTCAGATCAAGTTAAGACATTTATTTCTGACTGGAGCAGAGTTAGCTTTGGAATTCTAGGAAAACTGTGTGAGGCACAATTTTTGAGTTTACCATTTACTAGACTAAGGACCTAGAAGACCACAAGTAAGAGCCTAGGGTGTTATCTACAGCCAACTACAATGGAAGTAATCAGTCTCAAACCTCAAAAAGGCATAAATTTTAATAACTGCAATGAAAAAACATGTTCTTCCTTAAATTTCTCTAGTAATTGTTTTTAATGTTAGATGTTTCCTTTAAGTATATACCACCTACACCATTCAGTCAATTTACTCTAAATACTTCATGACTTACCCTGAGGAATGCAATCTTGTTTCTAACATCTGTCACAATGGCATTCCAACTGTCTACTGCAGCCTTTAATTGAAGTGATTTTAGGTTGCTGGTATAGAAATGGAGACACAAGAGAAAGTTCTTTCTTTTTATATGCCACTTAGATTTCCAAAAATTTCTATTATGTTCTCTAGCATGTATATAGATAAAGTAAAACAACAACAAAATTACCTCTATCACCAATTACTTCAAATGGGCAGAAAGTTGTATGGAAGGGCTTGTTATCAAAAATTTTTAAAAAGCTTAGTAAACAAAGACATTCCTTTGTATAGGAATCTTCCACTGAAGAAGGGAGGCAAAGGAGGCCACACAGGGAAACTGCCCTAGCCATCCAATGCAGGAGCATTCTCAAAGATGTTGACATCCTGAAAGCAGGTTTTGGACTATCTTCACATTAACCCTGACATCACAGGGCCATGGTTGGCCTATCAGGCTCTTTTGCAAATTAGAAAAAGATACTCCCTACAGAAAGGAAAGTTAGAAAGAAATACCTCTTCTGTGAGGATGAATTAGATTGTTGTCTCTATGGTATGCTAAATTGCACAAACACAGCAGCTCTGCCCACCATGCCCATCAAACAACTTAAGTAAAACAGCTTTGAGGTGTTTACGGTCTGGCATCTCAAGAAGAGAGATTTCACGTGGCCTTTCAAAAGGCTCTATCTGTTATAACATCCCCACCCCAGTATCACCTGGCACAAAAGAGCATAACAAGTTATCACTGAGATCATCTCATACAAAGAAGCTTGACAATATTCTAATTTATAGAGCATCCTTTCTCCCTCTAGCAAGCAAAGATAGACTGATCACTTAAAACAGTGCTTCCCTGACATGAATGCACATCAGTGTGTCCTGGGAATCTTGTTAAACATCAGAGATTCTGATTCTTTAGAATTGAAGAATAATGATGATCATATTAAAATAATAATCATTAAAAGTAGTGATGCTTTGGTCCCACAGATTTGAATCTAATTAATTCCTGAAGTTCAAAGGTGTACCCCATAAAATTATAAACTGAAGAATCCCATGCAACCTGCCTAAAATTTGAAAACCACTCATTTGTAGCACAGCAGGAAACTGCCTTTAACATGGTTTTAGGTGTTAATACTGATTTTTCCCTTAATGTATTTTTCCAAAGGTATTTAAAATAAAGCGTTAAGAGAGAAAAGAATTAGAAAAAAGTTTTCCAATTAGAATCCACCTTGTTTTGTAAATATCTGGTCTTCATGCATGTCTCTGACTGAGACTTTTGATCTGTTTCATTGTAGAGGAAGGGAAAAATCTGCCATCAGCTACTACTGCACTTAGTAGACTACTTAGTGCCACAGCAGAAGCAACAAAGTAAAAGCTCAAAGTGACTAAATGACATTTGAGGTTTATAAAAACAATGGCTTCTTCACTCCGAAGACTCTGATGTCATATATGTAAAACACATCACAGATTATGTTCAACCTTGGAGCCACCTGTGAGTACCTCAGAGACCAGGACACATTAAGGAAGAGGGAGAGGTTACCTTGCTGCCATGTGAGTCGCCCTGGCAAGCTGACTGAGGCATTCCTTTTCAGTCTGCTCTAGATGAAGCAAACCAAAATCTCTACGACACTGTAAAAAATATACCTACAGATTTTTGAGAGAAAGAGAAAGAAGTTAAAGGTGTCCTTGTAAATGAACACATTCTTTCCTCAAACATTTCAAGTAAATTTAGTTATTTTTTTTCAATCTCTTCCAACAACACCTGAGCTTCTTTCCTGCCCATGACACATTTTAAAGCTCTTTGATCAATTCTGAAATTCTCATATATTTATTCAAAAGTTACTGGGTTGGGAAACATTTTAGAACATTAGTTTTTAAACTTGCATATGCACTGGAATCATTTCAGAAACTTAAAAAAATGATGTCTTGGTTTCAGAGATTCTAATTTAATTGATACTAGGTGTAGCCTGGGAAACGTTGTTTTAAAAAAATTTCTGAGTATCTTTTTCTTTTTATGTCATTGATTTTTAAAAATAAACATTTATTTATTTACTTTTGGCTGCGTTGGGTCTTCGTTGCTATGCGCAGGCTTTCTCTAGTTGCTGCAACTGGGGGCTACTCTTCGTTGCGGTGCGCGGGCTTCTCACTGCGGTGGCTTTTCTTGTTGTGGAGCACGGGTTCTAGGAGTATGGGCTTCAGTAGTTGTGGCATGTGAGCTCAGTAGTTATGGCTCACGGGCTCTAGAGTGCAGGCTCAGTAGTTGTGACACATGGGCTTAGTTGCTCTGGGGCATGCAGGATCTTCCTGGACCAGGGCTCGAACCCATATCTCCTGCATTGGCAGGTGGATTCTTAACCACTGCACCACCAGGGAAGTCCCGAAAAGGCGTTTGTAAAAGCTCTCAGATAACTCTATTACGCAGCAAGTGTGTTTAAGAACACTCAAAAGAAGTCCTATTTGATTTTTTTTTTAATTGATGAAGGAGTAAGAAAACAATCAGATCCTACAGGACTATGCTGTCCAAATGGGCCTTGGAGGTCATCTAGCTGATGTCTCTCCAGCAGTGGGAATCCCTTCCAACTATTATTGATGCATGGTCATTTGGCCTCTGTTTTTTCCTATTGATCACTCAATATTCGCTGAAAATAGCTCATTATACTCTTAGACAGCATTAAGTGTATCTAAAATTAATAATGGAAGTAGAAAGGAACTTTCTGATTAAAAGCAGTAAAAAACAAAGTCTACAAAGTTGAACTCTTAAGGTAATCTGAGCTTTTTTTTTTCTGGTTAAATTTAATACTCCAATACTTTACTGTCCAGGGATTTTTGGTGCAGCTATCACCCCTTGATTGTTGAGCTCTGGATTCCAGAGTACTCTGCTAAAAATAGACCTTACCATGACAAAGGTGAGAAGGTTTGTAATGCTTTTAATGTCAACGAGTGCTCCAAAATTTGAATTTTATTGTATATCAAGTTTGGTTATCTATAAATAAAAATTACATACATACATACAATCACATTTCTTTTGAGAGATCCTAGCTGTGGTGTTCTAAAATAACTTAGAAGAAACTGAATACCTTTCTGGGGGAAGAGGTAAGTTGGTTTCCGACACTGGAATGTATGGTGTGTATGTGTTTTTGGAAGATCTATGTAGTTAAATAGCAAAGAAAGGAGATATTACGGCAGCAGTGAAATGTTATTCTTAGAAGTTTGGCTTAGTCACCTGGATTAATGAGAATTTTCTAAGATGTCTATATTTGCTATACATACTGAAGCAAAACAATTTCTTGGAGTCATTTGGGGGAAAACAACATAAGATCATCAATTTCAAGTAAAAATATACAAAATGCCAACAAGTCAAAAAAGCACAAGAGTTTGAGCTGTCTTTTTCTGGCTGGTCCTCAGATGTCTTAATTCTGTTTATTCAAAAAACAATATTTAAAAAATTCTTTAGTATACCAGTACACAAGTAAAACTTCACTCCTCAACCCCATCTCTTTCTCCCTCTTTCTTTTCTTTTACCTCAGCTGTTAAAGCTCTGCTAGTTTCTGCATTCAGTTTGTTTAAGTATGTTTTAATTGTGCTTTCCAGATTATGCTTCTCCATTTCCCACTGAGATCTGAAATATATTATAAAGAGTCAGTAACACTGCAGCAAGGACAGACTTTTCAACCTTATTCAGGAGGCAGACAGATACAAGCTATTCAATGAATAGGAAATGATTTCCTGGAAAGTATACAGCATATAAAAGCAACAGAAGACATTACTTAACTCTTACTGTTACCTTTTACTATCATGAATGTGGAGGGTTTAAAGTTGTCATTTAAATCTTGGTTCTGAAATCAGGTTGTCTGAAGATGAATCTGACCTCCAAATCTTATTAAATGTGAAACCATGGGCAAGTTACTTCTCTATACCTCAGTTTCCTCACATATAAAAATGGAAAAATTATATTACTTACCTCAAGGAGTTGTGAAAATTCATTCAGATAATATACATAAAGCACTTTGTGTTTGGCACATATTAAGTACTAAATAAATGTTAGCTATTATTATTAATAAATTTTACATAAAATAAAGTTTCTACAAGCCTTTTTGTGTCCTAACAATAGCAACCACAAAAGTTTTTATTATCCCTGTCATAAAGCTAAGCCAACGTATTAAAATATTTTACTGTTTATCTCAGTGCTCACATTCAGTACCTTAGAATGAAAACAATTCCCATAGCTTGAGAAGGAGAGAAGGAGATGATGATAAGGATATTATTTATGAAGGACATTATGGAAAATGGCTACCTATGAGGTTTTTCTTTTTCCTATTCCATTTCAGCTTCCTACACTTGAGCCCCAGAATGCTACAGCATACAAACCAAATTATGTTTCTAATGAAAGCAATTAATTGGACGTATAACGTTTTTGTAATAAGGACTTTCACAAAGGCTTTCCTCAATGTTTTGTTATTAGAAACAGCTGGATGCTTGAGTACCTGACAAACATTGATGAGAAGCCTGATAAGACAATATGTTGTTAATATCAATAAGGCCAGTTTATTTTGAGAAAAAATAAAATAAAATATTCAAGGAGTCAATAAAAAGGAATTATGATGCCACTGAATACTGTGAAAAACTTGCCTATGAGAGAAAAAATAGATAAATTGGACTTCATCAAAATCAACTGTGCTTCTAAGGACATGATCAAGGAAGTGAAAAGACAACCCACAGAATGGAAGAATATATTCGAAAATCATGTATCTGACAAGGAATTTGTATCCAGAATATACAAAAAACTCTTAAAGCTCAATAGTTAAAAGAGAAACAACCCAATATTAAAAATAGTCAAAGGAAGTAAATGGACATTTCTCCAAGTAGATACACAAATAGCCAATAAGCACATGAAAAGATACTCAACATAATTAATTATTAGGAAAATGCAAATCAAAACCAAAAAGACATACCACTTTACAAACACTACAATGGGTGAACTAAAGACAGATAAAATAATAAGTCTTGGTGAGAATGTGGATAACTGGAACACTCATCCATTCCTGC
>NW_006776646.1:681780-716846 GCF_000442215.2 Lipotes vexillifer
TTCCTGCTGGGATTATAAAATGGTGCAGTCACTTGGAAAACAGTTTGGCAGTTCCTCCAAGTTAAAGAGTTTACTGCATGTCTCAGCAATTCTACTCTTAGGTATACACCCAAGAGAATTGAAAACATATGTCCACACAAAAATTTGTAGACAAATGTTCATACCAGCTTTATTCATAACAGCCAAAAAATGGACACAAACCAAGTGTCCATCAACTGATGAAAAGGTAAGCAAAGTGTGGTATATCCATACAATGGAATATTATTTGTCCATAAAAAGGAATGAGTACTGATACATGCTAAAACACGATCAACCTTGAAAACATTATGTTAAGTGAAAGAAGTTAATCAAAAGAGGCCACATATTATTATATGATTCCTTTTGTATGACATGTCCAGAATAAGCAAATCCACAGAGACAAAAAAATAGACTAGTGGTTCCCAGAAGCTGGGAGACAAGAGAATGGGGAGTGACTTCTAATGGACCAAGGGTTTCTTTTTAGGGTGAGAAAAATGTTCTGGAATTAGATAGTGATGATGGTTGTTCACCTCTGTACATATACTACAAACCAAGGAATAGTATGCTTTAACAGGGTGAATTTTATTCTATGTGAATTAGATCTCAAAACAGCTATTATAAAAAATATGTAAATCAGAACCAAACTTACCCAGTTTCATGAAGCAGTCACACCTAGTAGTATTGATTACAGTAAAGAAAAAAGAATTCATAAGCCCTAGTTCCTGACAGTAGTTTGTTGTGGCACCACAACTTTGCTGATTTAATCACTCTCAGCAGTTTCCCAGGGCCAGAGGCAAGGTGAACAATCCTCCCTATTTGCCTAGGACATTTCCAGCTTTTATCTGTTGTCCCAGTGTAATTATTAATACTGCTCAGTATCATGCTCAAAAGTGCCCTAGTTTGGATGACAAGTTATATGGCTACCTTAGCCAGAATATGCTGAGTGGAATCCACAGTTTCAGAGAGGGTGCACTCAACCAAAGCAACAGCTGTTTGTTACCTTTTCATAGAAAGTTGCTCTTTAAGGTTCTTGATTTCATTATCTTTAGCATGGCTCTGACGCTGTAATCTAAGAAAAGAAGAAAGAACGCCATAAAATGTTAGATATTATTTATCATTAACAGTCAGAACAACCCTACTTGCAGCTGAGGAGGGACTAAGTATGTCCATTTGGGGCCATAAATCTTGAGCCTGAAAATAACTGGACTCCTCTACCTTATTCTTCTAAGATTTATCTTTCTTACGTCTGATGTCCGATTTACTGACTTTACAAAGAAAGAACTAAGTTCTAAGCCTGAAAATCAGAAAGCCAAACTGAAGAGTTATATCGTATCCCCAGCTCAATAACTCAGAAAAATGACTTTAGCTCTTTGTTCTTTAGTTTACTCACTAGAAAACAGAGATGGCATCTTGTGATGTTCTAGGCCTATGGTGGGATTGAGAACTTCAAATTCCTTAAAGAGATAGTATATCAAGTCATGCAAACTATTAAAGACTTAAGTTCTGAAAGAAATCAGATCTTAAATACAGAAGCAATGAGGCTGTGTACAAATAAGAATTTTAATTAAAAATATACATTATGGGGCTTCCCTTGTGGCGCAGTGGTTGAGAATCTGCCTGCCAATGCAGGGGACACAGGTTCAAGCCCTGGTCTGGGAAGATCCCAGATGCTGCGGAGCAACTAGGCCCATGAGCCACAACTACTGAGCCTGCGCATCTGGAGCCTGTGCTCTGCAACAAGAGAGGCCACGACAGTGAGTGGCCCCCGCTCGCTGCAACTAGAGAAAGCCCTCGCACAGAAACGAAGACACAACACACCTAAAAATAAATAAATAAATAAATTAATTAATTAATTAAAAAAAACTATAAATTATAACAGGGGAGTCACTCAAATGACCTAATCAACAGAAGACTGGGTAAAAATTTTGTATACATCAGAAAACATAACCCATGATTAGCTTAATAACCGACATGCCAAAAACTATTAAAAGAAATGCAAAGTAACACTTTTGGGGTTGACATATATTCACATACCATTTTTGATGTTCCTCCCTTGTGCTGTAGTTTTCTTTACCACCTGTTAATCTGCTTCAATATGAAGAGATTTATAGCAAAAGCACATTTCTCTTTAAGTCTCTGATATGTTCAGACACTTGGGATACATACGAGTTTTGGTTTATATAAACTGTGAATGATAAAGCCTTAGAACAGTGATGTTACATGTTGGCTGGATTGCTCACCACTAGATTTCAGAGACCACCTACTTACATTTAAGCTTCCTGGAAGCTGTAGAGACTTACAATGAATGTTGTATTGGACTGATAAACACAAAGAAAAGAAAACAGGTCTCTTTAGATACAAAAGAGATCATGTTCTTGAGTAAAGAATAAGAAATACAAGCTTTGTTTCTGTATACTCTACAGGAGTATGTAGAGAGAACTGAAAAGTAAGTTGTAAGATTTCTAAGACTGACGTCTTTCTTTCCCATGTATACTGCCATTACTTCATTATTTTACCCAGCTCTAGTTTAGAGTAGGCGATAAGAACTGACAAAGCTGATTGGGAATTCAGAAGACCTGGATTCTTAAGTAACAGAGGATAAGGTAGGCATAGTTCCTATCATCCTGCTCATACATGAACCAGCTATATACGTTCAGGTAGTCATAACTAGTTAGTCCTATTTTTCTCATGAAAACCATGACAGGGTGGGATTAGATTTTGTTCTCTAAAATATCTAAAGTTCTCAAGCTTACTCTGGCTGGCTATGAAGTTTACTATATAAATTTTATGGACAGCAGTTTCTTAACATTTATTAAGCACTGTAATTTGTGCAAAATATGTCATTTTTGTATGTCTTCTTTATTAACACTGCAATTATCATCAACATATTGACCAGACATTTACTGTAGTATTGGCATTGAATTAGGCCAAAGAAAAAAGATGTTTTTGCTTCCAAATAAACAAGATGTTCTAAGATGAAAGAAATCAACATTTTACAATGAAAGAATATTTACATTTTTATCACATGCTCTTGGGACATGACCAGGTGAATTAAACAAAGAAAGGCTCAAAAGCTTATATGAGAATACACGCAACATTCATGCTTTCCTCCCTGGTCTGAATGCCCTCTGTCTTTTCTCCCATCTCACCCTATGTATTACCTAGCTTAGGTAAAACACTATGTCTTCAATGAAGTTCTTCCTTATCTCAACATCAAAAGTACTCTTTTTACCCCACAATATCCCTATTAAATACAGCTCCATTTGACAGTTATTTATATGCACTTTTTCAAAAAGTTAAGCTTTTCAGATAAACATAGATTCACATGCAGGTGTAAGAAATGATACAGACAGATCCCATGTACCCTTTATCCACATTCCCCCAATGCAACATCTTGCAAAATGACAATATAATAACCCACGATGTTGTCAGTGATACAGTTAAAGATAGCAAACAATTTTATCACCACAAGGATGCCTTATTTTGCCCTTTTATAGCCACAGCCACTTCCCTCCCTCTTCCATCTCCTCCTTAAAACCTTGGGACCACTAATCTAATCTATTTTTCATTTTTATCACTGTCATTTTTGAACCATTTGAAATTTTGTCATTTCAAGAATGTTACAGAAATGGAATAATATAGTATATAAGCTTTGGGGATTGGGTTTTTTCACTCAGCACAATTCTCTGATGTTGGCACGGTCTGTAGTGATATCACCATTTCACTCCTGAGGGTGGTAACTTGTGTCTTCTTTTTTGTCAGGTTTGCTAGAGGTTTGTCAGTTGCATGGATATTTTCAAAGAAACCAGCTCTTTGTTTCATGGATTTTCTCTACTGCTTTTTGTTTCCAATTTCAATATTTCCAATCTTTATTATTTCCATCCTTCTGCTTGTTTTGGGTCATTCTGCTTTTCTTCTTCTGGGTTCTTGAGGTGGGAGCTTGTACTGTATTATACATTTGAGACTTCTCCCCTTTTCTAATGTGCACATTTAGTGCTATAAATCTCAGAACCGCTTTAGCTGTGTCCCACAAACTTTGACATATTGTATCTTCATGTTAATTCAACATATTTTTATTTCCCTTGAGACCTCTTCTTTGACTCATAAATTAATTAGAAGTATATTGTGTAGTCTCCACGTGTTTGCAGATTTTCCTGTTATATTTCTGTTAGTGATTTCTAGTTTGTTTCCACTGTGATCTGAGACATGCTTTTCATGATTTCAATTCTTTTAAATTTGCTGAGGTTTGTTTTATGGCCCAGAATATGGTTTATCTTGGTATATTTCCTGTGGGTACTTGAAAGCATCTGTATTCTGTTATTGTCTGGTGAAGTGTTCTATAAATATCAATCAGATCCTGTTGCTTGATGGTGTTGTAGAGGTCTTCTATTTCTTCTTTCCATTCTGTCTGTTTTGCTTCATATATTTTGAGGCTCTGTTGTTTGGTATGTACACCTTTAGGTTCTTATGTCTTCCCAGTGGACTGATCCTTTTATCATTATGTAATGTCCCTCTTTGTCTCCAGTTTTCTTTGCTCTGAAGTCCACTGTATCTGATATTAATATAGCCACTCCTTATTTTTTGATTAATGTTTACATGGGATATATTTTACCATCCTTTTATTTTCAACCTACTTATGTTGTTGAAACTGAAATGTATTTCCTATAAATAGCATATTGTTGGATCACACTTCTTTTTGTTTTGTTTTTAAAATCTATTCTTCCAGTCTCTGTCTTTTAATTGATATATTTAGACCATTTATACTTAAGGTAATTATTGATATGTTAGGGCTTAAGTCTGCCATTTTATTATTTGTTTTCTGTTTGTTTCCTCTGTTTCTCTTTTCTTACTTTCTTGTGGGTTACCTGAACGTGTTTTAGGATTCCATCTTAGTTTATTTATAGTGTTTTTGAGTATATCTCTTTATGCAGCTTTCTTAGTGGTTGCACTAGGTATTACAATATGCATACATAGTCTACTGGTATTGATCTTTTCTTACTTCAAGTGAAGTGTAGAAGGGCTGACTCACACTGCTTTGCTGCTGTACAGTAGAGAGAGGCAGGAGCTCCCTGTTGGGTGCCTCTGGCACCAGCTGGGGAAAGCAGGGGAAATGGAGTACCACCTGGCTCCAGGGTGGAGATTCAGCTCCGCATGAGAGTAGGAATAAAACCTAGTATTGACTAGTCCCACCTTGGATCACTTTGTTAAGTCTTGTTGATGCTAGGTAGAGGTAGAGGCTTAGCTTGCAGCTGGACCATATTGATGCTATCCTGGCAGAGAAACTGGAGCACCCCTTGCTTCCACTTGGTGAGGAATGGAAGATTAGCTACCTGCTCAGTATTGCTACCCCAGCAAGGGAATCTGATTTCTGGCATCTTTTGTCAGAGTGCAGTACCTGTGTCCAAGGGGTGGTGTGGGTCTAGTGGTGTTTGGCTGGAGTAGGTGGGTAGTGCCAAAAAGGTTTCATGTTATTATATCTTCCTTTCCCTGATCCTCTGGCTAAAGGGAACAGACTTTTCTTGGCACTTTAGTGGCCCCCCTACCCTGTGCTTACTGACAGTTGCATGTTGGAGGTTTCTGCAGTGCCCTGTCTAGGATACATGGGAGGCAATTTTTAAAAAATCACTGTCACATCATTCTTTCAAGTTCCAAGGTTTCTAGACAGTCTGCTTCCTTCTACCTTTCAGAGTCTTCCCATGTTTGTTGTGTTCTATCCAGGGTGTTTAAGTTGTAAGAAGGAAGACTTGCAAGTAACAGAGATACTACATTTTGGTGGAACTGGAGGTCCCTCTGTTATATGTAATTTTAATCCTCTCATATTAATCTATACTTCCCAGTAGCTCACAGTTAATGTCTGATGTGTCTTGGTATCCTTTGCATGTGCCTTACATAATTCTTCGCATACTGTGGGAACTTGATAAAAGTTTGGTGAATGTTCAGCACTGAATGTTCCTTGTGTGAAGACATATGCAGTCCCTAAAGTGGTCTGTTTGTAGTCTCAAGCATACAAGGGAGTCTGGGTAAGGTATTAGAGTTGAAGAGGGATATCTCAGATAGCAAAGGAGAGAGACAGGTCATCTGCATGGATGGCATTACTTTTCTGATCTCTGATACTATATAACATATTTATGGATTGGTCATTGTCTTTCAGGCTAAAAGACAAAATTTTGAATCCTGAAGTGTGGGTTCTTAAGTGATTTCAGTCAGTTTAATTTGTCCAAGCTATTTTAGGTCCACAAAACTGAAAGTGTTTGCAACTGATACCATGTTGCCAGAGCTATGGCATCCTGTTCTCCCAAAAAACCTGTTCAGGTTGGATGAAATGTTATGTGGGAGAAAATTTAAGACCAAAATCTCTGCCTAATATTTCCCCAATTTAACTATTGACATCTTGGACTCCTTAAACTAAGATATTCCCTAGAATCTGTCTATTTTCCCTATTAGCAGTCTAGGAACTGCAGTGGATTTCAAATTAGAATGATGGATGACTGGTATTTTGTGGTAGTACTGTTTATTAAAATAATGTGTCACAAATTATATTACTATTTCACTTCAAAATGGTTTGAGGCAGTGGTTAGTATAAACAGAATGGAGCAGGATACTCATTTTTCCTTATTAAATCAGAATTTTTAGTCTCAGGCATTTTTAATACTTGAGGTTGTAAGAGAAATAAGATTGATGGGGTGAAAAGATTCTCCGGGAATTTGATTTGTTTCCAATCTCTTGCGCTTAGAACACAAACACTCTCAGAAACCAACATTAAAAGGTATGAAAGTGAGTCAGTGATGTCTTTGAGGAATGTACTTACCATATGCTATAAAGAAACAGCCAATCATTAGTCACATTTTTACAAATTAGAGTCATGACCTGAAAGCTAATTATCATTCTCATGTAATTCTATTATCTTCACACTTATTCAGCCAATACATGAAAAGCTTGATATTTAGAGTGAGCAGCTGCTTATTTCTCAATCCAGCTGGCAAGGCAAAATATAGTGGGTTTTTAAGCAGTTGCAGCCCTGTGGTTGGCAGTTCCTAATGTGCAGTCACAATGCCACCTAGTGGCTACATAGGGATTATCTTTTAAAGGATACTGTTCATTATGGAGCAAACCCAGAATTTTCTTCTATCAACAGATTTGCACTTACTTGGACACCTTATTGATTCCAAAAGCCACTTGTTGGTTAAGAGATGAGATGATTTTATCTTTCTTTTTAACCTGCATTTGGTTTTCTTGCCACCGAAAAGTCACTGTTTTCAATTGTCTTTTGAAATCCTGATCAATGAAAAATATTATATCAGTTAATTCTGTTCAAGCCACCAGAAATTTAAAGAAAAAACTGGACTCTTTAAAAATATATACCATTAAATTGAACATTTGAAGTACCTCTAACTTGTCTCAGATATAATGGCAAAAATACTTACTTCACACTGATAGTGCAATTTACAAAACTGCCGTTGTCGAGCAAGCTTTTGCTTCTCAGTTTCTCCATATTCTGTAGTTACCTTGTTGGTTGAGCCCTATTGAGCAAATGGAATATTCATGCTTTATTTTCCTCTTTAAAAAAGCACTAATATTATAGAAATTTAAATGAAAAACACTACTATTATTGTTACTTAAAGGGGATTTAAGTTGCTGTCTAACTCATACGCATGCATTATCGGTTTCAATGCAAATACCACTTCTCTGATTAGTTTAAATAAACCTACCTCTCTCCAATTACAGCATTCACTAAACAATACCATAGTTACTTGTCTACTGCTGCTACTACTGAATAATGCTATCTGTATGCTTACCATTTTTAAAGCATTTTTTGTAATGCTTTTATTGTCATAAGAACCATATGAGGTAGGCACTCACTACTACTTTAGAGATGATAAAACTGAGTAACTTGCCCAAGGTCACACAGTAAGTGAAGGAGCCAGAATTCTAAACTCAGGCAATCTTAACTGCTAAACTACTTAATTATTACCTTAGTAATTATCACCTTAGGTTAATGTTCAACTTCTCCACTGGATTATAAACACTGTGATCACAGGGACCATGTCTTAGCATAGCTCTTGACACAAAGTAAGTGCTAAGTGTTGTTTTTTTTTGGTTTTTTTTTTGCGGTACGCGGGCCTCTCACTGCTGTGGCCTCTCCCGTTGCGGAGCACAGGCTCCGGACACGCAGGCTCAGCGGCCATGGCTCACGGGCCCAGCCGCTCTGCAGCATGTGGGATCCTCCCAGACCGGGGCACGAACCCGTGTCCCCTGCATCGGCAGGCGGACTCTCAACCACTGCACCACCAGGGAAGCCCCTAAGTGTTTTTTGAATAAATGAATGAATAAACATTTTTCAAAAGCTGTGTGACATTTTCGTTCTATTTTTTGAGTTCTTATAGCTGTTGGATGAAAACCAAAGGCCCCACATTTAAACTTTAGTGTGACATCCAAAGCTTAGAATATGTCATTTCAGTTAAAATATATGTATATATTTTAATTAGAAAGGAGACAAAAAGGCATGACAATTATACTAATGTACTATCAGCCAGGAAATTGTTTGTACTAACTGCATCCTTAGATATCAACATTACTATATATTATATATTATTATACTTAAACCATGGAACAGGATATCATATATTACCTCAGTACAGAATTCTCATGGGTAGGTTAAGCAAGTGATTTTTTTTTTAAATAAAGTTTTCTATATGTTTTGTCTCATTAAGTGCTCTGCTGAGCACTAAAATCATGTTCATATGCCCCTTCATATATAAGTATGTCATTCCCAGCACGACTACCACCAGGAAAGGAACCAAAAAATTTGTTTGTTAATATTTTTTGTAGATATTTCATGGTAACAAAAAGGTTTAACTTTTTGAAAAATGAAAGTAGATTTGTTTTATAAAACTATTTTTCTCATGAAATTTAATCCTATGGGATTATGCCAGGGTATTTTTTTCTTCCCTGTGGTATTTGAAAACTCTTTATAAGGAATGCATTTGTAATCAACTCTGCCCAATACTTAAAACCAGGAAATGGTCTGAGGACTAAAGTGAGAAGTTTCCAGTTCCTAGGGTTCTTTTTTCTGTCAGCCATCCCTCTGTCCCTCCTTTCCTGTTTTTTCTTTTTCCTCAGAAACACAACATAAATCACTAGGTTAACATGCTGTTCAAAGAGTCATGGGGAAAAAATGGTTAACAATTGTTCTGGAAGAAGGAAGGCAGGGCTGTATCCTCTCAAATCAGGCTTACCTGCTCTATCATGTCCAGAATATGCAGTTCATCCAGGCTATAGAACTTGTCTTCAGTTGCAGAATCTTCTTGAACATCACTTGCATCATCTTTCATAAATCCACTGATTGAGTATAGATTTGCTTGTTCTTTCTTCAACTGCTCTTCCTTACCTATCATATTTGGACTACAGGGGTGACATAATCAATGTGATCTTTTATAATTGTATAGTGCTTTTCATCTAAGCCATTATTTCCCAAATTAATATTGTACTGGTCTCATGAGATGCTCAGATCAGAAGGGCTCATAGTCAAAGTTTGGAGAGTGGTCATACTGTGTATTTCTTTTGAAGATTCACAATGCATTTTAGCATATTTCAGATAGCACTCAACTGAGGTACCTATTCTGTTCATAGTAGTGTCTTTAAGAACTATCAGAATATGGAGTTCACTTTTCAAATTATAACTATTAACATCAGTTACTTTGAGAAACAATACTTTGGGAAATATTGACAAGCATGTCCACATCTGCTATATTATTTAATCATCACATCATTCTTGACAACTAGGTTGGTTTAATCAACTTCAATGCTTAGGTCCCATGTACATTTAAATAAAGGGCTGCAAACAGCAATATAAAGTAGATTAAAATGGAGGTTTCTTTTGTAACAGGACTTTAAAAAAAACTGTAGTGATAATGAATTAAAGTAACTAGGAACCACTGTGAAAACAATGAAAATATTACATGTACAATGACAATTAACTCATTTTTATACCTATGTCTAAAATTTAAATGCATGCTACTATCCTTTCAAGTTGGCCCACTATTTAGTAGCTATGAATTTCCTTCCTAATCTCATTGAACAATAACAAGAAATAGAACTTTTACTTATAGCATGATATGTATTACTTAACTTTATAAGTGAAAGAAAATTATTTTTATTTTATTATTAGAAAGAAAATAGATAACTCCAGGATGCATCAGTACTTATTTTAGGCCACCGAGACCTAGCAAAAAAATGATATCTAACGCTTGTAGAATAACTTGTAAAACACTATAAAACAGTCATTAGGTATCACTGAAGTATTCTAGACTGACTCAAATATTTTGGAAAGTTCAATGAAATAAACTGCTTGTGTAGACCACAGTTCAAAAACCCAATCAGTTTTCCATATAGCTTAAAAAGCTGTTAAAAAATTACATTTTTCTGACACCCCAACACTGTAAAAATATGAATCTGTAGTTTTGAAAAGCTCCAAAAGATTATTCCTAAATCTTTAAAGTATGATAATAGCATTATGATAATATAGAAAAATATTCATCTCTTATTAAAGAGATGCAAACTGAATCATGTAGAGGTAAAATTATATGATGTTTGGGACTGAAAACATTCAAAAAAGAACAAAATGTTAAGGGAAAAATGAAGCACATATGGAAAAACAGTGCTAACTGTCGAATCAGGATGATAGGTATACATACAAATGTAGATATATTATTCTCTTTACTTTTGTGTGTATTTGAAAATTCTCATTTAAAAACAAAGCTCGCTGCATGATTTGATGATCATCCAGGTATGGCTCTATGCTGTAAGTCAAAATGAGCAAAATGACTGATAATATTGTTTCATTCTTTACTAAGTTATTTTTACGGTATCTAGACATAGCATGAAAACACACACACACAAAAAAGCTACTGGAGAGGGCAGACAGCAGAAGCAAGAAGAACTACAATCCTGCAGCCTGTGGAACAAAAACCACATTCACAGAAAGATAGACAAGGTGAAAAGGCAGAGGGCTATGTACCAGATGAAGGAACAAGATAAAACACCAGAAAAACAGCTAAATGAAGTGGAGATAGGTAACCTTCCAGAAAAAGAATTCAGAAAAATGATAGTGAAGATGATCCAGGAACTCGGAAAAAGAATGGAGGCAAACATTGAGAAGATGCAAGAAATGTTTAACAAAGACATAGAAGAATTAAAGAACAAACAAACACAGATGAACAATACGATAACTGAAATGAAAAATACACTAGAAGGAATCAATAGCAGAATAACTGGGGCAGAAGAATGGATAGGTGACCTGGAAGACAGAATGGTGGAATTCACTTCTGTGGAAAAGAGTAAAGAAAAATGAATGAAAAGAAATGAAGACAGCCTAAGAGACACCTGGGACAACATTAAACACAACAACATTTGCATGACAGAGGTCCCAGACAGAGCAGAGAGAGAGAAAGGACCCAAGAAAATATTTGAAGAGATTATAGTCAAAAACTTCCCTAACATGGAAAAGGAAATAGCCACAAGTACAGGAAGTGCATAGAGTCCCATACAGGATAAACCCAAGGAGAAACATGCCAAGACACATAGTACTCAAATTGGCAAAAATTAAAGACAAAGAAAAATTATTGAAAGCAGCAAGGGAAAAATGACAAATAACATACAAGGGAACTCCCATAAGGTTAACAGCTGATTTCTCAGCAGAAACTCTACAAGCCAGAAGGCAGCAGCATGATATATTTAAAGTGATGAAAGGGAAGACCCTACAACGAAGATTACTCTGGCCAGCAAGGATCTCATTCAGATTTGACAGAGAAATCAAAAACTTCACAGACAAGCAAAAGCTAAGAGAATTCAGCACCACCAAACCAGCTCTACAACAAATGCTAAAGGAACTTCTCTAAGTGCGAAACACAAGAGAAGAAAAGGACCTATACAAAAAAACCCAAAACAATTAAGAAAATGGTAATAGGAACATACATATCGATAATTAACTTAAATGCAAATGGATTAAATGCTCCAACCAAAAGACACAGGCTCACTGAATGGATACAAAAACAAGACCCATATATATGATGTCTACAAGAGACCCACTTCATACCTAGGGACACATACAGATTGAAAGTGAGGGGATGGAAAAAGATATTCCATGCACATGGAAATCAAAAAAAAAGCTGGAGTAGCAATACTCATATCAGATAAAATAGATTTTAAAATAAGGAATGTTACAAGAGACAAGGAAGGACACTACAAATGATCAAGGCATCAATCCAAGAAGAAGATATAACAATTATAAATATATATGCACCCAACATTGGAGCACCTCAATACATAAAGCAACTGCTAACAGGTATAAAAGAAGAAATCGACAGTAACACAATAATAGTGGGTGACTTTAACACATCACTTACACCAGTGGACAGATCATCCAAAGAGACAATTAATAGGGAAACACAAGCTTTAAATGACACAATAGACCAGATAGATTTAACTGATATTTATAGGATATTCCACCCCAAAACAGCAGATTACTTTCTTCTCAAGTGCACATGGAACATCCTCCAGGATTGATCACATCTTGGGTCCCAAATCAAGCCTCAGTAAATTTAAGAAAATTGAAATCATATGAAGTATCTTTTATGACCACAACGCTATGAGATTAGAAATCAATTACAGGGAAAAAAACGTAAAAAACACAAACACATGGAGGCTAAACAATACATTACTAAAAAACCAAGAGATCACTGAAGAAATCAAAGAGGAAATCAAAAAATACCTAGAGACAAATGACAATGAAAACAGGATGATCCAAAACCTATAGGATGCAGCAAAAGCAGTTCTAAGAGGGAAGTTTATAGCTATACAAGCCTACCTCAAGACACAAGAAATATCTCAAATAAACAACCTAACCTTACACCTAAAGGAAAGAGAGAAAGAGGAACAAACAAAACCCAAAGTTAGCAGAAAGAAAGAAATCATAAAGATCAGAGCAGAAATAAATGAAATAGAAAGAAAGAAAATAGCAAAGATCAATAAAACTAAAAGCTGGTTCTTTGAGATGATAAACAAAATTGATAAACCATTAGCCAGACTGATAAAGAAAAAGAGGGAGAGGACTCAATTCAATAAAATTAGAAATGAAAAAGGAGAAGTTACAACAGACATGGCAGAAATACAAAGCATTCTAAGAGACTACTACAAGCAACTCTATGCCAACAAAATTGACAACCTGGAAGAAATGGACAAATTCTTAGAAAGGTATAAACTTCCAAGATGAAACCAGGAAGAAATAGAAAATATGAACAGACCAATCACAAGGAATGAAATTGAAACTGTGATTAAAAATCTTCCAAAAGGGGCTTCCCTGGTGGCGTAGTGGTTGGGAGTCTGCCTACCGATGCAGGGGACACGGGTTCGTGCCCCGGTCCAGGAAGATCCCACATGCCACAGAGCGGCTGGGCCCATGAGCCATGGCCATTGAGCCTGCGCATCTGGAACCTGTGCTCCTCAACACAAGAGGCCCACATATTGCAAAAAAAAAAAAAAATCTTCCAAAAACCAAAAGTCCAGGACCAGATGGCTTCACATGTGAATTCTATCAAACATTTAGAGAAGAGCTACCACCATCCTTCTCAAACTCTTCCAAAAAACTGCACAGGAAGGAACACTCCTAAACTCATTCTATGAGGCCACCAACACCCTAATACCAAAACCAGACAAAGATACTACAAAAAAAGAAAATCACAGGCCAATATCACTGATGAATATAGATGCAAAAATTCTCAACAAAATACTAGCAAACAGAATCCAACAACACATTAAAAGGATCATACACCATGATCAAGTGGGATTTATCGCAGGGATGCAAGGATTCTTCAATATAAGCAAATCAATTAATATGATACACCCTATTAACAAATTGAAGAAGACAAACCATATGATCATCTCAACAGATGCAGAAAAAGCTTTTGACAAAATTCAACACCCATTTATGATAAAAACTCTCCAGAAAGTCGGCATAGAGGGAACCTACCTCAACATAATAAAGGCCATATACAACAAACCCAGAACAAACATCATTCTCAATGGTGAAAAACGGAAAGTATTTTCTATAAGATCAGGAACAAAACAAGGATGTCCACTCTCACCACTATTATTCAACATAGTTTTGGAAGTCCTAGGCACGTCAATCAGAGAAGAAAAAGAAATAAAAGGAATACAAATTTGAAAAGTAGTAAAACTGTCACTGTTTGCAGATGACATGATATTATACATAAAGAATCCTAAAGATGTCACCAGAAAACTACTAGAGCTAATCAATGAATTTGGTAAAGTTGCAGGATACAAAATTTATGCACAGAAATTTCTTACATTCCTATACACTAATGATGAAATACCTGAAAGAGAAATTAAGGAAACATTCCCATTTACCATTGCAACAAAAAGAATAAAATACCTAGGAATAAACCTACCTAGGGAGACAAAAGACCTGTATGCAGAAAACTATAAGACACTGATGAACAAAATTAAAGATGATACAAACAGATGGAGAGATGTACCATGTTCTTGGACTGGTTGGAAGAATCAACATTGTGAAAATGACTATACTACCCAAAGCAATCTACAGATTCAACACAATCCCTATCAAATTACCAATGGCATTTTTCATAGAACTAGAACAAAAAATCTTAAAAGTTGTATGGAGACACAAAAGACGCCGAAGAGCCAAAGCAGTCTTGAGGGAAAGAATCAGAGCTGGAGGAATCAGACTCCCTGATTTCAGACTATACTACAAAGCTACAGTAATCAAGACAATACAGTACTGGCACAAAAACAGAAATATAGATCAATGGAATAGGATAGAAAGCCCAGAGATAAATCCATGAACCTATGGTCAACTAATCTATGACAAAGGAGGCAAGGATATACAATGGAGAAAAGACAGTCTCCTCAATAAGTGGTGCTGGGAAAACTGGACAGCTACATGTAAAAGAATGAAATTAGAACACTCCCTAACACCATACACAAAAATAAACTCAAAATGGATTACAGACCTAAATGTAAGACAGGACACTATAAAACTCTTAGCGGAAAACGTAGGAAGAACACTCTTTGACATAAATCACAGCAAGATCTTTTTTGATCCACCTCCTAGAGTAATGGAAATAAAAACAAAAATAAGCCAATGGGACCTAATGAAACTTCAAAGATTTTGCACAGCAAAGGAAACTACAAACCAGACAAAAAGACAACCCTCAGAATGGGAGAAAATAGTTGCAAACAAATCAACAAAGGATTAATCTCCAAAATATATTAACAGCTCATGCAGCTCAATATTAAAAAAACAAACAACCCAATCCAAAAATGGGAAGAAGACCTAAATAGACATTTCTCCAAAGAAGACATACAGATGGCCAGGAAGCACATGAAAAGCTGCTCAACATCACTAATTATTAGAGAAGTACAAATCAAAACTACAATGAGGTTATCACCTCACACCAGTTAGAATGGGCATCATCAGAAAATCTACAAACAACAAATGCTGGAGAGGGTGTGGGGAAAAGGGAGCCCTCTTGCACTGTTGGTGGGAATGTAAATTGATACAGCTACTATGGAGAACAATATGGAGGTTCCTTAAGAAACCAGAAATAGAATTACCATATGACCCTGCAATCCCACTACTAGGCATACACCCAGATAAAACCATAATTCAAAAAGACACATGCACCCCAGTGTTCAGTGCAGCACTATTTACAATAGCCAGGATATGGAAACAACCTAAATGCCCATTGACAGATGAATGAATAAAGAAGATATGGTACATATATACAATGTAATATTACTTAGCCATAAAAAAGGAACGAAATTGGATCATTTGTAGAGACGCGGATGGACCTAGAGACTGTCATACAGAGTGAAGTAAGTTAGAAAAACAAATATCATGTATAAACACATATATGTGGAACGTAGAAAAATGGTACAGATGAACCGGTTTGCAGGGCAGAAATTGAGACACAGATGCAGAGAACAAATGTATGGACACCAAGTGGGGAAAGTGGCAGGGGTGGTGGTGGGATGAATTGGGAGATTGGGATTGACATGTATACACTAATATGTATAAAATGGATTAATAAGCTGCTCTATAGAAAAAAAAAAAGGCTTCCCTGGTGGCGCAGTGGTTGAGAGTCCGCCTGCTGATTCAGGGGACACGGGTTCGTGCCCTGGTCTGGGAAGATCCCATATGCCGTGGAGCGGCTGGGCCTGTGAGCCATGCCCACTGAGCCTGCGTGTCTGGAGCCTGTGCTCCGCAATGGGAGAGGCCACAACAGTGATAGGCCCACATACCGCAAAAACAAACAAACAAACAAAAAAACCTATTGCATTAGTGGCTCAACTTGTTGACAAAGAAAGTGAAAACCCATCTTGGATGATGAACTATTAACTTACCGAGTGGATCATGTCCATTAATCAATGAGAAAATATCAACTAAAATCGATGGCTTTAAAGTTACCAAAATATGTTCTTGTTACCATTTTAAAGTTATCTTAATTATGTCCTCATAGAGAGTTCTCTAAAGTAACTAATTTTCAGTTAACAACTCTGGTGGGTATAATGATCTCTTTATGGAATGTCTCCCCCATTTCCTTCCTCTACTACACTGTCATTAATCATATGGTTGTAGAATATAGCTCTCAATGTTCTTTAGACATTAAAAGGTTTCCAGTAAAGGTTCAAAATTCACCGTTAACAACTGGGGTTAAAAAAAACCAAACAAACATCTCAGGTTAATTAACCAAACCAAACCAAACCAAACTCTTTTATAAAAGGGGTCACTGGGACAAACAATAATCTGCCTTTAAGGTTAAGTTTAACTTAGTCTATATTTGGCTAACTACAATCTAGACTATATTTTAAAGGATTTTATGCTGGAACCAAATTTAGTCCTTGAAGAAAGCAGTTAGCATTGGATGACTCTTGAGTAGCCATACATTGATAGGAAAATGGCAAGAGATTTTATTCTCCCAAAATAAATGATAATTTAACTTTTTGTCACTTTCAGTTAAAAAAACCCGACAACTTATTAAGACAAAAAGACTGTCTATTCTTCTCTTAGTGAGAACACGTTCTAAAGCAAGGCTGTGTCATTCTGGCAAAGCACACTTTGACAGTACTAAGACAGATTTAAAAATTAAATAAACTAATACTTACACTTGCTCTTCTTTAGATTCCTTATTCTGAAAAATAACATCAAGAATTAGTATTATGTATCAACTATGTTGACACAGCACAGTGATCTAACTGCATTTAGGTCAGCATTTCTCAAGCTTTTTGACGACAACCAAAATAAGAAATATAATTTACATTATAACTCAAATGTACTTACATATATATTTTTATACATAAGCATAAAACTGAAATATAAGTCCCATGAAATAAACCTTACTCATATTATGTGTGTTATGGACTGCATGTTTGTGTGCCTCCAAAATTCTTAGGTTGAAACCCTAACCCCCAGTGTGATGGTAACTGGAGGTATGGCCATTGGGAGGTAATTAGGTTTAGAGGATGTGGAGTCCTCATGATGGGATTAGCACCCTTATGAGAAGAGACCAGAGAGCTAGCTTGCTCACTTGTGCATGCTTGATCACTTTCTCCAATGTGTGATGATACAATGAAAAGGTAGCTGTCTGCAAATTCAGAAGACAGCCTTCACCAGACACTGAATCTGCTGGCACCTTGATCTTGAATTTCCCAGCCTCCAGAACCATGAGAAATGTTTTTGCCACCCATTTTATGGTAGTTTGCTATAGCAGCCTGAACTAAGACAATGCGTGATGAACTCTGAAATTTTTTTTATTCATACTAATTCTATTTCTTTTTTAAAAATGATAGTTGTGATGCACCAAATTGATTTTATAATCTACCACTGAGTCATGAAACACAACTTGAAAATCACTGATTCAGATATTGAAGTGAGTGTTGCGGCAGAGTTTGTATCTATTGCAATATCTTGGGACAGATATTGCAATTGTGTATGTAATTTTCATTTACAGAATCCAATACTAATTACAAGAGTTCTTGAAAATCTACATGTAAAGAGAAAGCAGATTGATATGTTAAGAATCTTATAGGGAAAAAGTGTTAGGGAGATCAGAATTGGGAGGAAATATTAAACAGCCCTATATTTTATTTTCATTAAAAATAAAACTATAAAGGCAACCTATTAAATAAAGGTAATATCAATGACAGTTAACATACTAAAGAGTATTAATTACTCTTATATATCACCTTTCTATTGAGTATCAATTACTGTCATATAAATTACAGTATTAATTTCTACTACCACCTTGTTTACAAGAAACTTCAGCCCTCTTTCCCCACAGATTCCATGATATACTTACTAATTTGTTTTGTTTTATTGTCTGTATACTAAGAAGATTTTTGCATTTCATTGTCTGTTCAATGTCCAGTGCCAATTTGATTTTACAATTTAGAATTATCAACTCCTGCCTTGGTTCTAGTGTACTTGAATAACTAAGTTGAAAAGACCTTTGATTGTTCATAATGAACATATCTAGTATAATTAAGTATAGGTTCCCCTGCTATCCCAAAGTAGAGCATTCCTTTGGAACCTTTCATAAACTGAAATGGCATAAAGTGAAGAAGCAATTACAGGCATACCTTAGAGGTAATGAAGGTTCGGTTCCAGAAAACCCCAATAAGGTGAATATTGCAATAAAGCAAGTCACATGAATTTTTTGGTTTCCCAGTTCATATATGTTTATACTATACTGCAGGCTATTAAGTGTGCAACATAGCCTTATGTCTTAAAAAATGTGTACACCTTAATTTAAAAATACTTTATTGCTAAAAAATGCTAACCATCATCTAAGCCTTCAGCAAACTGTAGTCTTTTCTTTGGTAGATGGTCTTGCCTTGATGTTGATGGCTGCTGACTAATGAGGGTGATGGTTGCTGAAAGCTGCAATGGCTGTGGCAATTTCTTAAAATATGACAACAGTAAAGTTTGTCACATTAATTGCCTCTTCCTTTTATGAATGATTTCTCTGTTTGACAGCATTTTACCCACAGTAGAACTTCTTTCAAAATTGGAGTCAATTCTCTCAAACCCTGCCCCTGTTTTACCAACTAAGTTTCTGTCATATTTTAATCCTTTGCTGTCATTTCAACAGTTGTTACAGCACTGTCACCAGGAGTAGATTCCATCTCAAGAAACTACTTTCTTTGTTCATCTATAAGAAGCAGGTCCTTATCCATTAACGTTTTATCATGAGATTGCAGCTCCACTTCTATTTCCAGTTCTCTTGCTATTTTCACCACATCTGCAATTACTTCCTCTACTGAAATCTTAAATCCTTCAGTTTCATCCATTAGGGCTGGAATCAACTTCTTCCAAACTCCTGTTAATGTTGATATTTTGACCTCTTCCCATGAATTATGAATATTTTTAATGGCATCTAGAAAGGTGAATCCTTTCCAGAATGTTTTCAATTGACTTTGCCCAAATCCATCAGTGGACTCACTATCTATGGTAACTGCAGCCTCACAAAATGTATTTCTTAAATAATAAGACTAGAAAGTCCAAGTGACTCCTTCATCCACAGGCGGCAGAATGGATGCTGTGTTAGCAGGCATGAAAACAGCATTAATCTAACTGTACATTTCCATCAGAGTTCCTCGGTGACCAGGTACATTTTCAATGAGCAGTAATATTTTGAAAGAAATCTTTGTCTTTTTTTTTTTTACTTTACTTTTTGAATTTATTTATTTTTTATACAGTAGGTTCTTATTAGTTATCTATTTTATATGTATTAGTGTATATATGTCAATCCCAATCTCCCAATTCATCTCACCACCACCCACTGCCCACTTTCCCCCTTCAGGTGTCCATATGTTTGTTCTCTATATTTGTGTCTCTATTTCTGCCTTGCAAACCGGTTCATCTGCACCACCTTTCTAGATTCCACATATATGCCCTAATATACAATATTTGTTTTTCTCTTTCTGACTTACTTCACTCTGTATGACACTCTCTAGGCCCATCCACATCTCTACAAATGACCCAACTTTGTTCCTTTTTATGGCTGAGTAATATTCCATTGTATATATGTACCACATCTTCTTTATCCATTCGTCTGTCAATGGACATTCAGGTTGCTTCCATGTCCTGGCTATTGTAAATAGTGCTGCAATGAACACTGGGTTGCATGTGTCTTTCTGAATTATGGTTTTCTCAGGGTATATGCCCAGTAGTGGGATTGCTGGGTTCTATGGTAATTCCATTTTTACTTTTTTAAGGAACCTCCATACTGTTCTCCATAGTGGCTGCATCAATTCACATTCCCACCAACAGTGCAAGAGGGTTCCCTTTCCTCCACACACTCTCCAGCATTTGTTGTTTGTAGATTTTCTGATGATGCTCATTCTAACTGGTGTGAGGTGATACCTCATTGTAGTTTTGATTTTCATTTCTCTAATAACTATTGATGCTGAGCAGCTTTTCATGTGCTTCTTGACCATCTGTAGGTCTTCTTTGGAGAAATGTCTATTTAGGTCCTCTGACCATTTTTGGATTTTTTTTTTTTAATATTGAGCTACATGAGCTGTTTATATATTTCAGAGATTAATCCTTTGTCTCTTGATTCATTGGCAAATATTTTCTCCCATTCTGAGGGTTATCCTGTTTATGGTTTCCATTGCTGTGCAAAAGCTAAGTTTTATTAGGTCCCACTTGTTTATTTTTATTTCCATTTCTCTAGGAGGTGGGTCAAAAAGGATCGTGCTGTGATTTACATCAGAGTGTTCTGCCTATGTTTTCCTCTAAGAGTTTTATAGTGTCTGGCCTTACATTTAGGTCTTTAATCCATTTTGAGTTTATTTTTGTGTATGGTGTTAGGGAGTGTTCTAATTTCATTCTTTTACATGTAGCTGTCCAGTTTTCCCAGCACCACTTATTGAAGAGGCTGTCTTTTCTCCATTGTATATTCTTGCCTCTTTTATCAAAGATAAGGTGACCATATGTGTGTGGGTTTATCTCTGGGCTTTCTATCCTGTTCCATTGATCTATATTTCTGTTTTTGTGTCAGTACCATACTGTCTTGATTACTGTAGCTTTGTAGTATAGTCTGAAGTCAGGGAGCCTGATTCCTCCAGCTCCGTTTTTCTTTCTCAAGATTGCTTTGGCTATTTGGGGTGTTTTGTGTTTCCATACAAATTTTAAGATTTTTTTGTTCTAGTTCTGTGAAAAATGCCACTGGGAGATTGATAGGGAGTGCACTGAATCTGTAGATTGCTTTGGGTAGTATAGTCATTTTCACAATGTTGATTCTTCTAATCCAAGAACATGGTGTATATCTCCATCTGTTGGTATCATCTTTAATTTCTTTCATCAGTGTCTTATAGTTTTCTGCATACAGTTCTTTTGTCTCCTTAGGTAGGTTTATTCCTAGGTATTTTATTCTTTTTGTTGCAGTGGTAAACGGGAGTGTTTCCTTAATTTCTCTTTCAGATTTTTCATCATTAGCATATAGGAGTACAAAAGATTTCTGTGCATTAATTTTGTATCCTGTTACTTTACCAAATTCATTGATTAATAGTTTTCTGGTGACATCTTTAGGATTCTGTATGTATAGTATCATGTCATCTGCAAATAGTGACAACTTTACTTCTTCTTTTCCGATTTGGATTCCTTTTATTTTTTTATTTTTTATCTCCGATTGCTGTGGCTAAAATTTCCAAAACTATGTTGAATAATACTGGTGAGAGTGGCAACCTTGTCTTGTTACTGATTTTAGTGGAAATGGTTTCAGTTTTTCACCATGGAGAACTGTGGCTATGGGTTGGCTGTGATGTTGGCTGTGGGTTTATCATATATGGCCTTTATTATGTTGAGGTAAGTTCCCTCTATGCCTACTTTTTGCAGGGTTTTTATCATAAATGGATGTTAAATTTTGTCAAAAGCTTTTTCTACATCTCTTGAGATGATCATATGGTTTTTATCCTTCAATTTGTTAATATGGTGTATCACATTGATTGATTTGCGAATATTGAGAATCCTTGCTTTCCTGGGATAAACCCCACTTGATTATGGTGTATGAAACTTTTAATGAGCTGCTGGACTCTGCTAGTATTTTGTTGAGGATTTTTGTGTCTATGTTCATCAGTGATATTGGCCTGTAGTTTTCTTTCTTTGTGACATCTTTAACTGGTTTGGTATCAGGGTGATGGTGGCCTCATAGAATGAGTTTGGGAGTGTTCCTCCCTCTACTATATTTTGGAAGAGTTCGAGAAGGATAGGTGTTAGCTCTTCTCTAAATGTTTGATAGAAGTGGCCTGTGAAGCCATCTGGTCCTGGGCTTTTGTTTGTTGGAAGATTTTTAATCACAGTTTCAATTTCAGTGCTTGTGATTGGTCTGTTTATATTTTGTATTTCTTCCTGGTTCAGTCTTGGAAGGTTGTGCTTTTCTAAGAATTTGTCCATTTCTTCCAGGCTGTCCATTTTGTTGGCATATAGTTGCTTGTAGTATTCTCTCATGATGCTTTGTATTTCTGCAGTGTCCATTGTTACTTCTCCTTTTTCATTTCTAATTCTGTTTATTTTTTATTTTATTTTTATTTTATTTTTTTTCGGTATGCGGGCCTCTCACTGTTGTGGCCTCTCCCGTTGCAGAGCACAGGCTCCAGACGCGCAGGCTCAGCGGCCATGGCTCCCAGGTCCAGCCGCTCTGCGGCACGTGGGATCTTCCCGGACCAGGGCACGAACCCGCACCCCCTACATTGGCAGGCAGACTCTCAACCACTGCGCCACCAGGGAAGCCCTAATTCTGTTTATTTAAGTCTTCCTTTTTTTCTTGATGAGTCTAGCTAATGGTTTATCAATTGTGTTTATCTTCTCAAAGAAGCAGCTTTTAGTTTTACTGATCTTTGCTATCATTTCCATCATTTCTTTTTCATTTATTTTTGATATGATCTTTATGGTTTCTTTCCTTCTGCTAACTTTGGGATTTTTTGGTTCTTTTTTATCTAATTGCTTTAGGTGTAAGGTTAAGTTGTTTACTTAAGATTTTTCTTGTTTCTTGAGGTAGGACTGTATTGCTATAAACTTCCCTCTTAGAAGTGTTTTTGCTTTATCCCAGAGGTTTTGGGCCATCGTGTTTTCATTGTCATTTGTTTCTAGGTATTTTTTAATTTCCTCCTTGATTTCTTCAGTGATCTCTTGGATATTTATTAATGGATTGTTTAGCCTCCATGTGCTTGTGCTTTTCTACATTTTTCTCCCTGTAATTTATTTCTAATCTCATAGTGTTGTGGTCAGAAAAGATGCTTTGATATGATTTCAATTTTCTTAAATTTACCAAGGCTTGATTTGTTACCCGAAGTGTGATCTATCCTGGAGTATGTTCATGTGCACTTGTGAAGAAAGCGTAATCTGCTGTCTTTGGATGGAATGTCCTATAAATATCAATTAAATCTATCTGGTCTATTGTATCATTTAAAGCTTGTGTTTCCTTGTTATTTTTCTGTCTGGATGATCTGTCCATTGGTGTGAGGTGTTAAAGTCCCCCACTATTATTGTGTTACTGTCGATTTCCCCTTTTATAGCTGTTAGTATTTGCCTTATGTATTGAGGTGCTCCAATGTTGGGTGCATATATAATTATTATATATTCTTCTTGGATTGATCCCTTGATCATTACGTAGTGTCCTTCCTTCTTTGTCTCTTACAACATGACTTTAAAGTCTATTTTATCTGATTCGAGTATTGCTACTCCAGCTTTCTTTTGATTTCCATTTGCATGGAATATCTTTTTCCATCCCCTCACCTTCAGTCTGTATGTGTCCTAGGTCTGAAGTGGGTCTCTTGTAGACAGCACATATATGGGTCTTGTTTTTGTATCCATTCAGTGAGCCTATGTCTTTTGGTTGGAGCATTTAATCCATTCACGCTTGAGGTAATTATCTATATGTATGTTCCTATTACCAGTTTCCTAATTGTTTTGGGTTTGTTTTTGTAGGTCTTTTTCTTCTCTTGTGTCGCCCACTTAGAGAAGTTCCTTTAGCATTTGTTGTAGAGCTGGTTTGGTGGTGCTGAATTCTCTTAGCTTTTGCTTGTCTGTGAAGCTGTTGATTTCTCTGTCAAATCTAAATGAGATCCCGGCTGAACAGAGTAATCTTGGTTGCAGCTTCTTCCCTTTCATCACTTTAAATATATCGTGCCACTCCCTTCTGGCTTGTAGTTTCTGCTGAGAAATCAGCTGTTAACCTTACGGGAGTTCCCTTGTATGTTATTTGTCATGTTTCCCTTGTTGCCTTTAATAATTTTTCTTTGTCTTTAATTTTTGTCAGTCTGATTACTATGTGTCTCGTCATGTTTCTCCTTGGGTTTATCCTGCCTGGGACTCTGCGTTTCCTGGACTTGCGTGGCTATTTTGTTTCCCATGTTAGGGAAGTTTTTGACTGTAATCTCTTCAAATATTTTCTCAGGTCCTTTCTCTCTCTCTTCTCTTCTGGGACCCCTATAATGCAAATGTTGATGGGTTTAATGCTGTCCCAGAGGTCTCTTAGGATGTCTTCATTTCTTTTCATTCATTTTTCTTTATTCTCTTCTGTGCCAGTGAATTCCTCCATTCTGTCTTCTAGGTCACTTATCTGTTCTTCTGCCTCTGTTATTCTGCTACTGATTCATTCTAGTGTATTTTTTTATTTCAGTTATTATATTGTTCATGTCTGTTTGTTCTTTAATTCTTCTAGGTATATTTTTGTTAATTCTTGTAGGTCTTTGTTAAACATTTCTTGCATCTTCTCAATCTTTGCCTCCATTCTTTTTCCGAGTTCCTCGATCATCTTCACTATCATTATTGTGAATTCTTTTTCTGGAAGGTTGCCTATCTCCATTTCATTTAATTGTTTTTCTGGGGTTTTATCTTGTTCCTTCATCTGGTACATAGCCCTCTGCCTTTTCATTTTGTCTGTGTTTCTGTCAATGTGGTTTTTGTTCCACAGGATGCAGGATTGTAGTTCTTCTTGCTTCTGCTATCTGCCCTCTGGTGGATGCGGCTATCTAAGAGGCTTGTGCAAGCTTCCTGATGGGAGGGACTGGTGGTGGGTAGAGCTGGGTGTGGCTGTGGTGGGCTGAGCTCAGTAAAACTTTAATCTGCCTGTCTGCTGCTGGGTGGGGCTGAATTCCCTCCCTGTTGGTTGTTTGGCCTGAGGCAACGCAGCACTGGAGGCTACAGGCTCTTTGGTGGGGCTAATGGTGGGCTCATGCCAAGTAGTACTTTCCAGAACTTCTGCTGCCAGTGTTCTTGTCTCCGTGGTGAGCCACAGCCATCCCCCGCCTCTGCAGGAGTCCCTCCAACAGTAGCAGGTAGGTCTGGTTCAGCCTCCTATGGGGTCACTGCTCCTGCCCCCTGGGTCCTTATGCGTACACTACTTTGTGTGTGCCCTCCAAGAGTGGAGTGTCTGTTTCCCCTAGTCCTGTCAAAATCTTGCAGTCAAATCCCGCTAGCCTTCAAAGTCTGATTCTCTGCAAATTCCTCTTCCCATTGCTGGACCCCCAGGTTGGGAAGCCTGATGTGGCGCTCGGACCCTTCACTCCAGTGGGTGGACTTCTGTGGTATAATTGTTCTCCAGTTTGTGAGTCACCTACCCAGCGGTTATGTGATTTGATTTTATTGTGATTGCACCCTTCCTACTGTCTCATTGCAGCTTCTCCTTTGTCTTTGGATGTGGGGTATCTTTTTTGGTGAGTTCTATTTCTTCCTGTCAATGACTGTTCAGCAGTTAGTTGTGATTCTTGTGCTCTCGAAAGAGGGAGTGAGCACACGTGCTTGTGGTCCGCCATCTTGAACCGACATCCAGAAATCTTTCTTTCTGAGCAGTAGGTCTCAACAGTAGGCTTAATATATTTAGTAAATCATGTTGTAAACAGATGTGTTGTCATCCAGGCATTGTTGTTCCATTTCAGGAGTACAGACAGAGTTGATTTAGCATAATTCTTATGGACCCTAGGATTTTCAGAATGACAAATGAGCACCGGCTTCAACTTAAAATCACTAGCTGCATTATTCCCTAACAAGAGAGTCAGCCTGTGTGTTGGAGTGTTGAGGCCAGGTATTACTTCTCCTCTTCATCTATGAAAGCCCTAGATGGCATCTTCTTCCAATAGAAGGCTGTTTTGTCTACACTGAAAAATCTGTTGTTTAGTATAGTCACCTTCCTTAATTATCTTAGCTAGATCTTCTGGATAACTTGCTGCAGCTTCTGCATCAGTGCTTGTTGCTTTGCCTTGTACTCTGAAGTTATGGAGATTGCTTCTTTCCTTAAACCTCATGAACCAACCTCTGCTGGCTTCAAACATTTCTTCTGCAGCTTCCTCACCTCTCTCAGCCTTTACAGAATTGAAGAGAGTTACGGCCTTGTTCTAGATTAGGCTTTGGTTGAAGGCAATGCTGTGGCTGGTTTAATCTTCTATCCAGAATACTGAAATTTTCTCCTTATCAGCAATAAGGCGGTTTCACTTCCTTACCATTCCTGTGTTCACTGGAGTAGCTCTTTAATTTACTTCAAGAACTTTTCCTTTGCATTCACAACTTGGCTAACTGTTTGGCACAACAGGCCTAGCTTTTGGCCTATCCCAGCTTTCAACATAACTTCCTCTCTAAGGTTAATCATTTCTAGCTTTTGATTCAAAGTGAGAGACTTGCAACTCTTTCCTTCATTTGAACACTTAGAGGCCTCTGTAGGGTTATTAATTGGCCTTTTTCAATTTTGTTGCATCTCAGGGAATAAGAAAACCCAAGGAGAGGGAGAGAGATGAGGGAACAGCTGGTTGGTGGAGCAGTCAGAATACACACATTTATCTTTTAAGGTGGCCATCTTGTATGGGCATGGTTTGTGGCAACCCAAAATATAAAAATTACAATAGTAATACCAAAGATCACTGATCACTTCAAGTGGGATTTATCCCAGGGATGCAAAGATGGTTCACTATCCACAAATCAATCAATGTGATATACCACATTAATAAACTGAAGAATAAAAATCATATGATCATCCCAATAGATGTAGAGAAAGCTTTTGACAAAACTCAACACCCATTTATGATAAAATTTCTCCACAAAGTAGGTACAGAGGGAATATACCTCAACAAAATAAAGGCCATATATGATAGCCCACAGCTAACATCATACTCAATGGTGAAAAGCTGAAAGCATCAGGAACAAGACAATGATGCCCACTCTTGCTAGTTCTATTCAACACAATTTTGAAAGTCCTAGCCACAGACAAGAAAAAGAAAGAAAAATAATCCAAATTGGAAGGGAGGTAGTAAAACTGTTACTGTTTGCAGATGACATGATATTATACATAGAAAACTCTAAAAACACCACTAGAAAACTACTAGAGCTCATCAATGAATTCAGTAAAGGCAAAGGATACAAAATTAATATACAGAAATCTGTTGCATTTCTCTGCACTAACAAAGAAATATGAGAGAGAGAAATTGAGAAAACAATCCCATTTACCATTGCATCAAAAAGAATGAAATACCTAGGAATAAATACATGGAGGTAAAAGGCCTGTACTTGGAAAACTAAAGATACTGATGAAAGAAACTGAAGATAACACAAAGTGATGGGTAGATATACCATGTTCACAGATTGGAAGAATCAATATTGTTAAAATGACCATACTACCCAAAGCAATTCACAGATTCAATGCAATCCCTATCAAAATATCAATGGCATTTTTCACAGAACTAAAACAAATAATTCTAAAATTTGTATGAAAATTCAAAGACCCTGAATAGCCAAAGCAATCCTGAGAAAGAAAAACATTGCTGGAGGTATCATGCTCCCTGACTTCAGACTCTACTACAAAGCTACAGTAATCAAAACAGTATGGTACTGGCAGAGAAACAGACACATGGATCAAAGGAATAGAATAGAGAGCCACCCAGGAATAAACCCACACACTTATGGTCAAGTAATCTATGACAAAGGAGGCAAGAATATGCAATGGGGAAAAGACATTCTCTTCAATAAGTAGCGCTGGAACAGCTGAACAGCTACATGTAAAAGACTGAAATTAGAACATTTTCTCACGCCATATACAAAAATAAACTCAAAATGGATTAAAGACTTAAATTTAGGACCATAAACTATAAAACCCCTAGAAAAACACACAGGCAGAGCACTCTTTGACAAAAATTGTAGCAATATATTTTTTGGATCTGTCTCCTAAGGCAAAGGGAAGAAAAGCAAAAATTAACAAATGGGACCTAATTAAATTTAAAAGCTTTTGCACAGTAAAGGAAACCATCAACAAAATGAAAAGATAACCTACTGAATGGGAGAAAATATATGCAAATGATATGACCAAAACCGGTTTAATATCCAAAACAGACAGCTCATACAACTCAATATTAAAAAAAAAGACCTGAATAGACATTCTTCTTCAGAAGCCATACAGATGGCCAACAGGCACATGAAAAGATGCTCAACATTGCAAATCATCAGAGAAATGCAAATCAAAACCACCATGAGGGGCTTCCCTGGTGGCGCAGTGGTTGAGAGTCCGCCTGCCGATGCAGGGGACACGGGTTTGTGCCCCGGTTCGGGAAGATCCCACATGCCGCAGAACAGCTGGGCCCGTGAGCCATGGCTGATGAGCCTGCGTGTCCGGAGCCTGTGCTCCGCAACGGGAGAGGCCACAACAGTGAGAGGCCCGCATACCACAAAAAACCAAACCAAAACAAAAAAACACAATGAGATATCACCTCCCATGTGTCAAAATGGCTATAATCAAAAAGACCACAAATAACAAATGTCAGCGAGGATGTGGAGAAAAGGAACACTGTACACCTTTGGTAGGAATGGAAATTGGTGCAGCCACTATGGAAAACAGTACAGAGGTTCCTCAAGAAACCAAAAATACAACTACCACATGATCCAGCAATTCCACTCCTGAGTGTACAGCCAAAGAAAATAAAAACACTAATTTGAAAAGATACATGCACCACAATGTTCATAAGCATTATTTATGCTAGCCAAGATATGGAAGCAACCTAAGCGTCCATCAACAGATGAATGGGTAAAGAAAATATGGTATATATACACAATGGAATACTACTCAGTCATAAAAAAGAATGAAATTTTACCATTTTCAACAACATGGATGGACCTAGAGAGTATTATGATTAGTGAAATAAGTCAGACAGAGAAAGACAAATGCTATATGGTATGACTTATATTTGGAATCTAAAAAATAAAATGAATAAATATAACAAAACAGAAACAGACTCAAAGATATAGAGGACAAACTAGTGGTTACCAATGGGGAGAGGGAAGTGGGGAGGGACATTATAGGGGTAGAGGATTAAGATGTACAAACTACTGTGTATAAAATAAATAAACTAAAAGGATATATTGTACAGCACAGGTAATATAGCCAATATTTTATAATAACTTTGAATGGAGTATAATCAATAAAAATTTTGAATCACTATGTTGTATACTCAAAACTAATATAATACTGTAAATCAACTATACCTAAAAAAAAAAGATCACTGATCACAGATCACCATAAAAAAATAATAACAATGAAAAAGTTTGAAATGTGAGAATTACCAAAATGCGACACAGAAACACAAAGTGAGCAAATGTTGTTGGGAAAATGATGCCAATAGACTTGCTTGATGCAGGGTTGCCACAAACCTTCAATTTGTAAAAAATACAGTATCTGCAAAGTGCAATAAAGCAAAGTGCAATAAATGAGGTTAGTCTGTACCTATTTTTTGTATAAGCAAAACTCCTCTTCAGATTTCTTTTGGTTAGCACAAACAGATACTAATGCAGGTCTTTCATAAAAAACGTAGCGGCGTAAAGTGAATTTCGAAAAGCGGGAGATACCTGTATTTCTAAAACTCCTTTTAAGCTCTTTCCAGGACAACTTCATGCCTGTCTTACATGTATCTCAGCAACTTCCCTTTAGAGGTGATATCCACTTTGAAGAGCCTGATTTATTTCCTGCCATATTTCTTTTTTCCCCAAGGCTTCAATCACAAAGCATTCTATACTTCTGCTATCTGCTTTACCTTCCTTTTCTATTCCTAACCCTCAGTCCCTCTGAGTAGGGAATGGAATTGGGAAGAAAGAACTAATGAACTCTCAAAAGAGTTATTTACACCTCTATACATACTAGTTAGAAGAGGCAGAAGTTATCTTATTGTCCCCTCTATTTGCTACACAAATTTTACTTTTTTGTCATCTTCATCCAGAGTATCCCTGATAGGTGTTTTTAGGACCTCAACTATTATTAGGTAGACATGCTGAAAATCAAATAATTAAGAGAGGACATAATTTCACACATAAAGACTTTATAGTCACTCTGTATAACACAAACTTCTATATGCTAGAAGTTTTCGTGAGGAGAACTGTTGATAAGAGAATTTGATTGACTCAGCTTTTTATAATTGGTTGCTTACATTATACTGGACAATTATTTCCTTCTATAACAGTAATTGAGTATATGACTAGGAGGACTATTGTATATGAAATAGTCATATGAAAAATTTTAAGCATTTTTTAGGTTTATACTTCAAATGTCGATAAAAGATACAAGATACAAGATCTCTCTTCTGATGCTGAAATTTTATCTTGATAAAATTAGTTTGTTTTCAAACTATCTCCATTTTTTTAATAAAATAAATTGGAAGTGAACTTAGGATGTTTAAAGAAAACAAAAAAAATCCTAGATAGTTGCTGACTTTAATAAATTTTTAATATTACTAGTGTATAAATTTTAAGTAGCATTTACATTATTTCTGCTTATGTTTATTCCCTGTTTAATTTCAATTTGACATAGAAGTGGGGCTTTCCATTTAGCTAAAATTGAGAATCCAAGTATTACCATATTTTAATCTTTTGGAAGTAAGGAAGAGACACACTGTAACCCTTGGAGCTTAGATTTGTGGTCTAATAGCTGTAGATTTACTTGGTTAGCCTTATGCAGTATTAGACCTGGGACTTACTAATGCTTTGGCAAAAATAAAAAATAGCAGCTAAACTAATGCATCAGGTTGTCTTTTATTATATATGAATGGTCTAAAAGTAAGAAAAAATATTCGTACTCATGTCTTTTAAAAACAAAATTTATTTAAAAAATTAATTTTCAAAATAACTTTTGATAAATATGAAAATTATATTGACATTTTACTGATCAGAGTATAAAATAATCTTTATTTTGTTCTGTACCTCAGTAAGTATTCTGTAAATTTACTTTCATTTGTGTAAAATTTCATTTATGACTAAAGTTTGTGTATACTTCCAAATGACTAATAACATGAACTTATCAGATTGTAGTTGGGAAAATATTCTCACTCAGTTTATAATATAATCTAGACTTTAAATATATGTTTCAAGCCAGAAAATAACATATTTTTCACAGTAAAGTTTACATAGCATAGCGGTTAGCTATATGCTTAATAAAAAAATTATCTTGAGTCCAAATCCATAGGAATGTACAACAACAAGCGTGAACCAAAATGTAAAGTATGGACTTTGGATAATTATGATATATCAATTTAGGTCCCTCAATTGTAACAAATGTACCACTCTGCTGGGGAATGTTGATTGAAGAGGCTGTGCATGTGTGGGGGCAGGAGGTATATGGGAAATCTCTGTATCTTCCCCATAATTTTGCTCTAAACCAGAAAAACTGCTCTAAAATAATCAAGTCTTAACTTTAAAGAATTAAGCCAATAAAAAAATACTCTTGACTTTCTCTCGTAATTTTTCAAGCTATTAAGAGACTTCTTGCTAAAACTGCACTACAGATCATAACTTGTTCATTTTACAACTCTCAAATAACAGGAAGAGGCATAAAGAAGCTTCTTGGATTTGTATCATTTTTGTACATTACTGCATTGTTGGAAGAGTCTTAGACACAAAGGAGAAAATCAAGATTTCTTAGGTTTTGAAAAATGCTTCTGAACTTATCTGTAAAAATATGAAAAGAAGCTGTGTTTAAAACAGAGTAGGCAACCTAAGTGTCCATCATCGTATGAATGGATAAAGAAGATGTGGCACATATGTACAATGGAATATTACTCAGCCATAAAAAGAAACGAAATTGAGCTATTTGTAATGAGGTGGATGGACCTACAGTCTGTCATACAGAGTGAAGTAAGTCAGAAAGACAAAGACAAATACCGTATGCTAACACATATATATGGAATTTAAGGGGAAAAAAATGTCATGAAGAATATACATAAAGAACCTACATAAAAACACAGACCTACTAGAGAATGGACTTGAGGATACAGGGAGGGGGAAGGGTAAGCTGTGACAAAGTGAGAGAGTGGCATGGACATATATACACTACCAAACGTAAAATAGATAGCTAGTGGGAAGCAGCCGCATAGCACAGGGAGATCAGCTTGGTGCTTTGTGACCACCTAGAGGGCTGGAATAGGAAGGGTGGGAGGGAGGGAGATGCAAGAGGGAAGAGATATGGGAACATATGTATATGTATAACTGATTCACTTTGTCATAAAGCAGAAACTAACACACCATTGTAAAGTAATTATACTCCAATAAAGATGTAAAAAAAAAAAAGAGTAGGCATTTTTTAAAATGAGAGTCGTACACAGAAATTAGTGAAATTTCCAAGTGACTAATTCAGTTTCTTTACTTATATATTTAAATGTATATATTATAATTTAGGGAAGTAAAGCAGGGCATACTATAAGTTTAAATCATTTTCAGAATCTAACATACACAGACTTCTCTATAATCATATATTCAATAAGCTATGAACATTTATAAGTCATTTGTGCTACATGTCTACTTGGACTAATTTTAAGTTCTAACTAATAGTAAAACCATGTATTAAACCTAAGTGTTCATAGTCAGACATTCCTCTATTATAACACTAATATAGCCTCTTACCTTTTTATTCTTGGTCTTTTTCTTTTTCTTTGGTTTACTCTTAACCTGATAGATAAGAAATAAATCATTTACTTAATATGCAATTCAAACTGCACAATGGATTATTTTACAAAATGTATTTCCTCTAACCACTGGGATCTTTTATCTTCTAATATAGATCATGCTTTCCTTCTAGATTCTATGGAAAATTATTTTCATCTTAATTTTAATCTCAGTTTTCTGCTTGAGAAATCACTGATGTATAAAGGAACAACATATAATATCAATAAGTAGGCTACTGAAAAGAGCTCAGAGGTCCTCACTTGCACACGTGCATGCATGACTAACAGAGGAGGAAGGCACCTTAAAAAAATCAACATATTCACGTCCATTAGATGAAAAATTAAGCCTAGGAAGAATTTAGTGACTACATAATATCTGTTACCACTTATCTGTAAAGAAATACATCCTGGATGATTTTAATTCTACCTCTGTGTAAATAGCATTGAAATATCCCTGTTTTCTCTTCCTTTCTCTCTCCTTCTATTCCCCGCTATGCTTTCTTCTACTTTCTGTTAACCTCCCACATCCATTCTACCACTCAGGATGAAGAAGCATGTGCCAGGCACATAATAAGTGTTCAATAAATGCTGCCAAAATATATGGCTAAGGCAGGAAAGATTATGGAAGAAAGTATTGGGAAAAGAACCATTCCAATTCAAGCTCTGTGTAAACACTTTGATAAATATAAACTAAGATTGTCTGGGAGGCTTTAAGAATAGCACATGCAACAAGCTAAAAGCCTTAAGTTCTTCTAATTCAAATATTAATGAGCAGTTATACTTCCTGGAGATCTTTAATAGATTCTGTTGAAGATTCACTAGGTATCGATGCCCCATCTTTATTCATTTCTGCTAACTGTATTTCAGGGATTGATTTCACATTTATATTGTACTCCATAAGAGGTGGACTTAGTTCTTCTTCTTCATTTTGTAACTCTTCTATTTCAATACCTAAATATTAAAACCAAAACACTCAAAGTCTGGATGCATATAATTTTAGCCTCTTATCACTATTTTAAATGTATTTACTCCCCACATAACACCACCCCAGAAATAGAAGACATCTTACTCTGTTCAAATACTAAATGAAAATAAAATGCCCATTTATCAATGACCAAATAACAGGTACATATACTAGCCTGAAACCAATCAATATAAACTCAAATGCTAAGATACTTGACTGTTATCTTAAGCAGACTATAGATATAGATAATGTAGAATTTAAGTCAATTCTAAATACTAAGTTTTTGAGTATCCTGACATTGACCTTATTAAATATTGCAACTAGTATTATTTTAGGGCATAAGTCTGAAACATAAAGACAAGGAAAAGCTAGATGTATTTTTTCCCTTTCTTCTTCTTTTTTATAATCAAAGGTTATTAAAGGGTATCAGTCCCCAATTATGTGACTTCTTTGATACCATGATCCTTGACACTGCTCCAGAGATTCAATACCTAAACTTGTGGACTTCATGTGACTGGTCACAGATGGTCCAAACAAAACCCATTGTGTTACTTTCTTAAGTATAATTTTACTCCAAACAAAACTCATGGTGTTACTTTCTTAAGTACAATTTTAATTGCAAAATTTGAATTCCATTTTAAAAAACCCAACAGTACATAAATGGAAATAAAAAAAATTAGCAACTCACCACCTGGCAGAAAAGTATATAGCTTAACAATGGATAGTTAACCAGATAAAAGTTACATAAGCTAAACAGTAGCATATATGAGCAGGTAGAGCAAGCAGGTAGGCATTTTTGCCTGTTGAAGTGCCCTGTGTGTCAAAAGTTAAAATACTCTGTTAGGGTAAACCCTAGGGCATGTGCACTAAGACAAAGGCAGAATAAAGGCTCATACTAGATTCAGCTGACCAGTAGTAATCTGACCATATAATTTTCCGATCTTATAACAAACAATTACAGTTTATCATACAGTTTATCTGACCGAGTAAAAATCTATAGGTGCCCCTTAGCTATCCTGGGTTGAAAGGTCACTTAGGCATTTGGTTTTTTTTTTTTTTTTTTTTTTTTTTTTTTTTTTTG